>NC_134530.1:62232220-62532220 GCF_050624435.1 Tenrec ecaudatus | reverse complement strand
AGAAACTCAGGGGACCTTGGACAGACAGAGACGACCTTTCCCTAGAGGTGGCATTCTGAATTCAAACTTCTAGCCTCATGTGCTAGGCTGGGTTTTCTAGAGCGGCAAAACCAGTGACGCTTGTCTGTGCATGCCTATAAAAAGGGATTTCTCTCAAGCAAGATCTCAAAACGCTGTAGAAGTGGGTACGTCCAGTCCTGTTCAAGTCCATGGGTCGGATATAAGCTGGAGGCTTCTACAGTCTCCAGTAGCTGCAGGGGCTGACAAACAGGAAGCAGGAAGACCACAGGCTGGTAGATGCGAAGCTGAATGAATCCGAGGTTGGCAGTGCCTGATGGTTCCTGAGATCAGCAGGTGATACAACAAGAAGTCGATAGGCCATTTGCAGGTTCTAAACCCATTAGCAGAAGTGAGCTGGTATCCCCACGGTGTCAATCTCTCCTAAAAGTCAGCCACACTCCAAATGGAAACTCCCTCCAAAGACCAGATGAAGGAGGTCCATTCTCTCCACAACTGCTTGGATGCTTCACAGAGAATCCCATCAGGAAGTGGACCTCACAATGTTAGATCATCTCATGGAGAATCCTGGCTTGCCCACATTCACCTAAAACCTGTCGCTCCTCCTAAATGTAAGAATGCATGTTTCTGTCTGTTGAAACCACCCGCTTATGGTAGTTCCGTTCCTGACACCAAGTGTCTCTGAGAGGCTCCTGGTATTAGACTTTCAGCCCAACAGTCAATCACTAATCATATATCCACACACTGTTCACAAGAGCAAACAGATGGAAACAACCTAAGTACTCATCCATGGGAAAATAGATAGTCAAGCTATGATACCTTCACACAAGGAAATGCTATACAGCTTTGAAGAAAAACAACAAATCTGTGAAACACTTCGTCATATGGATGCACGTGGAGGGCAGTATGCTGAGGAAAATATCTCCACCACAAAAGCACAAATACTGTATGAATGCACTATTATGAAAAATCGAGATCAAATTTTACACTACAAGAAGCATGACTTGTTGGTTCCTGGGGGTTGTAGAAGAAAGGAAATCACTAACCAGAGACTAGACACATGTGCACCTGAGTGACAGGGAAGGCTGTATATGCAATAAGAGAGGTCACCAAAAAATGTGGGAGTGGGGTATGTGGGAGTGGGGTATGTGGGAGTGGGGTATGTGGGGAGTGGGGTATGTGGGAGTGGGGTATGTGGGGAGTGGGGTATGTGGGAGTGGGGTATGTGGGAGTGGGGTATGTGGGAGTGGGGTATGTGGGGGTGGGGTATGTGGGAGTGGGGTATGTGGGGAGTGGGGTATGTGGGAGTGGGGTATGTGGGGGTGGGGTATGTGGGGGTGGGGTATGTGGGAGTGGGGTATGTGGGGAGTGGGGTATGTGGGAGTGGGGTATGTGGGGGTGGGGTATGTGGGGGGTGGGGTATGTGGGGAGTGGGGTATGTGGGAGTGGGGTATGTGGGGAGTGGGGTATGTGGGAGTGGGGTATGTAGGGGGGGCGATGTTTGCAATCAATGACCTGTAACAAAATGTGAGTGAAACATTGAATGGAAAACTGATATGCTTTGTAAGCCTTCTTCCTCTTCTCCCAATTCACAATAAAAAGTTGTTTTGTGTTTTTCAAAAAGTTAACCATGATCCCTAGGATGGGACAGCCAAGAACCTTGTGGTACAAGGGAGTCACTGAGGCAGAAAGTTCAGAATTGTGAATCAACCTTAAAACTGAGGCCCAATGGAGGCTGAATGTCAGAAGACAGAAGTTCAAGAGAGCTGGCTGAATCGAACATCGCACTGAGAACATCCTGGCCCCTGAGATGAGCTCCTGTCCCCGCACCCAACCCCAGCCACTGATGGGCACCAAACGCCAGGACTCTGCAGAGAGCACCTCTAAGGAACTAGTTTTGAATGTACCACCAGGACTCTGCAGAGAGCACCTCTAAGGGGCTAGTTTTGAATGTACCACCAGGACTCTTCATTGAGTGGCTGCCCTAGATCCCTATATCACCTCAACCACGGTGAGGGGCTGAGAGGGGAGCGAGGGCATTGTCATTTGGCAGCATTTGGGACCCACCTCGGCCTCTGACTCTCCTTTCACCAACTGAGGGACTGTGGACAAGACCATTTCTCTCCTGGCCTCACTTTCCTCATCTGTTATGTGCAAGGATTAAGTCAGGAGCTTTCCTAGCTTCCTCCCAACTCTGAAATGCTGCAGGAACGTGACTCCAATTGTTCTGTTGGCTGTTACTGTGTAAGTGGTTTGTGTTTATACACTGTGGTAGCATTAGCTATGCTGTCTCAAATGTTCCTATAGGCTTGGGATTTCGAGTGGGGAGATTGAAATATCTATACATATGCATATACATGTATGTGTGTGTATGTGTATACACACACACACACACACACACACACTACCATTGAGTCAACGCCAATTCAGAGGAACCCTATAGGACAGGGTAGAAGTGCCCTTGTGGTTTCCAAGACTGCACCTCTTTACAGGAGTAGACAGCCTCGTCTTTCTCACTTAGAAGGGCTCATGGTTTTGAACTGTTGACCTTGTGGTTAGCAGCCCAACTTACAACACTAGACCATCAGGCCTTCACACACACACACACACACACACACACACACACACACACACACCTGTAGTTGCCTGGATGGAACAGTTTGTTCTTAACTACTAATCCAAAGGCTGGCAGTTGAAACCCACCCAGCAGTGCCACAAGCGACAGAGCTGGTGATCAATTTCCATACAGATGAAAGCCCCTGGAAATTCTACGGGCTCAGTTCTACTCTGAAACATGTGGGGTCCCCCGAATCAGAACTGACACTATGGCAATGGGCTTTGTTTTTGTCCCAACTGAACGACAGAATACTGCGTGGTTTAAAATCAGGACAGGTGTGTTGTATAGCTTCTTACCATACGTATCTCATCTGCATCCTAAGCCAGCAGCGGGAGAAGCGGGGCTCTATAAAGAAGAATGCCACAGCAGGATTGGGGGAAAGCTCATTAACAATCTGAGAGCGCTGATGACACACTCTTGCTTGCTGAAAATGAGGAAGACTTACTTCCTCACCCTGATGAAGACCAAAGTCTACAGTCATACTTCAGCATAAAGCAAAACTTGTCCTCCCACCAGGGCCTGAGAAAAGCTCAGGAAATGTTGGCGTTGTCAATGGCTTCTTTCTACCTGGATCCACAATCTATGTCCATGGACCCAGTAGTCAATAAATCAAACGGATCTACTGAGCCGGCTAAGCCAGCTGGAAGCGATTTCTTTGAAGTGTTAAAAAGCAAAGCTATCACCTGGAAGACTAAAGAGAGGCTTGACTCAAGGCACGGTATTTTCCATCAGATGCATCTCATATGCATATGAAAGCTGGGCAATGAATAAGGAATCTACAGAAGGAATGAGGCGTTTAAATGTGGAGTTGGCAAAGAATATTGACTATACCAGGGAGTGCCAGAAAAATGAACACATCTTTGCAGAAACACTGTCAGAATGCTCCTTAAAAGGGGAAATGGCAAGCCTTCACTGTGCTTTGGCCATGTTGTCAGGAGGAGCAGGACGTGGAGTTTGCGCAACAGAGTATCAGAGAACAAGAGGAAGAAGCTCAAAGGGGTCGGCCCACAGAGGGGCCGCAGCAATGGCTCAAACACGACAACGGCGACTGGGATGGTAATTCAGGACCGCGCTGCTCTGTCCTCCACAGGGTCTCTGTAAGCAGCGACCAACTACTCAAGACCCCTATAACAGCAGATCTGGGTGCGCCCCAAAGTATTGGTACTAGAGTTTCAGTTCCTGTATGTTCAGATTTATCTGAACCGAATGTGTTTAAACACGTGTCTGGGATGGGAGCATGGCCGTACACAAGTTCCCTCAGCAATGCCACTTGTCTGAGTCTCATTTGGGTGCGTTTCCCAAAAAAAGGGATACTTTTGGGTCATGAGAGAAAACATAAACCATTGTGAGGTCAGGGCTAATGTCAGACTTTTAACAAAGCTCAAATGGATTCGCTTCTCCAGTCACGGACGCTTTGCAACAAGTTTACAGGATTGCTGCCACACAGAAAGCAGCAGTTTTCAGAGGGATGAAGCAAGAGAGGGAAGACTGTCAACTTGGAAGCACACAGAAACGGCGGCTGAGGTCCAGCAATGGGTGGAAGAAGCTGGCCGCGTGGCCGCTGATGTGATCATGACTGCAGTGGGGATCTCACGTGGGCTGGTGTTGATTCCTATTTGAGCGCACGTTTGGGGCTAAGCAAGCTTCCGGCTGGACGGGCGCCAGCAGGGTGGTGTGAAGATCAGTTAGCTTAAAGAGCTGATCTTTTCATCGATATTTTGAGCGAGACTGAAGCTAATGAAAATGATTTTTATGGAATGAAATGTAACTGGGACGAATCTTGGATGTACCAATACAGCCCCGATCCAATCAAAATCCAATCAAAACAGCAGCTTCCAACGGGAGCCGCTGGGCCAGGTAAAGTCCAGTCAGAAAGGGCAGTTCAGATGGTCACAGCAGTACCAGGGATGATTCCAAAGGAGAAACCAGAACTGATTTTCTAGAGGCACACGGGAGAAGCACGGGGGTGTTTTAGGAAGAAGTTTTAAGAAAGTTGAACAGGTCATGGGTGAGGAAAAGGTCGGGGAAATTTGGGCCAAGGAAGTGCGTCTCCCCGGGGTGACGAGCACTTGCACGTGCTTCCAGCACCGTCCTCCTAGAATTCGCTGGTCACCCTCTCTTCAGCCACCCTCTAGTCCTTAGCTTTCCCGGTCAGACTGCCTTTTGTTTCCTGACCGTGGAAAAGACGCGTGAAGAACTCCTGTGGTTTGAGGCTTTCAAGGGTGGCCAAGCTGCCATTCGGACGTGGAGCAGCCCAGAGGGTTCCGAGGTCTTCGGAGAAGGCTCAGCAAGAGGGCACCACTGCCTTCAGGAGTGTTTGGACCCGGATGGAGGATGCGTTGGGAAACAATGACTTCGCAGTTTGAGATGTGTGCTTACCAAAGGTTTCTGTGATTTTGTGGAAACCCACAGGGGCAGGTCTACCCTCTTCTACTAGGGTCACGACGGGTCAGCAGCACCCGGATGGCGGGGAGTTGGGTCTGGGTTTATTATAGCCTCCGTCGTCTCTTCCACTGCTTTTGAAGTCTGAGTTGCAAGTCATCTAACTAGCCGATTTCAGTGTCTATTTGCTCATCTTATAACTAACTCAAACCAGCTCACTCCCATCCAGTCCATGCTGACTCCTAGTAACCCCCGGTGGGTTTCCAAGACTGCGACTCTTTATGGGAGTGGAAAGCCCAGTGTTTCTCCCTCAGAGCTGCTGGTGGATTTGATCTGCCAACCATACGTAGCCCAACCCCTAAGCACTACCCTGCCACCAGGACTCCTGCTCATCTTACAGAATGCAACTAATAATAGTACCTCTGTCACTGGATGGTTGTGAATTTTCAACATAATGAAGTTTATATAGTTCTCAGGACAGCTCACTAGAACCTAGGATATCGATCCTTATATGTTCCATTGCATTGCTGATGACTTCCGTTTTTCCTAGATCCATACCTGGTACATTCCATGTTCCTATTATGGGTGCTTACAGCTGTTTCTTCTCCTTCTGAGCCCTGGATAGGGGAGGATGCTTTGTTTCTCACTCCCAACTCCTGAGATTAGACTTGGCGAGGACTCTGAACTGTGATTCCCTCCATCGCTCCACTGAGGGACCGGACTGACCAAACCACTCCACGACTGCGCCTTCCCCCTTCCGCGGCTGGTTTCTCCTGGGAGCACTTCCTTTATGAATCACGTGCACATGGACTGTCATCTCAGGATTACCTTAGCTAAGACGCTCCTCTGAGGTTCAATGGGCGAGCACCCCACAGCTGAAGAAACAGACGAAATCTCACAGTGGTCCATGAAGAGAGGACCAATGGGATCTGGCAAGGAGGAGGATTTGGGGTGGTTCCCGCGAGTGGCCCTAAGTTACAGAAGTCCAATTTAGAAAAGATAGGCCCTCCTGTCTGCTAAGCAAGGTCTAGTTGTCTACTGTGAAAGCCCTGGGGCATGTACTACAACACTCATGGGGTTACCATGAGCACAAGCTAAATCTATGGCAACCGTTTTTTAATCTGTTGTTCACCATCCTGTGGGCAGTGATGAGTATAAGGTGTTCACTTACCCTCATTTAGCTCCTCCTGTTCATTCTCTCTCTCTCTCTCTCTCTCTCTCTCTCAGCTAATTCTCTGTCACACGTTGGCTCTCCTCTTCCTCTTCCTTTCCTCCCTTCTCCCTGCCACCCCTGTGAAGTGGTTACACATTTTACAAATTGAGCCACTAACCACTAGGTCAGCAGTTCAATGCCACCAGCTGCTCCATGGGAGAAAGACAAGGCTTTCTACTCCTGTAAAGAGCACCAGTCTCAGAAACCCACAAGGGTCGTTTCTACTCTGTCCTATAAGGTCGCTATGAGCCAGAGTCGACTTGGTGGTCATGAGATTGATTTTTGAGAGTTCTGTCTCCGGGCATTGGGAATCGGAGAGGACACAAGTTCTTCTCTTCCCATGTCTGAAACGCACACCACAGAGGCATCTGGCAGGATCCTTGGCATACAGGAGCTCCAAGGTGGTGGCCCACCAGAGGACAATGCACGGAGCAAACATTCTAGGGCAGCAAGTAGGGACCCCAACATGTGAATAGGTGAGCAAGGGCAGAATCCTGAGACCAGGATGGGCAACAGATGGTGAAGCTGACAAGGCGGAGTCTCTAGGAGCAGGATGGAGGTGGGGGGAGCCTGGTTTGTTCAAGCACCCAGAGACCTGGACACAGGAGGAATTGGGAAGGCCCACAGTCAGGCAGAGGCCTGGACACCCAACCTCTGGACCTCACAGAGGGCAGAGCCTTCAGCAGAGCTGCCCCTGTGAGGCAGGACTGGTCCATCCAGCATAGACAGCCTGGCCTCCTAGGTCCCTCCAGGGGCCTCAGCCCAACAGCCTCGAATTATCCCCCCATTAGTGGTGATCCATCCCTTTTGAGCACTGTGCCATTTCATCACACCATCTCCGCATCCAACATTAGGAGATAACTGCGCTCACAGCATATGTCATTACTCATTAAGGGACTTTTTCTGGATTATGGCTGGGGCTTAATGACTTGTTAAAGATGTTTAACACTTACAATTTTGTTTTTAATTTAGGAAGCAGCATGATCAAACTGCGCCCTGAGACTCTCTCCTCGATTTGGTGAAATCTGGAGATGGGCCGGCTCCAGGGCTGTCTGTGCAGGGGAGGCGATCCTTAAATTGAATTGCAGCCCTCCGAGGGGTGTTTGCCCGTCAGCCGCTGCCAGGATCTGACATGTTAATGGGGCTGAGGAAACAATGGGTTTCAGAGGTAATTGCTGAAGCAATGACTTCCAGGCAACATTTGACTTTAAAAAAAAAAAAGGAGTGTTTGCTGCTGCTGCTGCTGCTGCTGCTGCTGCTGCTGCTGCCGTTGGTTGGCTGGGGCCCTGTTCCAGAGCTGCCTCAGAGTCCAAGCCCAGCTGCCCGCTTACCTGCAGAACTCAGGTGGCTGGCTCCCTCAGCAGCCGCTGGTTCTTTGCCATAGGTCCTTCCTTCTGTCTGTGGTCTATGCTGGCAGTTGTTTGTCCAGGGGACTGGCAGGTGTTTGAGTTGGAATAAAAAGTTCCCAATGAAACTCTTCCTTAGAAGAGAGGCTCCGGCATCAGAAGGAGCTACGTCCACACCTGTGCCCAGCACGCACATGCTATATCGCTGTGTTTTGTGGTGATATCATCTCTCCAGGCCGCTAAGGCCTTGCTTGTAAGGTTCCGGAGATGTGTTGTTAAGATCCCATGAGACACTCTTGTAAACTGCTCAGCTTTGAACAGGTCTGTAGTAAATACACAACAAAAGGTACACGCAACTAACATTAAGTGAGCATTCTCTAGATCCCAAATACCCTTCCAAGCACCTTCCATGTCCAGACACATGGACACTTGCCAACAAACCACAGAGGTAGGAAACGCTCCTTCTATTTTACAGATGAAGACACTGAGGCTCAGGTTGCTGAGGGGCTGCAGCCAGAATCCACAAGTGGACAACGGTCTCCCATGTACTTAGCTACCTGTGTCAATCCAGGTAGACTAGAGAAACAAATCCATGGACACTCATATGTGTATAAGAGAAAGTTTTATATAAAGGACAAGTGTACAGTAAGAAAGCATTCCAACCCAGTCTAGTCCAAGCCCATATGTCCGATACTAGTCTATAAAGTCCTCTTGAGACTCACAAAACACAAGCAATGACACTGAATGCAGGCCGATCACGGGCCCTTGGGTAGAAAGTCTTTGGATCCAGTGGCATTGAAAACATCTCAGCACTGGCAGGGGTCTCCATGTGGCTTCTCCAGCACCCAGGGCTGCATCAGGGTAAATCCATGTGGCTTCTTCTCAGAGTTGTCTCAGAGAAGGTGAGCAGAGAGAGTCTCTCCTGCCTCCAAGGAAGAAATCCAGGAGTTCCCAGAATTCTCAGGAGAAGGCCTGCCCATTCAGATGGCTATGACCCGATTGAGAAACTAGACTCCACCCCTTCGCTCTTAGTCCTCTCAAATCCCACATTTTCACCAGATCATGTAACCACCACACCACCTGTCTACTGCTTTCAGTGTCAGTGACTCTGAGCAAGACCGTTTGATTCTCTGAGCCCTGGCTTCCTCATCCACACATTGGGGCAATGAGTACACCATGAGCTGTCCTCCCTCCCTGGTAAGCTGTAGCTGGCTGCTTTAGAGAACCCGGCCTGCCAGGAACCCCGCACCCTCTGATAGGGAAGGGAAGCATCGCGCCTCTCCAGTCTCAGCCCGTGGAGGAACAATCTGGGAAATCGCATGTGTTAGCAAGTGTGCAACGAGACTGGCTACCTCCAATGGAAACTAGATCGGAGGCACATTCTGGGCATGTGTGAGCTTGACGTCAGCCTTGGACAAGGAGAGGGGAAGGAAGACAGACTGGCTGCTGAGGCTGGCTCCTGGGAAAGGCCATGCCAGACTCACATTCAGAGAAGCATCCTGGATTGAGATCAAAGTCCTTGGCTGAATCTCTAGATGAGCTGGAGGGAAGGAAGCAGTGTGTCAGTCAATCCTTCATTCAACGAATATTTACCAAATACCTACTATTCCTGTAGGGCCCATGAGGGGTAGGGGTAGTGGGCAATGAACTCAGCTGCCAACCAAAAGGGCGTTCAAGTCCACACAGAGGCATCGCACAAGAGAGAACTGGTGATCTCCTTCCCCCCAAACCCACCCACCACCGCAAACCCTGTGGAGAGCAATTCTATTCTGACACCCATGAGGTCACCGGGAGCCAGAGGTGACCCGAGAGTCGCTGGGTCACATGTGGCTCTGTGCTGGATACGGGTCAAAGCAGAGCCTCGGAACTGCAGCACATCGCTACCACCAGCTAGTCATCCTTGAGAGACAGGCTCCAGGCCCTCATCTCCTCAGATTTCCAGAACAAAGCCCTGCAGCGCGAGGGAGCCGTAGGTGAACAGGCGCTTATTGTCTCATCGTTCTCCAGGTGGGGGTCAGGTGCCAACGAGCTGGTTCCCACTCATCGCCACCCCATGTACAAAAGAACGGGAGATCACCCCGCCCCGCGCCATCCTCAGCAGCGTTCTGTTTGAGTCCATCGCTGCCACGCACGGACTGACCCCGTGGTGGCGACACTGGGCTCAAACATACAACCGCAGGTGAAGATGGCGCCCGTCACCCTAGCGGTCCTTGATCGTGGCAGTCTCTGCGTCTGTCTTCAGACGCTCATCATCTGTGTCTGCAGCTCGTTTACAAAGACACACCTCCTTAGATTATGGGGGGCAGTGGTGGTTCAGGAGAGCCAGCCAGGTGCCATTCCCAGGCAGTGTGCTTCATGGGTGGCCACGCCAGTGAAGGCTTGTGTGTTGCTATGGTGCTCAGCAGATTCCAGTGGAGCATCCAGGCTAAGACAGATTAGGAAGGAAGACTTGATGATCTATTGCTGCAAACCATCCCCTTGACGGCCCAGGGGTCACGATGGTCCCAATCCGCCACCAGACATGGAAACGAATGGTTCAGGGCTGGGCAGCATTCCCTCCCGGTGTACACAGGACCATCACAAATCACGGACCAGCTGCATGGTAGCCCCAGTACCACCCGCTCATCGGATAAGGGCCCGCTTCACATGAATGTAACAGATAATGGAGCCAAAGACCCCATTTCAAAGCAAATCATGTTTGCCGCTACCAGAGGTTAGGGCTTCAACATCCCCCTTTGGGAGACGTAATTTGCTCCCCGATGCCGCACCTCAGCCTTTTCCCAATCCTTCCCGCTGAGCCTGACTTGAGTCCGACATCTCATTGCCATGACTGCGAACGCTAATTGTCAGGAAAGGAGAAAGCCCTTTCTATCACTGTGGTTCTTAGCTCGGCTGCACTCAGGGCACTGGTAGCAAAGTCCCCGGGCTCAGCAGGGTCTTGGGTCTGAGGAAAAGGGAGATTAAACACACACGACCCTCTTTCATCCTCCTGCTGCCACTACAGAAAAGCCACCAGAAGACTGTAAGGCTGGGCCCACGTTCCAAAGTCCTCAGAGTGCTCCGGGACCCTGTTCTGACCCATTCCTTAGGAAGACCTCCAGGAGGTAGGCAAACGTCTTGCCTCCTTAGTTAGGATCAAGATCCACTAAGCTGGCCTAGCTCTCCCACCATGGAGTAGTCAGCCCAGCATGGTCAACCTGTGCCTGGTGAACCCACCAGAATTCTCACGGGTCTCAGGACACCACCACTAAATGAAGTCCCCTGCGGAACAAAGCGCTGGGCAGTGTTCTTGCGTGGCCGTGCATCTGCCGTGGATGTCCTAGAGACCCAAGAGAAGAGACGGCAGCGGAGAGAAACGCCCCACTTACTCTCATCTGCCTGGGGACAGAGAAGGTCCTTGACCATGGCCACAGCTCTTTGTGTCCCTACTCAGGCCTGCAAGAGGGGAGTTCCTTCCACCTTTGCCTCTCCATGGCCTCAGGTCAGCAGGAGGCAGACAATGGAGACCCCAGACTAAGTCTTCCTGAGGCAAAGGGCAAAGGCATCCCCGTTCATCCGGGCATCTCTCGACACCTGCCTCCACACTTTGCCGTAAACAGAAATGAAATGCGTGCCCTTTGTCTGCCATTCTTTTCTTAGACGCTTCAACAGCCTCGACCACCCATCGCTCCAGGCCTACCTCAGATGCCACCTCCTCTGGGGAGCCTTCCCAAAACCTCTCTCTTCTGGGTTTTGTAGAACTTTGCACAAACCTCCCTAACAGAATACGGCTCTTGGCTCATATACAGGGACTATCCATAAGATCCAAACGTTCTGAGATCAAAGATCTTTCTTTGTCTTTGAAGCGTCAGCACGAGGCCGTACCTCCCACCATCATGTTTGAGGGAGAGAAGAAAACATCAGCAGCTGACTGCCGTCCTCTCTTGCTGTAGACGGAGTCTGGCTGGCGCAGTCAAGGAAGCCTTTGACCGATGAACAAGATGGTGGCGGTTCGAAACCACCAACCGCTCTTCAAGCCCCATAAAGACTTACAGCCTCCGACTCCCTGTGGAGCAGCGCTATTCTGTCCCGTAGAGTCACTGCGAGCTGAATCAGCTTGATGGTTGTGGGTCCTTGCTGTTGAGACACACAACCTTGTCGTTACTGTTGGGTGCCGTAAAGTTCGTTTTCACATTGCCTGGGCTTTCGTCCACAGAGTCACTGGGTGGGCTTGAACTACCTACCTTTCAGGTAGCAGCTGAGCGCCTAACCCTTACATCACCAGGGGCCTCCTTCCCTCCCAATTAACTGAGGATGTGGGCATCCTCTGAGAACATCCCTGTGCTTCCTCACCTTCTTTATTTCTTAGCAGAGTAGGCGTGACGAAGGAGGCACAGTGCGCTCCCGTTCCAGGCCAGGGGCGACTCCGAATCAACTACTCAGAGTTCGGCATAGTTTTTCTTTGCTTTCACTTTCCATCTCGGTGGGAACAGAATCGTATTTATAGTGTCACAGAGCAAATAGAACTATGATTTCTGCAGCAATTATTTTGTGTGTTGCAATTTAGAGGGAAAAAAAGTTTATTTAAACTTGCCGTAGAACAACAATAATATACCCTCGAAGGGGGAACAAACAGTCTTCATTATGCAGAACTTCGCGGGGAAAAAAAGCTCTGTACTTGCACGCTTTTTGATAAAAGAAAATTGTCCGTATATATATCTCATTGCTCCTTCCTAATTCTTCCTTGCTTGCCATTAAAATAATCTGCTTCACTATTTATGGAGCAAATTTCTTCTTCTGTCCCATTGTATTTCCCACCATCACAATATATATATATATTTTTTCCTCCCTGGGAGTCTATGGGTCTCTGCTTCCCTCACTGCCTTCTAGTCCTGTGTTTATGACCATGCTGTTGTTGTTGTTGTTGCTAGTTGCCATCCGATTGGCTTTGATTCTTAATGGCCTCCTGCATAACACAACAAAAATTTCCCCCTTCTTGTGTCTACTTCACTGGTAGGTTGGAGTCCTGTGTTGTGACTGGCCACCCATTGGTGTCCAGTTGATTATGACTCATATTCCAACCCTTAAGACAGACTCGAGCTGCCCTGCTGGTTTGCTGAGGTCGTCCCTCTCTAGGGAAGCAGACTGTCACATCATTTTTCTGTGGAGCAGCTTGTGGGTTTCAACCACCGACCATTCAGTCAGCAGCCAAGTGCATAACCACTGTGCCAGGAAGGCACCTTATGACCAGAGAGATCCAGAAATTAAATGCCCCCTGGAAACCAAGAGCCTCCAATACAGCCTGCCCTGCCCTGCCCACCACCAGGCTCTTTCCCCACAGGAAGCTAAAGCAGCTCAGACATCAGGAGTGTCTGAAATACGGCAGAAACTTCAGAGAGAAACCAGAGCGCTTACTCAGGAAAGATGCTGGACAATGCTGAGAACCTAGAGGTGGGAAAACTAGAGTGGGAAGCTAAAATATGCAAGGAAATCAAAGAGTACTTCCACTAAGAATCTAGTTCATACCTTGCTGCTGCTGTTGTCGATGCAAAACACTGCTCCCTCCTGGGGCATCCTCACAATGGTTGGTTTGAGCTCACTGTCGCAGCCACTATGCCAATCCATATTGTTCAGCGACCTTTACTGCTGCCCTTCTACTTTACCAAGCATTACATCCTTCTCCAGGGATTGGTCTCTCCCGATGACATGTCCAAAGTATGTGAGAGGACGTCTGGCCACCCTCAGTTCTAAGGAGTATTCTGGCGACACTTCCTCCAAGCTAGATGGGATTGTCCTTCTGGCAGGCCACGGTGCTTTCTGGGTTCTTGGCCAACACCACAACTCCAGTGCATCAATCAACTGAGGTCTCCCTTCATTGCTGTCCAACTTTCACATGCATGTCAGGTGACTGAAAATGCCACGGCTTGACGGCAGCGGGCAGCAACTGAAAATCATTACACAAGACCTTTATCAAGAAATCATTCTACTTAAGTAGCTCACAAAATGGCATAAAACCATGTGAATCAAAATAAGGAACCACGGTTAACATTTCCACCTTGAAGACAACACACACCCACACACACACACACACACGGAACAGAGTGGACAATAAAGAGTCAAATGGAGAAGACATTGAGTTATACAGAAGACAACAAACGGTCTCAAACTTGGAAAGAAAATAATAAAAAATGAATGGACTTCAAAGAAAATGTTAAAACATCAACAACACAAAAAGAGGAAAGCCATACAATCCCATTAAACAGTAAGATCAAAATTAAAAAGACAAGGAAAATTCATAAATGAAAGGAAAGAAGCACAAAGAGTTATCACAAACAATGAAACCAGCAACATCATAAAAAAGTAACAAAATGACATTGGTAAAAACCATCCCTATCAATAAAAATACTGAATGGAAATGGATTAAATCCACAAGTTAAGAAACGCAGACTAAGAGAATGGATAAGAAAACACAAGCTTTTAATACACTGCTTACAAGAAACCAACCTTAGATACAAAGACAAAGATATACTGAAAATCAAAGAATGGGAAAAATATCCAATTAGTGGTAGCCAAAGGAATGTAAAAATAGCGATCCTAGTTTCAGACTAAGTAGACACCAACCTAAAAGTCATCATGAGAGACAAAAATGCCATTATCTAATGGTGAAAGCCATAACTGAACAAGAAGACATAACCGTCATAAACATCTATGTACCTAATGAAAGACCATCAAAATACACTCATCAAACTCTTACAGAATTGAAGAGAAAAATAGACCATAATAAAATAATACTATGAGATTTCAATATATCACTTTTGAGCAAAAATAGAATCAACTACAAAGAAAACCAACAAAGATACCAAAGAAATAAATAATACAATTAATCACCTTGAGCTCTTAGACATCTAGAGAACACTTCACCCAATGAAAACACAATATACACTTTTCTAGTGCACATGTAGTATATTCCACAATAGATCATAGGTTCAGCCATAAAGCAAGCATTAACAAAATTTTAAAACATCAAGAGACTACAAACCACTTTTTCAGATCATAAGGCTATATAAAATTAGGCCTATCAACCAAGAAAAATATGATTTTATGGAAATGAAAAACACTGTATTTAAAAACCATCTGTTGACTGATGAAATAAAGAATAGAATTTTGAAATTCCTTGAAACAAATAAGAACAAAATACAACATATCAAAATCTCTGGGACATAACAAAAGTACTAGTTTTCAGAGGGGAATTTATAGCAAAAAGTGCATACATCAAAAAGGAAGAAGGAATTAAAAAAAACATGAACTTGACACATCAACTACCACAATTAGAACAAGATTACCAAAACAAACCCTCAGACACTAGAAGAAAAGAAATAATGAAGATTAGACAAAAATAAATGAATCAGGAAAAAACGTTAAATCAAAAAAAATCAACAAGACAAGAATTTGGGTTTTCAAAAGATTAGCAATTTTGATTAAACCACTGGCAAACCCGAAAAAGGAAAATAAGGAGAAAAGGTAAATATTGTGAATAAGAATTGAGACAGGAAACATTATATCAGAACCAACAGAAATAAAAAAGATAATCACACAATATTATGAAAAATTGTATTCTAACAAACTTGAAAACCCACAAGAAATTGATAAATTTCTAGAAATATTATATTATCTCCCTAATTTAACACAAAACTATTAGGAAACCTCCCCAGACATATAACACAGGAAGAACTAGACCTACTCATTAAAAAAAAAAATCAAAAAGTCCAGCACCCGATGGTTCTACCAAGAAATTCTACCCACCATTTAAGAAGAGCTAACATCAATCCTACATAAACTATTCAGAATATGGAAAAGGATAATGTACTACCAAACTTATTTTGTGAAGCAAGGATAACCCTAATGCCCAAGCAAGGTAAAGACATCACCAGAGTTGAAAATTATAGACCAATATCCTTTATGACCTAATTTTTCAACAAAATTCAAGCCAAAATAATTCAACAAACCATTTAAAACATAATACATCATGATCAAGTGGAATTCATATCAAATATGCAAGGCTGGTTCAATATTAGAAAAACAATCAATGAAATCCACCACATAATCAAAACAAAGGAAAAGAACTATATGATTATGTCAATCCATACAGAAAAGGCCATTTGATAAAATTATATATTTATTCTTGATAAAAACACTTAATAAATAAGTGGAGAGCAAATGCTTTGAGAGTGATTAGGGCAAAGAATGTACGGATGTGCTTTATACAATTGATGTATGTATATGTGTGGACTGTGATAAGAGTTGTATGAACCCCTAATAAAATGTAAAAAAAGAAAAGAAAAAAAAAGAAAATGATTAGGGCAAAGAATGTACAGAAGTGCTTTATACAATTGATGTATGTATATGTATGGATTGTGATAAGAGTTGTATGAGCCCCTAATAAAATGTTTTTTAAAAAAACCAAACACTTAATAAAAAAAGAAATTTCTCAATCTATTAAGACCAAATTTGGGTTTAGCTATAATGTTAGAACAATTAGTTTTTACACCATGGCTTGGTTCCCTCAGGAGGGAACACAGGAGATATGGGTGCTATAGCAAAGTGTGGTGAGGAAAGTAGATGGTGCCCGCTATCAGATAAAATAGAGTCTGGAGTCTGAAAGTCTTGTTTCCAAACAAGCAGCCATGTAAGTGAGATGTCAACTCAGTCCCCATGGAAGAAGCTCACCAACATCTGTGACTAAAGGACTGTAAATCATCTAATCCAAAGCCGAAGGAGGGAATAGTATCAGAGCATAAACTGTGAGATTCTGGTTTGCAAAGGGATAGGGGTGACAGTGGAAACCCAAGCTACATCTGTGATATCTACACAGGAAATAAGACTTCGTGATCTCCCTCTATCCATAATAGAGGGTTGGAACGAAACTGGTTACCCGACAGAGTGCATTGAGGAGCTCACAATAGGGGATCAAAATGATGCTCCTGACCTGAGTGGCCAAAACCTTGTCAGCTGATTCCTGCTCTGATGCTGGTTGAGCCTGATCTGGTTTTCAACATTTTCTGTCTTTTGGGTTTTGGCTGTTTTTTTGGGGGGGTTCCATTCATATTGGGGTTCATCTCAGATATATTTTGTCATTGCTGGTGACTCTTCCTGGAGGTCAGTATCGAGCAGGGCCATGGTGTAAAAACTAATGTTTTCTGTATTTTAGTATATGAAATCCAGGATTGATGAACCTGTAGGGACCACAAGTAAAATAAGGGTTTCTGGGAGGTACATTTGGGGTGGTGGGGGTGGGGATAAAAGGGAGCTGATGTCAAAGAGTTCAAGAAGTAAACTAATGTTTTGAACCTGATTGTGATAGAAATTGGACAACACTGCTTGATGTGATTGAACTATGTAAAGATATAATATCTGTATTAGCTCCTAATAACATGGTTTTGGGAAAAAAGAAAAAATAAAGACCATATATGCTGAAGTAGTTAGTTTATTGTGCCAACCTGGCCGATAAACACGTGTGGGGTTAATTGAAGGGTGGAGGGATAAATGGTTCAGTGAGCCTCGCCTTTCTAGTTCTCAGGTCTCTTGCTTTCTGATGGCTAAGGCAGGGTGCAGCTGCCTTAGCCATTTCCCTGCTTTAGCTGGCAAGGCTCACTTCCTGCAAGACATCCCCAAGGAGAAGCCACATGAACCTACTCCAATGCAGCCCTGGGTGCTGGAACAACCGTGTGGAGACCCCTGCCAGGGTTGAAATGCTTACACATTCACTGACTTGGCTTTCCTCCTGCAGTCGGCATCATTGCATCTGTTTTGTGAGATGGAGGAGGACTTCGTGGATTGGTGTTGGACATATGGGTTAATGGGTTAATGTTGGACTTGTGGGCTTGGGTAACACTGGGTTGGGATGTTTTCTTGATGTGCACTTAAACTTTATAGAAAACTCTCTTATACATGAGTTTCTGTGGATTTGCTTCTTTAAAGTACCCAAACTCACACATATGCAAAACTGACAGGTGGGAAAAAAACCCTAAAAATATTTTTTAGGGAAAAAACCCCTAAAAATATTCCTTCTTCAAATGGGAACTAGAAGGAGTTGCCCTTTATCACCACTCTTATTTTATGTAGTCCTGAAGGTCTTGCCAGAATTGTAAGACATCAAAAGGATATTAAAGAATTCAAACTGGCACAGAAGAAACAAAATTCTCTTTTTTACAAATACACATCACATAAAAGATCTTATTTATATGATATATGTTGCTATATATGTGTAATCCTATGTATATCTAATCTTATACATATAATCACAGATACACATAATCCTATATAATTTTTAAATTGTTGGAATTGTTGAAAAATTTGATAACCTAGTAGGCTATAAAAGCAACATACAAATATCAACAGTCAACTGGATTCTTATATATTAAAGAAGAGGACTCTAAAAAGGAAATTAAAATAACAATACCATTTACAATAACTACCCAAAAGATAAAATACTGAATAACAAGAGAAACAAAAGACTTATACAAAGAAAATTATAAAACACTTTTACAAGAAAACAAAACCGACACAAATGGAAGAATGTCCCATACTCATGGATAGGGACATTTAATATAGTGCAAGTGTGAATGCTACTAAAAGCACTCTATAAATTCCAATCAAGTCCCAGCACAATTTTCAGAGAAATGGAAAAACTAATCCCTAACTTTATATGGAAAGGAACGAAAGCCAAAACAAATCAAACACTATTGAAAAACAAAGTAGATATTTCACTCCCTGATTTCAAGACCTATTTTATAGCCACAGTAATCAAAATAGCTTAGTATTGCTACATTGATAGACATGTTGACCAATGGATTAGAACTGAGCTCAGAAATTCAACCAAGCACCTACAGGCACCTGATTTTTCATAAAGGATGAAAATACATTAAGTAGGGAAGAGCTAGCCTTTTCAATAAATGGTGCTGGGAAAATTGGCTCTCCAGCAAAAGAAAGACACAGGACCCACACAGCCCATCATCTACAAAAAACAATACAAGGTGGATTCAAAACCTAAATATAAACCCTAGAACCATAAAGATCATCAATGAAAAAATTAGGACAAATTTAAGAGCTTTAATACAAGGCATAAATACACTGCCAGACATAGTGAAAACACTCACCCTACAGAAGACACAACAGAGGACTGGGACCTTCTAAAACTGCTACACTTACATAAATCAAAAGCCTTCATCAAAGAGTGAAACAAGAACCCACAGAATGAGGGAACAAAATATGTTTTCACAATTGATGTATTAGATAAAAGACTAATTTGGAGAAAACTACAAGACTTTAACAAGAAAAATACAAACAACCCAATCAAGAAATGGGCACCTGATATGAACGGACTAAAGATGACATCCAGATGACCAACAATCATGGGAAGAAATGCTCACATTCATAAGCTATAAGACAAATACAGATCAAAGCACCGATTACCATCTCACACTGACACTCAGGAAAATGTTGTTTTTAGAAAAACAGAAAATGATAAATATTGGGGAGATCGGAATGCTTCTACAGTGCTGGCGGGACTGCAGAACCGTCCAGCCTCTATGAAAAATACCTGGTGCTCCTCCGATCTTTTGACTTTCTCTATCTACAAAAGATCAAAACCTGAACAGATATAGGCTCACCCACGTTCATTACAGCAATTTCTATACTAGCAGAAAGATGGAAACAATAACAGAAAACCCTGTCTTTGGAGGAAGGTCCCTAATACAGACGCACCATGGAATACATCCTTCAAAAGCAATGACCTGTCTGTCAAACACCTCACGACACGGACAAAGTTGGGAATCACTGTGCTCAGCAAGATTAGCCCATCTCATAAAGATAGATAGTTCATAAACCATTATTATAAAAGAAAAAAGATTTTTAATCACACCAATGGAAAAGACTGAAGACTATGATGAGGCCAGGGGAGGGGAGCCAGGGAAAGAGGAAGGACAGGAAGGTAAGGAGGGATGGTGGGTGGGAAAGGGACAAAAAGAAGGAAGAGCCATGTACCTGAAAGGGGGTGTGTGAGACCTATTGTGATACTGTCACTGTTTTAAGAGCCCTGGTGGTGTGTGGTTACACATGGGCTGCTAAATGCTAGGTCAGGAGTTCAAAACCACCAGTGGCTCCAAGAGAAGATGGGAAGGTTTTCTACTCGCAGGAAGAGTTACAGTCTCAGAAACCCACAAAGGCTGTTCTACCCTGACCTGTAGAGTCACCACGAGTCAAATCAATTAGGTGGCAGTGACTGATGTTTGCTTTGGTTACTGTGTTGATGCAATGGGTTGTGCCGTTGCATGCAGTATGCTTCTTTTTAATGTGCTGTGTTCCACAAATAAAAGGGAAATTTTTTTAATTAAAAAATTATTTTATTGGGGGTTCATAAAACTCTTATCACAATCCATACATACATCTGTTGTGTCAAGCACATTTGTACATATATTGCCATCATCATTCTCAAAATATTTGCTTTCTATTTGCGCCCTTGGTATCAGCTCCTCATTTTCCCCTCCCTCCCAGCTCCCCTTCCCTCATGAACCCTTGATGATTTATAAATTATTATTATTTTGTCCTATTTTACACTGTGTCGTCTCCCTTCACCCACTTTTCTGTTGTCCATCCCCCAGGGAGGAGGTTATATGTAGATCCTTGTAATTGGTTCCCCTTTCCACCCCACCCTTCTTCCACCCTCCCTGTATCGCCACTCTCAGCACTGGTCCTGAAGGGATCATCTGCCCTGGATTCCCTGTATTTCCAGTTCCTCTGTGTACCAGTGTACATCTTCTGTTCTAGCTAGATTTGTAAGGTAGAATTTGGATCATGATAGTGGGGAAGGGGGACATTTAGGAACTAGAGGAAAGTTGTATGTTTCATCATTGCTACAATGCACCCCGACTGACTCGTCTCCGCCCCACGACCCTTCTGTAAGGGTTGCCTACAGATGGGTCTTGGGTCCCCAATTGGCACCCCTTCTCATTCACAATGATTTGATTTTTTTGTTCTTTGATGCCTGATACCTGATCCCTTCGACACCTCGTGATCACACAGGCTGGTGTGCTTCTTCCATTTGGGCTTTGTTGCTTCTCAGCTAGATGGCCGCTTGGCTGCTTGTTTACCTTCAAGACTTTAAGACCTAAAAGGGGAAATGTTTAATGAATAAACTTAAATTTAAAAAAAGAAAAAGGTTCACAGTCTTAAACATCCTCTAAATTCCTTACCTGTCAGATCTAAACAGTAGTCTGGATGGTTCTAAAAGGAGAAAAAGTCTAATTGAAAATGGACTTAAATTCTTTTGTGACACACAAGCTAGATTCAAAAAAGCGGGAAGGAACAAAGGAGTGATGGAGGGAGGGAGGGAGGGAGGGAGGGAGGGAGGGAAGGAGGGAGGGAGGGAAGGAGGGAGGGAGGGAAGGAGGACAGGAAAGGAGGAAGGGAGGGAGAGAGGAAGGGAGGAGGGAGAGGATACTAGGGCTTTTTTCAAGCATACATTTGCCCTCTAAGTGAAATCTTGTGCAAAAGGTTTGCCCAATGCAGTTTATAACTTGACGTCTTGACTGCTGCTTCCATGAGCATTGATTATGGATCCAAGTAAAACCCTTGACAACTTCAAATTTTCAATCACATATAGAAAAGTTTATTGCCAAACAAAATATATTTAAACATGTCTCTTTAATTTGTGAATGGCTGAAGGTAAAGTTCTCTCAGAAATACACTTTTCTTAGTCTCCTTAGACACAGAATTAAAAGATCAAATCAAAGCGGAGTCTTCTAAAAGGATCTGCGGATTAATTACATTCAAGACCGTGGGGTAAGCTCCGAAGGTTATGATGGCTGTTTTTTGTTTTTTGATAGATTTTTCTCTAAGGACACAGTACATTCACAGGGACTTATCATGGAGAAGTCTTAAGAAAAAGGAAACTGTATTTGGTGAGATAAAGTGCAGAATTTACACCAATTAATTGTTGCCGCTATTTCAGCAATGCACCTGCTGATTTTTAAAGGGTAGCATGGCTGTCCTACAAGAATTTCATTGGAACTTCTTACCCCATCCACCCTGCAGCCAACCCTAAGGCTTCATTTTGTTCCCAGAACTCAATGAACCTTTAAAAACGACATGATTCGAGCCCCTCTAGGCTGGCAGCATGCTGTTTTGATGTGGTGTAAATGCAAGAGTGCAGAAAGTTTAGAAAAATGGAAATATCATCCTCAGAAGTACATAGGCCCGTGGAGACGATGTTGAGAAACCATAGCTTCACATTTTGATATTTGGTTTAATAGATGTTTCTATGGTTTTGGCCCTTGTTCCACGTCCTCTTCTGAATCAAGCATGAACTTCTGGCAGTTCCCTGTCAATGCACTGCTGCAGCCCTTGTTGGATGATGTTGAGCAAGATTTTACTTGGGTGTGACATCAATGATGTCATCCCATAGTTTGGGCATTCTGTTGAGCATTCCTTTCTTGGAAATAGACACAAATATGAGTCTCCTCCAGGCAGTTGGCCCAGGAGCTGTTTCCAAGTTTCCTGGCATAGACAAGCAAGTTCTTCCCGTCTTCCTTAGCTTTCTGAAACATCTCAGGAATATTCTGTCCATTTCTGGACCCTTGGTTTGGTGTTTTTTTTTTTTCCTTCAGCACTATTGGTTCTTTCTTCCATGCTACCTCCTGAAAGGGTGGACCATCAACTAGTTCTTTTTAGTACAGCGATTCTATGGATTCTTTCCATCTTCTCGCGATACTTCCTGCATCATTCAATATCTTGCCTGTAGAAACATTCAAATGGCAGATGGGTGTCAGATGGAGCTTGGCTCAAAGCAGAGAACACCAGAATGATGTCTACATGTGTTTCATTGACTGTGCAAAGGCATCCGACTGTGTGGACCGTAATAAACTGTAGGCAACTTGAGATGAACTCCAGAGCACTTCATGGTGCTCGTGAGGAATTTACACATGGATCAAGAGGCAGTTGTATGACCAGGACAAGGGAATAATTCATGGCCTAAAGTCAGGAAAGGTGAGCATCAGGGTTGGATCCTCTCACCCCACGTGTTCAAAACCTCTATGCTGAGCAACCACCAGAGAAAGTGGATGACATGAAGAAGGGTGCGGCAGCAGGGTTGGAGGAAGGCTTCTCAGCAACCTGCGGTATACACATGACACAGCCTTGCTTACTGAATGGGAGGAAGAAGGAAGCACTTACCGATGAAGATCAAGGGTTGTAGCTTTCAGCACGGATTACAACTCAGTGCAAGGAAGACTAAAATCCTCACAACTAGACCAATGGGTAGCATCCTGATGAATGGAGAAATGTTAAAGTTGTCGAGGATTTTGTCTTGGTTGGACCCACAATCAATGGTCATGGAAGCAGCAGCGAAGAGATCGAAAGATGCATTGCATTAGGTAAATCTGAGACACGGGAGCTCTTTAGCGTGCTGGAGAGCAAGGCTGTCGCTCTGAGGACTAAGGCGGGCATGGTCCAAGCCATGGTATCTCCATTGCATCATATGCATGCGAAAGTTGGACGCGAACTAAGAAAGACCATAGAAGAATCGGTGCATTTGAATCGTGATGCTGGAGAAGAAGGCTGAAATTGCGATGGACTGCTACAAGGACAGCCCAGTCGGCACTGGAAGAAGTGAGGCCAGAGAGCTCCCTAGAGGCGAGGGTGGAAAGACTTCGTCGTACATACTTGGACATGGTGTCAGGAGAGGCCAGTCCTTGGACCAGGACACCGTGTTTGGTAAAGTGGAGGGGGGTGAGAGCGAGAAAGGCCCGAGAGGAGATGGATCGACACAGTGGCTCCCTCCACGGTCTCAGACATAGAAACGATTGTGAGGATGGCACAGGACCAGGCAGTGTTTCGTTCCGTTGTGCATCGGGTCCCTATGGGCCTGGGCTGACTAGATGGCATCGAACAACAACTGGGTTTTGTAGCAATACTATGATGTAAGTTATTTAATCTTCAAAAGCAGCCACCTTTACACGTGACGGTGCCAGCACTCACAGAGCCTGAGAAACATTGCTCACTGACCACGTAAGTCTCGATGTTCACTCTGAACAGGCACTGGGCATGCCCCAGGGAGCAAACCAGATTTGCCCCTGTGGGGAGAGAGCTCTAGCAGGAGGTGAAGGTCACTCACACCATGAACACGGGCACAAGAGCAATTGAGCGGCGATATGTGCGTGAGGGTTTGAGAGTGGCTGCCGTGGGATGCAACGTCAATTATTCCGTGGTGGACCTCACTAGTCCCAAGGTTGTGCTCTTCACTGCAGCAGTCGGTCCCCATCTTTCTCCCGCAGAGCAGCTGGGCGGGGGGATTAGACTGCCAACCTTCTGGTGGGCAGGCAAGTGCTTTAACCGAGACATCACCAAGTCTCCTCATAGCAGAGGGATGGTATCTGGGGAAGAGTGTTCCAGGCAATGGCGAGGCGCCAAGGCCCTGAGGTGGTCTGCCCGAGGGACCGACTCAGGAGCCCAGTGGCTGCAGCAGTGAGGAGGGAGAGTGTCTCTGGATGAGCAAGTCAAGGGAGGGGGTGGTGGTGACCACAAGGCAGGTATGGGGACAACCTTGCTGGGGGTTCCTAGACCATTGCAAAGACAGAGACTGCAACCCTGAGAGGGGAAGCCACTACAAGACTGTGAGCACAGGAGGGTGAAGGTCTAACGTATGCTCCAAAGACCCTCTTGTGGCTGCTAGACTGTAAGTCATGCCATCAGTTAGGAGGACGTTGCAAGGATCCAGATGAGAGAAATGACTGGCCATATTGGGAAGGACCAGCCACTTGGGTTGCTGGATTGATTGGGGTCAGGGAGCTCTCTCGGTTTGTTTGGCCTGAGCCACGGGAAGGCGGTGGTCATCTGAGAGGGCTGTTGGACAGCTAGAGGGACGGAGAGCTACTGGGGCCACTAGATAAATGAGTCGCGGCTGAAGAGAGTCCAGGATCGTGATGGGCATTGGGAAGTTGTGTGGGCACTGTGGCACACTCGAGAGGAAGTTGCGAAGAGGATGATTCAGCAAAGACCCAGAAGGAGGGGCTGGTGAGGTTGGGGGGAGGGTGGGGGAGTGGCCTAGACGCCCAGTGAAAGAAGGAGGAGGGGGTCTGCAGCCAGAGCAGCAGCATCTTCAAACACTGAGTGACTTCCCCACCCTCCTGCTCACCCTGGAGCACCTTGAGGCTGCCTTGCCCCTAGAAGCCTTGTGCCCTGGCACCCCCTGGGTGGAGTCTTGTTTAGAGCTCACATAACATGAACAAGCACCCCTCACCCATCTGTCCTCACAGTAGACTCCTGCTGCCAAGAGATGTGTGGACCTCCTGGAGGAAGTGGCGCAGGTGCCCCAGGGATTCTGCTCAGGAATGTGTCTGCCACATGCCCTTGCCTGAGCATCACTCTCCCCCACCCCCACCCCCACGAGAGAGCAGAAAGGTGGGAGGAGAATCCCACCTTGGTTTGCATAGCCACAGCCTGCCCGAGCCTGGGGATGACACGCTCACAGTTCTCCTCACAGCAGAGCTGAGATGAATGGAAAACACTGGGCCAAGACGGGCCCAGGTGCCACCCAAGGCCACCAAGGCAGGGATTCCATCTGTCTTGAGCAGGCCCAGAGCGCTGCCCCTCCCTCTGAAACAGACCAAAGTCACGCTGCCCGCCCCCCCCCTCCCGCCCTTGGAAATGAATCATTGAAGATTCCCCTTACACTCTGGCACCTTCTAAACCGCCTCAAGAGCCGCGAGCATGTCTCCCAAGGTAAAATTTAAGGCAGCTGCAAAATGCCTCAATATTTCCCGAGGTCTTATTGTGCTTAAACTCGTTAGAGAGGCCATGGAGTTAATTAGGATATAGATTTTCCCATAGAAAGCTAATTTTCGGAATGATTTGCAGCCACTGGGTCTGTAACAGATTGCAATCCATTTCCTTCTCGGCTTCTTTGTCCAAAAGAAAAGCCCAAATTGCAGTGCCCACGTGACTGTCCTGCCTTCGTCCGAGCCCATCCCTTCAGGGACCCCAAGGGCTGCCCGCTTCCCACCACCCTGCCCTGCTCCCCATCATCTTCACCCCCGCAGACAGGCGCAGTGAGGGCTAGCTGAGGCGGTCTGAGCAAGCACGTGTGCACAGTCCGGTCAGCACCTAGCAATGGTGCTGCGCAGGGGCTACGAGCAGGCAGGCACAGATAGGCCTGGGGACAGACCTAGGCCCTGCCACTTACTAAGGACATGATCTTCTGGCAAGCTGTTGTTTGTAACCTCTCTGCGCATAATCCCCTAATCAGGAAACTGCAGGATAGGGAGCACTACCTCACAAAGGTTCTAAGGGTCTTTATTAACATTGATTCAAAACAAAAACAAAAGCAACAACAAACCGACTGCCAACCGGCTGGGTCCACTCCATAGTGACCCTGTTGGGGGTAGAACTGTCTCTGGAGTGTCCAGAAGCAGGCTGCCCCACAATGCTCCTGCAGTGAGTTCCAACCAGCAATCTTTCGGTTAGCGGCTGAGCGCCTGAACCACTGTGTCGCCAGGGTCCCCTAAGGTCGCTGCCAAGAAGCGCTCAGTCTTGGGTGGGTCCCACGCTCTCCGTGCTTTATGCCATTTCATTGCGTTCTGAGTCTCTCCTTCGTTCGTGGGCAGAATGGAAGCTCAGGGAGGTTAAGTCACTTGCCCAAGGTCACAGAGCTAATAATCAGCTGACACGGCAGGGCTGTGAATCTCGCTCCGATTCCAGAGCTATAAATAAGCCAAGTCACCCGCGGAAACTTGTAGCTGCACCATCATCATGATTAAAATTATTACGCCTGTGTACGCAGCAAAAGCAACCCCTGTTGGCACAGACGACCGGCACTCCCCTCCCAACTTGCACCCACCCAGCGGCAACGCAGAAGAAAGCCCTGGCGATCTGCTTCTGAAAGCTGGCAGCCAGGAAAACCTCACCAGGCAGGCCCACCCTGCAGCACAGGGGTCTCCACAAGTAGGAATGGAGGGCACCGGGTAGGAATGCTCATTGCACAGTGACTGCTGTGCCCGCCTCCCAGGACTCTGAACTGTGGAACTCAGAGTCGGGACGTCTCTAGAATCCATAGAATGTAGAACCCATCCCTCCCCCACTGGACAAATGGGGAAACTGAGACCCCAGGGGGTCATCAGGTCCACCAGAGAAACCCAAGGAGAGCAGGAAAGGCCCCGGAGCCCTGGCTGCGGCCGGCCCTCTTCCTCCGCCCCCAGAGCTGCTTGAAGAACCTCTCAACATGCGCAGCCAGAGGACGCGCTGGCACCTGACAGCCCGGTGATGTTTTGGATGGTTTCTGAAGCCCTCTGCCGAGTGAAGGCAATATTAGTCATCAGAGATCTACGTGAGCCTGAGAATCCTTGTCAGAAAAGTTGATGACTTAGTGGACTGAAAATGTATTCCCCTGCCTTATCACACATCTGGAGTTCCAGTGGAGCAGCCCCTGGGCTGGGAAGGCAATCAGCCCCAAGTATTTGCACAGATATTGGTGTTTATCAGAAAAAGTCCAAATGGAGGCTGAGCCAGGAGGGTGACGGGGAGTAATAGCCTGAGAACATGCCGATGGCGATAAGGAAACAGTATCTGCTCATTACCCCGGGCCTCTCCTCCCTTCCCACCACCGCCAGCCTGCAGCCCCGCTGGCTCCTGGCATCCACAGGGCATGGCGTTTGCTCTTTGGGCTGGTGGTGTAAGGAAGGAGGCTAGAGGTCTCTTGGACGAGGGAGAAGCCGGTTGCTTCCTCAGAACTGGGCTTCTATTCCACTGAAATCTCACTCCCCAAGCATCGGCTGGGTGTCTGTTCTGGGGAGCCAAGCTCCAGGAAGGCCTTCTGTGGGCCACCCCCTAGGTTGGCAGACCACCTGCAGAGGTTAGGTGACCTATCCCAGGTAAGCCCCGATGTGTGCTAGACCGGCATGGCCAAGCTCCCACAGTGTGGCAGGTCCTGTGCTGGGTGGGCACCTCCTAGCATGGAGTGTGAATGCTGGGTGCTGGGGCAGAGGCTGAACCGCATGGCCTCCCTGTCCTGCCCGGGAACAAAGACAGATGAACCAAGGGCTAAAATGATGAACCGGTTGACTTACAGAGTCCTGTTGGGATGGAGAACTGGGAGAGATTCATTCTGGGTATGCAGGCCTTGGAAGTGGATGCTGAAGGATACGTTGGAGTTTGCCAGAAAGCAGGGACGAGCATCTCGGGAAGAGGGCACAGCCTGGATCCAGGCAGAGAAGAGGGGATGCACGTGCCATGTGGGAAATGGCAAGTTGGTCATTGATAGTGGGTGAAAGGAGGGTCGGGAGGCAGCGGGAGCTGAGAGTCCAGGGAAGGCTGGTGTCCTCGTGGTGTGATGGGGCAGACTGGCTAGGTCCACGCTTTGAGGAGTCTTGTAGCTCTGCACAGACCCCTAGACGGGACTGAGAGGGCAGGTTCCAGACGCCCCCCATACTTCGGCTAGACGAGCTCTGTCTCCATTCCATTTAGTAGGCATCTGGATAAGACTACAGCTGGAATACTGTAGCTGAAAGGACGGGTGGAGGGAGGAGGATGAAGAGAAGGTAGCAAAGAGGAAGGAGAAGGTGAAGAGGAGGCAGAAAGGGAGGAGGGAAGAAGAAAGGAGATAGACGGAAAAAAGGAGGGGGTGAGGGGAAGTTCAAGTCCACCCCCACGGGAGGATGCAAGGATGAGAAACCAGAAGCCTCAAGAGGTTAGCTGACCTGTGGCTCCATGGGAGTAGAGCTCAGATCAGGCATTCCCAGTCGCTGCCCAGCACTGGGTCTTCAGATCGCCCATGTGTAAGGTCCTGTGACCCTCAACCTGCTGGGGCGATGCCAAGGCACAGAAAGCTCTAAGCTAATGGACAGACTGGCTCTCACCCACCATGTCCCTGATGTGAAAGCCTCTAAGTCTTTGTCTGGACTTGAATTTGCTCTCAGGCAGTTCCTGGTGGAGATCACGCCCTGACGGACAGTTGGTGTGCTGGATATTTCTGGGGCCCGACGTAATGACTTCCAACCGCTCTGCTAGTTTTACACAAGGAGCCTGACACCTAGAGGTGAGAGATGTTTTATTCGATTACACACTGGGCATTGGCCGAGCGGAGGCGAGATGCCAGATCTGTTGGCCAGGCGCCAGGTTCTCCCTCTGGGCCTGCTATCGCTGGTGAGTCCTGAGAGGCACTGATGAAGCCTCTTGACGGATGGTGATTATGACCGTGCCCTCCATCCTTGTAGCTCAACGTGGCTCCATGGAAACCAGGGGGTGGGGGTATACCTTCTGGGCATCTTCAAGCCTGGACCAGACACATGAGCAATCCACCCAGGCTATGGCTGGCCGATCTTCAGGACTTTAAGGATTTACTTAGCATTCGTTGGGGGTAAAGAACGAGTATGGCCTGTTGCAAGATTGAGAAGACAGTTCCTCTCCTTCATTGTCCATCTCTTTCACGGTCCCAGCAACTCCACTCTGCCCCAAACTTGCATGTCCACAGTCAGAAAAGAGAAACCCTGCACCCACCTGGACCCACTCTCTGTAAGAGGGAGCTTAGAATCCATCTGTGTGTGTGTGTGTGTGTGTGTGTGTGTGTGTGTGTGTGTAGGGGGTGCAAGAAGACATCTTACCTTCACCCCCAAGCATCTTTCATTCAATCACATCCAGAGACAGGTTCTGATAAGCATACTTTTCTCCATCTTTTTGTGGGCCCGGTGTTTGGGGTGCCCTAGTCTATGGCAAGGTAAATCAAGCCCTGGAATAGACATTTATTGAGCACCTACTATGTGCCCGGCACTGACCAACAGCTTTTGCATCAGTTCCCTCAGCAAGCCCTCAAACTGCTCCAAGACACAGGCATTGTCACCCTGGGTTCCCGGATGAAGGCCTCCCAGCTCAGAGAGGTGCTGTCACTCTCCGGAGGCCCGACAGCTCAGGACAGGCCTGGCTTTATTCCTCCTCTTGCCATTTTCTTGAAGATCCCTGGTGGCATAGTGGTTACCCATTAGGCTGTTAGTCGTAAGATCAGAAGTTCAAAACCAACAGCAGAAAGGGCTTTCTACTCCCCTAAAGAGGTAGTCTTGGAAACCCACAGGGGCAGTTGTACCCTGTCCTGTAGGGTCACTATGTGTCAGCATCGATTCGATGGCAGTGAGTTTGGTGTTTTCGTTGACCATTTTCACGGCCCACCCTGCCCCAGAGGGTGGGATTCTTTGTCCCCTCCTATGTGACTTTCACTTCCTGGATGATACAATAGAGCTCCACCTCCTGTGTAGACCTCACGGTGAAGCTCTCTGCTACTCATAACTCTTGCTAGCCACTCCCCGTCCCTCAAGGTCTCACAGGATGCTGGAGTGGGGGTGCGACCCTCACGTTGGAGGCCTTCGGGGGCGGGGGTCTCTGCCCTGGGAACCCAGCCCCCTAGATGGCCCCTCCATTTCCAAGACTCACTTCTTCATTCCCTTATTGCTATTTAACAACAGCTCCCCGAAGGGTTAAAAACGGGAACCAAATAATTTATTTCAAGATCTTCAAAAACAAATTCAAATTTTTTTTAATTATGTCAAATTAAGGCCATTAAAAGTTAAGCTGTGTACCGAGAGCATTTTCCTGGGAAAGGTGCTGTAACATCATTATTTCTCCCCAAAACACACTTACTGTACATTTCTCAAAGCCATCAGCCTTGATTGAAGGCTAATGAAAAAGCTGTCCTGCGTCAGTTTATTCCTTGTATCCATTAAGAATAATTACGGCTGAACAATTTTTGATGCCTGTAACCTTCGAAAGCGTTGCTAATGGCATTATAAATTGCTCCTTGTCCAATGGCTGCGGCAAGATGCTTAATTCAAAGGCGCTCTGTCAACAGGACTGATTTGTGTGGCTAATGAGCGCGTTTAAAACAACAGCCTCGGCTCATGCATCCGAATGTCAATAGGAGGACGGAGGTTCAATAAGGAGGCTTGTCCGTAATAATTAGCAGGGACAAGCGCTGCAGATCCGACCCATTGTGGCTTCACAGCCCTGCTCTCCAGATATGGCCAGCTTCCCTGGGGCTTGGGCAAGAAACTCTCTGCCCTTGAAGGGCCCAAGAAGACCAGGGCAGGGAACTATGGTGGAAGGAGGTGTTGACCAGGAGGGGTGCTCAGGGCAGTGATCTTAATAAGACTAGCTTCCACTTGTCAAGCACTTAGTCAGTCCACAGACATTTACTGAGCACCTACTGTGTGCCAGGTAGGGAGGGATATAGTGGTAACAGGGACAAACGCAGTTCCTGGTTGCTCTGAGGTCGCCAACCCAAGGGGCTGAAGACAATAAGCCACAAGCACCGAGGCTGGCCAACTTGGGCGGGGGGAGAACAGGGTGTGATGAGAACAGCAAACAGTGCCCCCAAGCCACACCAAGGTCCCAGAAGGTGGTGGTACCGGGAGACGGAAAGATTATTAGGAGCCAGCACCCCAACATCACCCCAACTAAAAACTAGAGGAAACTGAGGGGAAGCCCCAACTATTGGAAGAGATGAGGGAAGGCAGTAGGTATGGGGAGAAAAGACTGAAGGGGTTAACAGAAGCCAACCGTGGAGTCAGGCTATGGGCAGGGTTGGGGTGGGGTACACTGGAGGGATTGGAACATTTGAATATGCAAGCCTCTTCCCACAATACCTCACCTTATTCTGATCCTTAAAGTCCCAGTGCCAATGCCACTTCTTCCAGGAAGTCTGCCCTGATTTCTCCCTGCTTTCCATTCAGACATCATCCTGCATTGAAGCTGTACTTGTTAGCATTTCCATGCCGTTTGTCTCCTTAAGAAACAAGGAATGTCTTCATTCCCTTTCCTCTCAAAGAGCCAACCACCAAGTTGGGCAAAGGGACCATTAAAACCTTCCCTGATTTTCTCTCTGCTCCTGCTATTCCCATGGTCAGTACTTACTCCACAGAGTCGCTGGAAAGTAGGATGGTGCTTGGAAAGTGGGTAGGCACTGGGGGGTGGGGGAGGGGTGGAGCAGGCACTCCAAGAGGAGGCGATGTGGGCATAGGTCTTCCTCGGGCACATCAGAGTACTTGGGGTGCTGGTCATCTGGTGGGTACTCAGACCCGAGGCCTGTGTGGAGGCTGAGAAATGAGGTCTCTGAAGGCCCAACGGAGGCGTTCAGCTTTGAATGTGCAGCTGGGCATGACATCAGCAGACAGGGAAGATAAGAAGACGCCTCCGGCTATAGTGTGGGGAGACAGCTAGGAAGAACAAAACTAAGAAGAAGCAAAAACAGGGGCTAAGAAAGTGGCTAAGAGCACAGAGCCCAGCTGCCTAAGTTCAAATCCTGGCTCTGGCACTTAAACGGTGAGATTGGAAGCAATAATTACTCACAAGCCTCATTCTGTTGCGTCCATCTAAGACGGGAATGATGACCCTGGGAGCAAATGGCTTTCACCTCATTAAAGCTCAGGGACTGAGCAGCGGGGCTGGAAGTTCGAGTCTCCCCAGGGCCACCCCCGAGATCATCTTCTGAAAAAGGAACGACTGAAAATGCGATGCAGCACAGTTCTGCTCTGGTCACCACGGACTGGAAGGCAACGGGTTGAAGGTGGCGATCTTAGCAGTGCCTCTGCAGTGGGGTTAGGGTGCAGACTCCGTGAGAAAGCTGGTAAGTACTGACATTGCTGTAGTCACTGCACCACACACACACACACACACACACACACACACTTCTCGTTGTATCAAAGAAAGAAACAAGACACCCAGAGGTGAAGTTCACTAGCACAGGGTGCCAAGTGTTCAAACCCAGCATCCTTTCCTCGACCCCAGCTGCTTCCCCAGCGCACAGCCAATGGCCTGCAGAACCAACCGGAGGGCGCACAGGCGCGTGGGCATGCTGCCTGCGTGCAACGTGTGGGTTTGCGGAGGTGGGGGACAAGCATAGCGTGAGGACTAGATAATACTGTCCCGCCACATGCCACGGTATCAGATGTGGGGGTTTGTCCCAGGACAACCCCTGGCCTGCTCCAGGGCTCCAGGTGTTTGCCTGCAGGAGCAGAGGGGAGCAGGTATGGGGCAGGGAGGGGCGCGCTCCCCGGCGCCCCCAGCCTCCGGGGTCTCTCCAGGTGCGAAGGCAGCCGCAGGTTTCAGAGGATGAGCTGTCATGATCTGTCCCTCCCCCCACCCCACCTCCCCCTTTTGATGACAAGCCTCAGATTTCTATCTCAGCAGAAAGGTGCTAGGGAAATCCCGGGAGGAAATGATAAACGGGGTGTTTATTCAAATCAATCTGCAAAGCGATACTTCTTTCACTTCGGCTCCCGGCTCCAGGTGATGAGGCAACGAGGCTAGGCTCTGGGCTGTGGTCTTCTGCTTTACGCAGGACACTGGGTGTTTGGTGAAGGCCCATTCTCAGGCACTCCACGGCAAGCTTGAGGTGCCCTTTACAGGACAACGGATATAGCGTGCCTGGTCTGTAAAGTAACCGATTCTTCAGCCATCAAGTTGATTCTGATTCATAGTGACCCTGTAGAACACGGTAGAATTGTTCCTTGGACATCTTGACAGGAGCAGGCAGCCTCAGCTCTTGCCCATGGAGCAACTGGTGGGCTTGAACTGCTGACCTCCTGGTTACCAGTGCAGCCCAGAACCCACTACACCACCAAGATTCCTCAAGCAACAGATGCAAGTTATTATTATCATTGCTACTGCTGCTGCTATTGTTGCTCTTTTTATATTTTATTTCTATGAAGGGCAAAGGGTTCCTGGCATGGCATTTGTCCCTGGAAATGTGGGCGTTTTCAAGGTCCACTGAAATATGAGAAATTTCTAAAAATGATTGACTAGAAGCTGTGATTTACAATACGTTTTTTTCTAGAGAAATCTCAGATCTGCCAGAGATTAAAGCAGGAAGAAACGTATTCTTACGTTTTCTAAATTAGCCAATGTGATTCTGTATTTGAATTCACCAAGCACCTGTGGGTGCAAGAGGTGTGCTTGGTGAGTGCACACATTCGCCCGTGTTTGTAGACACACCTTAGCTGTACCGTCTAAACTGTGAGGTCCCCAAGGGCAGGAAGTATGTCTTCCCCCGTCCCCTGCTCAGAGCCTGGCACCTGACTGAAGCTCAATATTCACTTGTTGAGTGAAAGAAAGGGAAGACAGCCCAGTCAATATGAAATAGCTGATGTAGCAACCCTTCCCTGGGCAGCACCTTGATGCGCTGTGACCTTTTGTCAGTCACTAGCGGCGGGGGTGGGACAGCAGGAGAAAGAGACTGAATCACTAATGCTATGATTCTACAAAGGACCAAGAACGTCCCTGAGTCGTCACCCCACCCACACACCCTATCAGAGACTGGCATCGATTTTTTGCACAAACCACACCTCACCCGAAGGACGCGCATGTGCTCGCATGTGCTTGCACCCACACACATATGTACACACAACCTGAGTCACCTCTGCCCTCCTGATGCTGCCATCTGCAGTGTTCCATGTCACTTCCCCCACTCAATTTATATCCTGAAGGACCTCAGGGTTGGCATGACAGTGGGTCCCAGGGCCTCCTGTCCTCAGGGGCAACCTATTCTTCTACTCCCTTGATGCTGGTGGGCCTGAAGACTCAATTTGGCCAATAGAATGCCGCAGAAGCAACACTGCACAACTCTCCATCTGCGTCTCAGCTGGACAATAAGAGACAGGAGAGCCGGTCCCCTGCACCGCCTCAGCCCCTAGCCAGTCGACTCCAGACATGTGAGTGAGACTCTCGAAGACTGGCCAGCCCCAGCCAGCATGCCCGTGGACCTCAGGCTCACAAGGGAGCCCAGCCAAGATCAACAGAACCTCCCCCCTGACCCTAGACATGTGAGCAATAATAGATGGTGCTGTCGGCATCCGTGGCTCACAGGAGCTCCGGGGTCACCGCGCTCTGTGCCTCATCCCCAGGGCCATGATCCTTGTACTGTGTCGTCATTCAGAACCTCAATCCCTCTGGCACAGGCAAAGCTGTGCCCTCTCCCCCGCTCGGATTGGATTGCGGATCCTCCGGCCCCCCTGCTCTCTTCTTGTCATGCCCCTATCCTCCACCACCAGCCTGTCCATTTGCTCTGCGTGGAAGCTTTCGTGTTCCTGTGATGGCGGAAGCTACGGAACCAGTACTTCCAGCACCAGCAGTGTCACCCAGGGCGGACAGGTGGCAGCAGAGCTTCCAGACTGAGACAGGCTTGGTAGAAAGGTCTGGTGATCCAGTCATTAAAAGTTAGCCGGTGAAAACCCAGAATATTTTCTGTGACTCCAGCTTGCTTACTTTGGCCAGTGGGAGGCACCTCCTGCTGGAGAAGGGCACACGTTCGGTAAAGTGGGAGCCAACAAAAATGAAGGAAGTTCTCAATGACAGACACCTAGCCCCCCCCCCCCCCCCCAAATAGATATAAACACCCCACCAATGATGACGACAGCACAGGAGCAAGCATTCTGTTAGGCATGGGGTTGCCATGAGCTGGGCTTAGCTCAACAGCAACTATCAACACTACTCCGGCCTGAGAAAAGCCACCAATCACTCAGTCCCCTCTAATTTTCCCCACCGCCACCACGTGTCTGTCAGTTTGTCGTACTGTGGTGGCTTCTGCGTAGCTGTGATGCTGGAAGCTAATGTCACTGGTATTTCAAACACCAGCAGGGTCACTCAAAGTGAACAGGTTTCAGCAGAGCTTCCGGACTAAGCACAGACAGTGAGGAAGGACTAGGCTGTCCCTTCTGAGGAGCTAGCCACTGAAAACTTTATGGAGTGCATTGAAACATTGTTAGATACCAAACATCTCGTGAACAGAAGCAGAACGCTCTCAGAGAGCGCGCCAGAGAGAAGCCCTGTAAGTCAGAAACCTCTCAAGACATGGCAGAGGAAGAAGAGCTGCCTTTCGCAAGTAGAGCCAGTTACGGTGATGGGGATGGAGGAAAGCCTTGGGGACTTCATTTACTGATGAGATAAGCCTTAAAATGAGACGACATCGCTGCAAATATCTATTCATAATTGGAACTTGGAATGTACAAAGTATGAGTCTGGGAAAATTGGAAGTTGCAAAAATGAAATGGAATGCACAAAGACCAATGTCCTAGGTAAAAGTGAACAGAAACACCCCTTTTAATCAGAAAATCATGTGACTTACAATGTCAGGAACAACAGGTTCAAGAGGAATGCTATGGTGTCGAATTCATCGTCAAACAGAACATTTCTATCCTAAAGTGAAGTGCTGTCTGTGATCGGATAAAATCTGCCTGAATACAAGGTCATCCAGTCAATACAAATATTGTTCAGATTTACAGACCAACCACTAAAGCGAGTGATTCAGAAATGTTTAAAATTCTATCAAGGTCTTCAGTCTGAAATTGATCAAACATGTGATCAAGATGCATTGATAATTACTGGTGATTGGAATGCAAAAGTTGGAAACAAAGAGGAAGGAACGGTAGTTGGAAAAGATGGCCTTGGTGATAGAACCCAAGTTGGAGATTGCGTGGTAGAATTTTGCAAGATGAACAACTTCTTCATCACAAGTACCTTTTTCCAGCAACACAAACCCTGACTACATACATAGATTTCTCCAGTAGGAATGCACAGAAGTCAAAATGGTTGCGTCTGTGGAGAGAGACAGTGAAGAAGTTCAATTATCAGCAGCTAAAACCAAGCCATGGGCAGAGTGTGGAGCAGACCATCAATTGCTCATGTGTAAATTCAGGCTGAAGGTGAAGAAAATGAAGTCAAGTCCACGAGAGTCAACATACGACTTGGCATATATCGCACCTGAATTTCGAGAACATCTCGACTGAGTTGCTCCATGGGCACTAATGACAGAGACCTGACGAGCCGTGGGAGGACATCAAGAACATCAATCACGAAGAAAGTCAAAGGCCATTCAAAAGACAGGGAAGAAAGAAAAGATCAAAGTGCATGGCAAAGAGGCTCTGCAACGTGTTCTTTGTTGTAGGGTAGCTCAGGTAGATGGAAGAAATAATGAAATAAAAGAGCTGAACAGAAAATTTCAAAGTCAAATATAATGAAATGTACAAAGGTGTAGAGGCAGGAAACCAAAACAATGCACTCAGCAGACCTTAAACTGAGAACTAAAAAATTTTTTTTAATGAAGCATTGATTTGCAACGTTGAAAGATGCTATGATCAAACTACTGAATGATGCAGTCAGCATAGTAGAATATGGAAAAGACATACAGATCCACGGTGCCAAAAAAATACTAGTCGGCATTCAATGGTTGCAAGAGGGAGCACAGGAGCAAGAATGAAGTTCAAGCTGTACTGAAGGCATTAGGCAAAAACGAGGCTCCAGGATCTTATGGAACACCAATTGACATGTTTCAAGAAGCTGCTGAAGCACTGGAAGCCCTCACTTGTCTATGCCAAGAAATTTGGAAGACAGCTAATTGGCCAACTCACTGGGAAAAAAATCCATATCTAAGGCCATTCCAAAGAAAGGTGACCCAATTGAATGCTCAGCTTATTGAACAAAATCATTGATATCACATGGGAATAAAATTTTGCTGAAGATCATCCCACCACAGTTACGGTTATACATTGACAGGGAGCTTCCAGAAGTTCAGACCAGATTCAGAAGAAGACATGGAAGAAGGAAGATCAGATCCATCTTGACTGGAAGCAGAGAATATCAGAAAGATGTTTACTTGTGTTTTTATTGCCTGTGCCAAGGCATTCAACTGTGTGGACCACAAACTGTGAGAAGACTGGGAATTCCAGAACACATCATTGGACCTGGTACATGGATCGAGATGTAGCTGTGAAAACAGAACACGGGCACCCTGCAGGGTTCCACATCAGGAAAGGCGTGCATCAGTGCTGTATCCTCTAATCGTACTTGTTCAATCTGAATGTGGACCAAATCATCAGAGAAGCTGGAATATGTGGAGAAGAATGAGGCATATCAGGATTGGAGGAAAGTTTATTAACAACATTGGATAAGCAGTTGACAGGCTCTGCTCGCTGAAAGTTAGGAGGACTGGAATCACTTGCTGATGACGATCAAGGATGCAGCCTACAGAGAGGATTAGGACTCAATGTGAAGAAAACCCGGATCCTCACCACTGAACTTGGTGACATCTACAAATGATGTTCAAGAGATCAAAAGACGTAATGCATTGGGTAAATCTGCTGCACGAGATCCCTTTAGGGTATTAAAAAGCAAGGACGTAACTCTAAGGGCTAAGGCACACCTGACCCAAGCCAGGGTATTTTCCTATGCATGTGAAAGCTGGACATTGAATAAAGTAAACCAGAGAATTGAGCCATTCGAATCATGGCACTGGTGAAGAATGCAGACAGAACAAATGTGATGACTGGGATTGCTTTTCTCTGGAGAGGCTTGTGATGATGGCTGGTATTGGTGATTCTAGGGCCTTGTACAGCCCAGGACTGACATCCCCCACCCCGATCTACCTCACCAGCTCTTCTTTTGCCAATGCCTCGATTCCTTTGACCCTTGCCCTTCCACCACAGCCTGAGGGGGGGGGGAAAGTCCCATTCCTGGGTCACTCCAACTTCCCTCCATCTAAGCTCTTTCGAATTCATTCTTTCTCTCCCTCTCCCTTGGCTCTGGCCACCTCCCACTATTGCATGAAGCCTAAGGGGTGGGGGCTTTAAGAAGATTGAGTCTGGAGAGGTGGACAAGACCCGGGCCTAGACCCACTGCTGTGGTTGTGTGCTGTCAAGTGAATTCCGACACATATTCAAGAAGCTTGGCAAGGTTAGGATGGTCTGTCAGGGCAGGGATCAAGGCAGACCTGCAAGGTACAGACTCCTGGGAAGAAACCCAGCGACTGACAGCCCCCTGGGGGAATCCATATCCCTTCACAAGGTCCCCGGCTTTGAGGCCATCTGCTGGGAGGAGCATTTAACTGAAGGCATCTGGTCAGACCCCAAGCACAGCAGTGGCCAGGAGGCAGACCCAGCCAGTGGGTGAACCAGAGGAGCAGGAGCCCTGGCTCAGCCAGGAACCCAAGCTGCCCACCCGGGTGGCCGGGCCTTGCCCACCTCATCCCATTCTCAACCAACAAAAGGAACCCCCAGCCACATTTGGGTTGGTGGGGCCACGAGGCCCAAGGCAAGTGTGAGGAGGAGTGCGGTTCTGTCCATAAACATCTCAATAGCGTGATTAACTGAGCATCGCAAATTGTAACATTTCCTTTAATGCACTTTCCCTGAATTACCACATGGAGCCGGTGGCCGAGGAGCCCGTACAAATTGCTGGAATGGGCAGTTAAGCGGGGAGGTCGGAGGTTAAATGAACACGGTTGTTTATGAAGACACAGCCCGAATCCATTTGCATTTTAATATTCTCTCAGTGAGACGGAAAGCCACTTTGAGGACAGCTTGTTTGGAAATCCCATTAACGGGTTATTTATGGGGCTCGTGGCTGCGTGACCCTTGCCCTTGTTTTGTTAAACATGAACCAGACATGAATCAGACGGGCAGCAGGCTAGCTGCTATTGTTTCCCGTAGCACGAAATGTCATCGGATTCAATTATTCTGAGGCTGACACTTTCTGAATTATCACCCTCATAATGCTCAATTTTCCCTTTTTTCCCCTTTGGTCCACCTGATTATTTCTGGCTTTGTAGAAAGCAGACACTCAGAGCAGCCTTTCCGCTGTCCCCCTGCTGTCAGGGGGACTGGAGGTGGCTAGGCTCCGCAAGGCAAAGGAGGGCAAGTTTCACACCTGGACACCTGGCAGCCTCTGCACCCCACTTTCAGGTCTGGGGCCTGGCTCCGGGTGCCTATGTTTCCTTGAGAAGGGAATTCTTGAACTTTGTCATCTGGTCTCTGAAAAAGCCTTTGATGACCATGTAAATGGGATTCTCTGGGGGGATGGGTGTGGGAATGCATTGGGAATGTGTCATAAAGGGGTGGGGGACCTAGAGCATGGTGCTTTCTTATGGAAAGTTCAGAGGATTAGAAAGATCTGTAAGGAGCCCTGGTCATGTACTGATTGTGAATTGGACTGCCAATAGCCGGGTTAGCAGTTCAAAACCACCAGCCGCTCTCGGGGAGAACAAGGAGGCTTTCTACTCCCATAGTTACAGTTTAAAAAACTCACAGGGACAGTTCTACCCTGTCCTCTGGAGTCACTACAAGCTGACATTGACTCAATGGCAGTGAGTTTTTAAGTAGTCTGTGTGGAGGTGCTCCCTGTGGTGGGATTTGAACCCGAGGACCTCCTGAGAAAGGCTTCACTCGAAGGAATAAGAAGACCAGGAGCTGCCAGGGGCTCGGGGATAGGGAGGAGGGGCAAGCAGGTGAAGCACAGGATTTTTTTAGGACACTGACCCTGTTCTCCATGAGGCCGTGCCGGAGGACACACATGGCGTGCATTTTCCAAAGCCCGTCACTGTTGGTGTTGTTGCTGCTGCTATTGTTGTTGGCAGCGGACGTCCAATTGATTCAGACTCATCAGGTTCTTAGGCTGTAATCTTTATGGGAGCAGGTTGCTAGGCCTTTTCTCCTGCAGAGCCCCCCTGCTGGGTTCAAACAGACCGCCTTACAGTTAGCAGCCCAGCGCTGAACTATCGCACCACTAGGATTCCTGTCAAGACCCATGCTGTTGTTATTGTTATTGTTGTTGTTGTTGTTGTTAGGTGCCTAGGGGTCAATTCCAGTTCCTAGAGAAGGAAGCACTGCCAGGCCCTGTGCCATCCTCACCGCCCCGTGTTGCAGCCACCGAGTCGATCCGTCTTGTTGGTGGTCTTCCTCCTTTTCACTGCTCCTCTTCCTAGGTTGTCAAACGGATTCAGCTTTTCAGAAAATCCTACTGTTTCCAGGAAAAAAAAAATTATTCCGCACTCCCCAGCAGTTCAAAACATCTGTACCATCACCCATCTTCTAGGACAGAGTGTACACAGGGAAGTGCTTTTGCAGACGCCCTGGATCGTTCAGCACCCCACCTCTGCCCACCCCACCGGCACACACCAGCCCCTGGGAAACACTGGTCTGCATGGCAACCCGTGGGCTGTCCAAGGCAAAAAGTGGTCCCTACTGTCAGTCACGCACCTCCCTTACTGACCACGCAGCCGCGCCGGTTCACCGGGCACACAAAAGACAGCGCACGGAAGCAAGACGTCAATACCGAGGGGAAATGGCATCAACGGGGAGAAGGGGCATGGGAAACTCACTGTGCTTTCTGCGCAACGTCCTGAAAATCACTCTGAGAAAAGGAAGGCGTTGTCCTGAAATTGGTTGTGGTGATACCTGCACACGTTCCCTGAAGATGTCCAGCGAGTAAACGCTACGCTATGTGAAGTCGACAGCGAGAAGACCGGTTTAAAGTAAATGAGGTCTATGTAATCAAATGCTGGGGCAGAGGGGGCTGGTCAGAACCAAAGGCGGAGTGTCATTTGAACTTGAAGGATGAAACCTATTCAACTTCAAATATTTCACCTTGAAGGATGAAATGCGGGCGGAGAGGCCAGGAGAAGGGAGAGAACCCGGCTGAATTTTAGTCTCATCTCAAAGGCTTGGCAGGTGGGACTCAGATGGACCTGACTTTGGAAGCCATTTCAAAAACAAAAAAAGGAGTCTGGTGTCCTGGAGCCCAAGATGGGACCCCGGCCTGGAACTCGCTCTCTCCCGCATTCCCTGATCGGTCCATGGGCCTGGTGCCAGCGGCCTTGCTCAGCCTCTGGGGATGCAGGGTCCGTGCATCTGGCCAGAGCCCTGCTTCTCAGCCCACGGCCCACTTCCATTCTCAAGGAACTGTTGGTCTGCTCGGCACTCGAGCCAGGGGTGGTCTAGAAGCAGCAAGGAGCCCAGCCTGCCCCTCCCTTGCCTCCACCCAAGCCACTATTTCAGAGCAGGGACGGACTTGCATGGGCATCCCAAAATACATGGGAACACCGTGGCCCAGGAGGAGGCCCAGGAGCTCCGGTTCACAGTTTTCTGGAGACTAGACACAGAGTCTCCTTGGCATGGCTGCTGGGGTGACGTAGAAAGCTGGTTCGGTACCTGGCTGTCTACAGCAAAGGAAGAACCAGGAAATGGATTAGGTAGTGGTTCCAAGGTGGCCTCTCATGTGAGAGACCAAGGTCCAAGATGCCCGCCACCCATCTCCCAGTGGAGACTTATGTGTTGCTACCATGCTGAAGTTTTGGGGAGAGCTTCCAGACTAAATCAGACTCGGAAGAGAGGCCTGGTGATCTACTTCCAAATATCAGCCAGTCTACAACCAGTGATGGAGATAGTGCGGAAACAGGTAACATGCATATTGTACGCTGGGTCGGCATGCGTTGGGAGCCAACAGCAGCCAACAATCACAAGAGCCCAAGGAAGAGGAGTATTAACACCCTTGACCTGGCAGCAAATGCCACCAGGGCTCCAACCACACGCCTTGGACTGAACCACTTCAGGGCACCAGCTGGGCCTCCGTGGACCAAGGCCTGCCTTTCCTCTGGTTGCTGGAGCCCACCGTCTGCCTTCAAGACGGAGCCAGAAATGCCAAGCAACTAAGACCACTGGAGCAGCCTTCACCAAGTGACTTTGAGATTTGCTAGGAACTTTGGGGGTGTTTTATTGTTGCAGGTTGGAAACTATACCTTTTATCGGCACCCCATTTCCTGGCTTCACCTCCCAAGTTAACCACCTGCACTGAGGTCTCAGGGTCCCCTTCAAGGGGATCCCAGGCTAAGACCGTAACTATACGCAAGGCGTGGGATAATGGGTTCAGGCCCTCGCCCCAGGACCTGTGGAGGTGGCCTTCTTTGGAAATAGGGTCTCTGAAGATGTTGAGTTAGCGCAAGATCATACTCATGCAGTAAGCTGAGTTCTAATCCAATATGACGGGTGTCCTTACAACAAAGAAGAGACACAGAGACAGGGAGCAGCACGGCGAGGCCGGAGGCAGAGATGGAGTTAGCTGTGGCTACATGCCAGGGAATGCCTGGGGCTCCCGGAAGCCAGAGCAGGCAAGACGGGATCTTCGCCCAGCCTTCAGAAAGCCCGTTCCTGCTGAAGCCTAAGTGTGGACTTCAGCCTCGAGGACTATAATACAGTAAATGTGTTTTCCAGCAGTGAGATTCGTCAACTGACCTAGCAACATTGAGTTGAGTCTGACTCACGGTAGCCTTATGTGCTGAAAACATTGACCAGACTCGCAGCCGTCGAGTCGGCTCTGACTCACAGGAATCCTATATAGTGTTTCAGAGGCTGTAAATCTTTGTGGGGGCCAAAAGCCTCATCTTTCCCCCGTGGAGTGGCTAGTGGATTTGAACCACCAATCTTGCTGTTAGCATCCAGCGCTTACCCGACAGTGCCATGAGAGCTTGGTAGCCTATGTTCAGCAGAACGAAATTGTGCCATAATTGTTGGCACATCCAAGTCCGTCCCTGTGGTTCCCTGCCAATCCACCTGAGCGGCTCCCTCACTTCCCTTGAGCCTCTACGTCACCAGAGTCCTCCAGAAGCTAGTCCCTCCCAGTGGCATGTCCAAGGCAAGCGAGTGGACAGTAGCTCTGTTGTGATCCATGAGGTTTTATCTGGCTCGTTTTTGGAGGTGGATCGCCAGGTCTTTGTTCCTGCTCAGTGTGAGTCCTAAAGCTCTGCTGAAGCCTGCCTACATGGGTGAGGACCCCGCGGGGGTTTGAACTATCGGTGACAAAACTTCTAGCAGCATGCAAATCATACAGCACAGCCCTCTGCGTACTTGGGAACCCCCTGACCCAATCTCAGGGCTCTCTATGAGTCAGATCTCCACATGCAGCATCGCCCAAATAACCCAGGAGAACGGGGCTGTGTTACCCTACTAGCACAGGAGGAGGCCGAGGATGGAAAGTTAAGTTCTGGGTCAGGGTCACATGCTGACTGGGGCAGGGCTGGGTCTCTAACCCAAGCAGCATGACTCTGGAGCCCAAGTACGCAGTATGTCCAGGCCACAACACTCCACCTTCATTGCCCGGTGTCAGCAGATCAACTCGGGTGGGCTTGGTATTCCTCTAGGGCTAGGCAGGCCCCACCTCCGTCCCCATTCACCAAGGTGTGGGGACCGCTGTGAGGACATCTGCATTTCCCAGGGAACTCTCTTCCCACTGCCGCTTCTCTGCAGAAGCCTCTGACCAAATTTAAAATAGATTTCTCCTTATGAATTGGCCGTCTGAGGAATTCTCCTCCAGTGGTTAATTCAACCTTAATAGAACCTGATTTTTTGCTCCCCCCTCCCAGAAGAGAAGGGAACAATACGTCTTTAGAGCAGGTTTATAAGTGTCATGATTTTTCTACTAATTTACGCTGCATTCTCTGCTCTCAAATGTGAAATTACCTCATTGTGCCGCTGAATATCCTCCGCACTTGGGCCCGAAATTAAGCTCGCTGCCGAGAAGCCTAAATGACCACAATTTGCTGTGTGAAATGCCCTGATTGCAAGCGCGGGCCCCAGCAATCCCGAGCCCCATCTCGGACGAGCTCCCTCGGCAACTGATTGGCCTTCTGCCTGGCTTTGCCAACTACACCTGGCACTACCTGCCCCGTGGGGGGAGGGAGGTGGGAAGTCAGGCAATCCCCACAGACTTCTCAGTCCCCACCACCAGCCAAGTCGTATCCCAGAATAAAGACCAGGTCCCCACCACTGCACACAGACACACACACACACACCTGGCCACCCAAACTTGCATTACACTTTCATGGGACATCTTCGGGGCATCAGGATGGTGCCTTGCCCTTCCTGGGATGCTCTGTAGTCCCCGACTCCCTTCAACACTGTCAAGCCTAGGCCTCATTGAAGATTTGGCGTCACCAGTTCTCAGCCTTTCAGGCAGGGGGGTCTGGAGTCAGACGCCTTGAGTTCAAACCCAAGCACTACCGATGTCTGTCTGTGTGACCTTGGGTGAGTCACAGAACTCCTCTGTCTCTGCTTCCTCGTCGGTGAACTGGATACAGGGATAATATACACGAGAACAGAGTTGGCGGCAGGATTCACGGAGCACAGTTAGCGAGGCACTTTGCCGTGCTAGTGTTCAAACCCAAAACCAAACCCACCACGGCCGAGGCAATTTAGATCCATGGCATCTCTGCAGGTCAGGGTAGAACTGCCCTCAAACTGTTTCCCAAACTGTCCATCTTTACACAACCGCCTGCCTCATCTTTCGCCCGAGGAGCACCTGCTGGGGTCAAACCGCCAGTCTGTTGGTTAACAATCCAGCATTTAACCCACTGCGCCACCAGGGCTCCTTCGCTAGGTGCTCCGGAATCATGAGTGATTTGGAAGTCTCTGGGTGGGACACACGATTATACACCTGGCTCTTAACTGAAAGACTTTATGGTTCGAAACCTTCCAGAGGCGCCTCAGAAGAAAGGCCTGGCAAACTACTTCAATGGTTCAGAGCCATTGAAAACTGTGCCTGGAGTTCTACTATGTAACACCCAGGGTCACTGGATCAGACTTGTCTCCCCAGAAACTGGCTGGTTATTTCTGAACCCATTTCAGGTGGGCAAGAACTTTAATTTTCTTTTTTTATAATGTACACAAATACTCATGTCAAGCCCTTGCCCACTACCTCCCACTAGAACATAGAAATTTTAGTGTCAGAATCTCCTCTCTGCTGTCCCCCAGCGTGGAGCCCTGTTCTATGTTTGCAGGTTGGTTGAACATCTGTTTCTGAAGGCATCTGGCCTCCCAGAGGTTTAAGTGGTCAACTTGCTATCTGATCCTCCATCAGTGGTGCCAGGCCCCTGCTGGGTGCCTATCCTTCCTGGCAGCCGGGCCCCCTCTCTGTTTCTTCTGAGCCATCCTTGGAAGCACGGCGACCCTCTAGTGCTCCTGAACCAGGAGGGACTCTGGAAATCTCTTCCTGGCTGTCAGTGGCCCGATTTATCCAGATGTATGAGAGTAAGTAAAAATTGTGACTGTACCGGTTCACACATGCACAGGTTTATTACCCAAAAAAAATGTGGTTAAATGTTTCTTCAATCTTGGAGGGCTGCAGACAAGTTCTTACAGGGATGCGCTTGTCTCAATATCATTAGGTGTTGTTGCTAGGTGTTATCAGGTGGGTTCTGATTCATAGCTAAAACAGATGGAAACACTGCCCGGCCCTCCATCATCAACAAAATCATTCCTATGTTTGACTCCATTGTTGCCTTCACTGCATCAATCCATATAATTGAGGATCTTCCTCCTTTTCGCTGACACCTACTTTACCAAACATAATGTCTTTCCCCTGGGACCAGTCCCTTCTGATAACATGTCCAAAGTACATGGGATGAAGTCTCTAAGGAGTATTCAGGCTGTACTGTTTCCAACTCAGATTTGCGCCTTCTTCTGGCAGTCCATGACATATCAATATTCTTCCCCGACACCATAATTCAAGTTCATCAGTTCTCCTGTGGTCTTCCTTATGCATTGTTTCACATGCATATGAGGTGATTGAAAACACCACGTGGCTTGCATCAGGTGCACCGTAGTCCTTAAAGTGATATGCTCTTTAATACATTAAAGAGGTCTTATGCCATCACTGTACCCAATACAATACTGCATTTGATTTCTCGACTGCTCCTTAGATGTTGAGTGTGGATTTACGGATAAGTGGAATGATTCCCTTGCCATCATTTTTTATCTTCGTTTTTCATGATATTGCTTATTTTTCCAATTGTGAGGATTTTTGTTTTCTTTATACTGAAGTATAAACCATATTGAAGGCTCTAGTCTTTGATCTTCAGTAAGTGCTTCAATTTCTCTTGGCTTCCAGCAAGCAAGGTTGTGTCACCTGCATATCATAGATTTTAACGAAGCTTCCTCTAATCCGATGCCATGTTCTTCCTCATATAGTCCAGCTTCTTAAATTAGTTCCTTGGCAGACAAATGGAATAAATAGGATGAGAGGCTGCAACTCTGACATATATTTTCTTGAGTTTCAACCAGGCAGTATCACCACGATCATATTTTCCACACACGAACCCTCTTCTTTTTCTTGAAACTCCAACATTCCAAGAACATCTCAAGATCAGAATTTATGCATTAAACGTTGATGACAAAGGACTGGAGGAACTGTGGGATGGCATCAGGAGCATCCATGAAGAATGCCACAGTCATGAAAAAGACCAAAAAGGAAGAGAGCAAACATTGAGGTGGAGGTCGGAAAAGACCCTGAAACTGCAGGAAGCACCTGTCCTTTCAAGAGGCAGCACCTGAGCAAGAAGCAATGACACTGAAGGAAGTTGTCCAAGCTGCCCTGACAGCTTTAGCCAAAAATAAGGCTCCAGGGATCGATGCCAATGGAAAAGTTTCAACAGGCTGATAAAGCAATGGAAGTATCGTTCATCTGTGCCAAGAAATTTGGAAGGCAGTTACTCGACCAACTGACTAGAAGAGATGCATGTTTGCACCCATTCCAAAGAAAGGTGACCCAACAGAATGCTCAGAGTATAGAACAATATCGTCGATATCGCACACGAGTGAAATGTTCCTGATGCTCCCCCAACAACAGTTGCAGCAGTGCATTGCATTGACAAGGCGCTGTCAGAATTTCTGTCTGGATTCAGAAGAGGGCATGGAACAAGGGACATCATTGCTGATGTCAGAGGGCCGAAAGTAGAGCACACCAGAAAGATGTTCACGGTGTTTTATTCCTGTGCAAAAGCATTCAGCTGTGCTCACCACAAGAAGAACTATGGATCACCTGGAGAACTCTGGGAATTCCAGCCACGCTATTGTGCTCCTGCAGAACTTGTACATGGAACACGAGGGAATTGTGCAAAAATCAGGAGAGGTGTGTGGTGCCACTGTCACAGCAGCTGTCAAGATACCAAACGATACATTGTATTAGGTCCATCTTCTCCACCAGACCTCTTCAGTGTTGAAAATCAAGGATGTTGCTTTGAGGACTAAGGTACACTTGATCCAAGCCGTGATGTTTTCAATCAATCATTTCAGATACATGGGAAAGTTGGACATTGAATTAGGAAGAATGAAGAAACATAGATGCATCTGAACTAGGGTATTGGTGAGGATTGCTGAAACTACCAGGGACTGTCAAAGGACACACAGATCTGTCTTGGAGGAAGTACGGCCAGCCTGCTCCTTGAAGGCGAGGATGGCGAGACTTCGTCCGTCCCATAGAGTCTGGGTACGTTGTCAGGAGAGACCAGCCCTGGAGAAGGGTGTCATGCTTGCTAAAGTCAAGGGGCAGCAAACAGAGACTGCTCTTGCTCTACGTGGACACAGTGTCTGCAATAATGAACTCAAACATGAGAACAACGATGAGGCTGGAGCAGGAGCTGTGATATCTCATCCTGGCACAACTCGGTCTCTATGAACCAGAGCCCGTTCAACAGCGCTTAACGACAACAACAACAACAGCAACCCTCGTCTTTATTCCCAGTGGCTACACCCCGCCGATCAGTAGCGGGCAATGCATTTTCATTGAAGGTTTGATCAATTTCACACTTGCAGCAGTTGGTAGAATTCTTCAATTTCTTCATTACTGACTTTAATGACTGGTGTATTAACCTGAGTAATAGTTGCATTAACAGGTCTTCCTTGTGGGCATATGAACACCATCCTATCGATGACAGCACTGTACTTCAGGATGGTCTTGAGATGTTCTTTTTAACAATGAATGCATTGTTAAAACTCCTCTTACTTGGTCATCCCTGGCAAGATATGTCACATGGTTGTCCTATTCAAAATGGCCAATCCCTATCCCTTTCAATGTATGAGTGCCTAGGACATCAATCTTTATGAATTCCACATCATTTTTATAACTTTGCAGAGTTCTATGGTCATACGTTTTATATCCCATGTTTGAATTTATTAATAAATGTTTACAGCTAGTTCTCAAATTTAGTCATTTCACCTCATCAATGAAAGAAGGCCTCAAAAGCATTGCTCCGTCCACAGAAATGAGGAGCTGATACCAAGGGCTCGAGTAGAAAGAACATGTTATGAAGATGATGATGGCAACATACGTGCAAGTGTGCTTGACACACTCGATGCATGTATGGATTGTGATAAGAGCCCCCAATACAATGGTATAAAATGTTAAAAGCTTTGCTCCATCCACACAATTGAGGTCGATTCTACTTTGAGGAGATGGCTTTTTCCCAGTCATATTTTGACTGCCTTCCAACCCGTGGTATCATTTGATGCCACTATGTTATAGCGTTCCCTGCTCTTCATAAGTCTTTCCATGGCTACTTTTTCAGAAGTGTGGCATCCCTGCCTTCTTCCTTGTCTATCTTCGTCTAGGAAATTCGCTGAAACCTGTCTACATGCGTGACCCTTGTGTTGTCTGAAATACCAGAGGCATAGCAGCAATACACAAGCTACCACGGCACAGCAAACTGACAAACGAGTGGTGAGTCTCACTCTGTTGCCTTCAAACACTTTTCTGGTCAGGGTTAATACCAATTTTTTTAACACAACTCAAGTGAACATCTTCCCAAATCACTGAAGCTTGCTTGCAAGAAGCTTACAAGAATACGGCCCCCATATAAAACAGTCTCAGATCGATCCAATGTTCTAAGGCAGGTCAAGAAACCCTTAAAGATGAGCCAGGAATGAAGAAAACCAACTGAAGTCTAAAAACTAGTGGAAGAAAGCCATGTAGCCACCACCGATGTGAAAACTGCTGAAGTTGGGCTATCACAGATTCTAGATTTTCTTTCTTAAGTAAACACGTCTGCAAGCTCCAGCTTAATGAAGATCAAAAGCACAGGGCAAAGATCAGCACGTTCAAAGAGCGGATCCTACCATCAATCTTGTAAGATTTATGCTACCAAAGATGATTTTATGAAATGAAATGAAACCCTACATGAGCCTTGGATCCATTGGGCCAGAGAAAAAAGTCCAATCAAAACGATCACTTCTAAGGGGACCTGCTGTTGTGAGGTGCCATCCAGTCGGTTCCGGCCCATAAGGACCCTATGTAAAACAGAACACTGCCTCGCAATTGTTCCTATGCTGGCACCCATTGACGCAGCCACTGTGTCAGTCCATCTTGTGGAAGGTGGCCTTCTTTTTCAGTGCCCTTCTACTTTATCGATCATGATGTTCTTCTCCAGGGACTGGTCTCTCCTGACAACGTGTCCTAAGTATGTGAGAGGAAGTCTCACCATCCTTGCCTCAAAGGACACTCTAGCTGTACTTCTTCCGAGACTGATTTGTTGTTGTTGTTTTGGCGATACTTTCAATATTCTTTGCCAGTCCTGTAATTCAAATGCATCAGTTCTTCTTTAGTGTCCCTTATTCAATATCAGACTTTCACGCACATATGAGGCAATGGAAAATACCATAGCCTGGGTGAAGCACACGCTAGTCCTCAAAGTAATATCCTTGCTCATCAACACTTCAAAGAGGTTTTCCGCGGCAGATTTGCCCATTGCAATTCATCGTTTAATCTCTTGACTGCTGCTTTTCTGAGCATTGACTGTGTATCTGTATTAGTCTGGGTACTTTAAAGAAATAAATCCACAGAAACTCATGTATAAGACAGGATTTTATATAAAGGTTAAGTGTGCATCAAGAAAACATCCCAACCCAGTGCTGCCCAAGCCCGCAAGTCCAACATTAACCCATTAACCCTTATGTCCAACACCAATTCACAAAGTCCTCCTCCATCTCACAAAACAGAAGCAATGACGCCGACTGCAGAAGGAAAGCCGAGTCAGTGAATGTGTAAGCATCTCAGTGCTGGCAGGGGTCTCCACACGGGTCCTCCAGCACCCAGGGCTGCACTGGGGTAGGTCCATGCAGCTTCTCCTTGGGGATGTCTCGCAGGAAGTGAGCCTTGCCAGCTGAAGCAGGGAACTGGCTAAGGCAGCTGCACCCTGGTCCAACCACCAAAAAGCAAGAGACCTGAGAACTAGAAAGGCTAGGCTCACCACGCCATTTATCTCTCCACTCTTCAATACATGTGTGTATCTGCCAGGTTGGCACAAAAAAACTAACTCAGTATCCAAACGACAAAATCCTTGACAACCTTAATTTGTGCTCCGTGTATCATGATGTTATTTACCTGGACCAGTTGTGAGGATGTGGGTTTTCTTCATGTTGAGTTGTACTCCGTACTGAGAGCTGCAACCCTCCATCTTCCGGAGTACGGGCTTCAAGTCCTTCTCGGTTTCAGTCAGCAAGGGCGTCATCTGCATACGGGCAGTTGTTCATAAGTCTTCTTCTAATCGCGGTGCCATGTTCTTCTTCAGAGAGTCCAGTTTCCCAGATTGTTTGCTTGGCAAACAGATTGAAAAAGCATGGTGAAAGGATACAATCCCGGTGCACGCATTTCCTGGTTCTAAAAGATGCACTATTCCCTTGTTCTGTTTACACGACTGCTTTTTGATCCATATGCACGTTCTGCATGAGTACAATGAAGTGTTCTAGAATTCCTCTTCTTCTAAATATTATCCATAGTTGCTTATGATACAGAATCAGACGCCTCTGCATAACTAGTAAAATACAAGCAAGCATGCCCTTGATATTCCCTGCTGTGAGCCCAGAGCCATTTGATGTCAGCAATGGTATCACTTGTTTCCCACCCTCTTTGAACCTGGCTAGAACTGGCCGTTCCCTGTCAATGTACTGCTGCAACCATTATTGAAAGATCTTTAACAAAACTTCATCTGCATGTGATATCAGTGATATTCTTCTGTAAAGTGTTCTGTGTTAAGGGAGTCTTGAGTCGAGGCCCGGTGTCCACCTGCAAACTTCATTTGTAACATATTGATTTGAGTGCATAGTTCTATTCCCCTCTTGTTATACATATATTTGCATGTGTACATGCCTGTATTTAGACCTCTATACATGCCCTTTGCCTCCTGGTTCTTTCCTCTATTTTCTTTTACTTTTCTCTTGTCTTACCATCATGTTCGGTCTTTATTCTGGTTGAGTAATTGCTCGCTGCTACATTGGCCTTGATTAAGCCCCACTGGGCATCCTATACCCGTCTCTCCATTGATTTTAGTTCATAGATTTTGGTTTCCCCCCACCCTTTCCTTTCTCCCACCTCCCCTTCTCCCATATCTCCCTGGAACCATTGGTTCGGTTCTTTTAATCTCTAAATTATTTATCTCACCTATCTTATCTCGATAGATATGCAGACACATAACTAAGCGCAAAATAAAAACAGGCAAAGCCCGATGAAACAAAAAAAGGAAGTCAAGACCAACAAAACAATAAAAGAACAACAAAAACACCACCACCAACAACAATAACAACAGAAAAGAAACCCACTGACAAAAATGGAAAAGCCTATAAATAGTTCAAGGTCTGTTTGTTGGCCTTTATGGGTGTTTTCCAGCAGAGTCTGATGGGGTGCCACACTCTGTCTCCAAATCTATTTTTGGTATTCGCCGGGGATTTCCTCACTTTGCTCCCCTTGCTGCTCTGTTGCATGTCCTTAGTGTTTGCCCCAGCGTGATGGGGTCAGATGGTGCACTCTTCCCACACTGTGTCTCCAGTGTTGTCCTCCACAGCGCTAAGGTTTAGCGAGGGACGCCGTGTCTCATGGTGGGGCCAGCCCTATGGTCCTTCCTGAGTGTTATCTGCTCTGAGCAGGAATATCGTCCTCAGGGCTTGGTGGGCCAGGGTGTCTTCCCCTCGCTCTCCACCCCTTTTTGTTTCTCCCATGTGGTCTATTCAGTCCTGCCCCTCTCCCCAAACTGTATCCCCAGTGCTGTCTTCTGAAGTGCATTCTTCTTCTGAGGGGGGGGGTGTGCCACGTAGTTGGGATTGGGGCTGGCCCCGCAGACCTCTCTACTGGTTCCCTGGTACATGCCGGTATGTTGTATTTACGTCTGGGAGCATCCTTTTGAAGCCTGGTCTCCCTCTACCTCTCCTGTGGAGATATCAACAATACCCTTCCCTTGGGTGGGTTAGTGCCCTGCTCCCCCCCTACCCTTGTCTTTTTTTCTCTCGCTTTATTTCCCCCTCCTAGTTAGTTGGCTGCCGTCTGTAACCCTGCCGTCTGTAACTCTTCCTTAGTTGCTGGACCTCACCCTAGGGATGGATGTATATGGTATCTTTTCCTCTAGGCCCCATTTTTTTAAAGCTTTTGGTAGAGTTTTTGTCTTGACCTTGAGTTTCCAGTTTCCTGTTTTATTCCAGCTCAACTCAACTTCTAATTTACCATGAAAGAAACTGCAGCCCAGAGAGGGAAAGGAACGTGTCTGAGGGTGCACAGCAGGTCCCCTTTAGAAGAAAGTGCCAGGTTTGACCCTCAAGCACACTGCCCCATCAGAGGGCGCAGGAAACAGTTCCACAGGAAACTGTTTTAGCTGGGATTTGCCCTTAGGAAAATAATGCTGCCAAAGTATCGAGAGTCGTTTTTCAATGTTCCTAATTTTTGAGTCAATGGCTCTACAGCTGTACATTTATAACAGAAGAAGATAAAATACAGGGAATTGGGGGAGAGAGATGTTCATCCAAGAGGTATTTAGCATACGAAAAATATGGAAACAATCAAAGTGTCCAAAAGTAAGTAAATTATGATGTATCAGCAATATGTTAAAACCAAACTCGCTGCCACTGGGTCGATTCTGATTCATAGTGACCCTGTAGGACAGAGGAGAACTGCCCCTGTGGACTTCCGAGATGGTAGCTCTTTATGGGAGTAGAAAGCCTCGTCTTTCTCCCGCTGAGCAACTGGTGGTTTCAAACTATGTCCAACTCTTAACCCACTCCACTGACAGAAACTAGTCCCTGGAGAAGGGCATTGTGCTTAGTAATGGGTGGCTGTGAAAAAAGAGGGAGCCTGGATGAGATAAATTGACACAAACACGAGATAGATGGATTCAGAGAAATCGTGACGAGGCTACAAGGCTGGGCTGTATCTCACTCTGTTGTACACAGGGGCGCTATGAGCCAGAGCTACTCCATGGTACCTAACAACATCAGTATCTTAGAACATTGTGCCGCCTGTAAGCCCTAGTGACCACAGAGACGTGCAGCATTGTGGAATAATGGCAATGACATAAGGTTAGGCCTAAGTCTCTTTTTATTATTGTGATGCAGGCGAAAGTTGGCTTTCCATTCAATAATCGGTTTTCCATTCAGCAATTCATACACATTTTGTTTGGTGACATTAACTGCAATCCCCACAATGTAACAGCTCTCTTCACGCTAAGTCTTCCATCATCTTAACATCTGTCAGTGTGGATACAAAATTGATCCTATATTAAGCCAAAACTTTACTTGCTACTGTGGAGCCAATGTTCACTCATGGGGGACCTAAGAAGACAAGGTCGAACTGCCACGAAGGGGGCCATCTCTACAGAAGTAGGCTTTCACAGCATTCTCCTTTTTGGTACATAGCCAAGCACTCTCACCGCCAGGCCAACAGGGTCCTGCACTATGGTGACAGCTAATAAGGAACCGGAAAGCAGCACCAAAGAAATGCGACTGTGGATCGTGCATTCGATTATGAACAAGTATCCACAGAGTGAAAACCACGCATTCTCATTTGGAGAGGGAAAAACACCCAAAACCATGAGAGGTTCAAGAAATTGAAACCAGCCAGAGACATCCCCTGCTCCTTATGTCCAGAAGCAGACACCCCTCCTCTAGTTTTCAGGTGGGGACTCCAGTCCCCTCCCTCACCCCCAGTTCTGGATCCTGGATGGGTCCTAAACCCAGCACCAGAGCTCCGTCTGGGCTCCTGAACTCGCAATGAAGTTGCTGCAGCCCAACCCCTCTTGTGCCCAACCATCCCCAAAGGACCATCAGTTCCTTCCAAGCTCCCAGACGCTTTTGACCAATTTAGCTTCAGGAACAAAGACAGCTAGTGGCTTCTTACTTGGTTCTCACCTTCCATGTTTCCCTGGAGCAGTAGGGAGGGGATCACACACACACACACACACACACACACACATGCTGAAGCTGCCCCTGTCCCACTGGTCCCTAAGACTGATCCCTAGAATCCCAGACCCAGGGAGCATCAGAGTGGGACAATGAAAGCTTGAGTTGGCTACCCGTCTTGTGTCATAGATGGAGATGCCGGTGCCAAGGGGAAAGGGTTTTCCCGGCTCCGCAGCGGTATAGTGACCGAGGACCCCAGAGCTTCAGACCCGTCTTCTATCTCCAAGCCACTTGGCTGCACAAGCTTTGGGGAGAGCTGAGAAGTCTAGAGGGAAAGACTTGGCTGAGTCCCAACAGGACTGACAGTGACAGCCTCTCTCCTGGGTCCCTTCCAGGCCCAGAAACGGGGTCCACGCAGCCCAGCTCCAAGCTGAATGTTCCTAATGGCCAATCAGGCCACACCAAAGAGCTTTTAACAAATATCATTCATCTGACTCTGATGCCAGCGATGGGACTGGCGCACACACCGGGAACGCAGGCCGTAAAGACAGCATTAAAATGGTTTTAATGTGTGCCAGCGAGTGCCCGAGCTGGGGTCTCCCATCTCCACCGTGGCCCGTCTTGACATGGGAGCTGGGATCCTGAAAGGCAATTTTGTTAATGTTACTGGGAGGAGCATGCAAGGCTGGAAACCCATCCATCATCTTAACATGCTCTGGACGGGCTGGGGAGATAAAGCTTTCATCTTCTCTGCCAGGTGGAGCCTCTTCAATTAGGCTCCCGGCCGAAGGGGAGGGGAGGAGCAGGGACAGGCACCCCTGGAGGTGGAGGCAGGAGATGGGATGCTTCTTGTACAGAGAGCCCTGGCAGGTGGCAGAGTGGCCCAGCCCCGCCCTCCTGTAAACAAAGAAAGCATAATATGGTTTTTTAAAAAAAAAGACAGGGCTCTCCCCAGCTCTGCAGGGAGTGGGGAAACAAAGTTTGAGTTTCAGAGCAGCCCCCAAGCAGAGACGGCAGAGGTGACAAGGATTTGGCAACGTCTGGGGAAAGTCTCCTGAGCACTCAGTCACTGGCTCCTCTCCATGGGAAACAGGGGCAGGAGGGGGCGCTGCCCTAGGAAAGGACAGAGTTTTCTAAGCTGCAGCCCCCACAGAGAGGCCCTCCCTCTACAGTCTGTCCAGAGTGGGACAGGAGTCCCTCTGCTGAAGTCTCTCTCCTGATAGATGAGAGAAGAGAGAGAGATCCCCAGGCCTTGTTGTAGGAATGCTCTGGAACAGGGATGGCGAGGTGCTGGGTAACGTCGGGGGTGGGGGCAGGGGGGTGCTTAATTGCTTTTTAAGTATCCCCTCGGCCCTCCTCAAGGAGCCCTGGTGGTTGGGGCGGGGCGGGGGGAGCGTCAAGCTGCCAGCGGAAAGGGCAGTCTGCTTCGGTAAAGGTTTACAGCGTGGACACTCGAGCAGTCCTATGCTGTGAGTCAGCACTGACCCCACCGCACTGGGTTGAGTTGAGTGTGCACCTCTTCCATCCCTCCGTGACACACACACCTACAGGAGAATCCCGGTCCAGTCCTGACACTGTTAGTGCCAGCCTGTTTGGGCCCTAAGGAGGTCAGCTCCAAGTCTCCAGACCCCAGCGAGCACCCCTGGTCAAAGTCACCCCCAGCCAAGGACATCCCCCTTCCCTCGCCCCAGTGGAGTCCCCAGACTTCACAGGAAGGATTGAGTAGAAGGCTCTCCTTGCTCCTTCTCTCCAAGAAGCAACCCTCATTCCTCTTGGGGGTAACGCCAGCCCCAAGACGCAGGCAAGGAGGACGTGACTGCTCCACAAGGAAAAGCCATCAGAACTGAGTAAGCAGAAAGCAACGTTCCACCTGAACGTGGACTTGGTACAGTGCTTATACTGCCATTGGTCTTTAGCCTGACACATTATCACTTACTAGGCATGGGCTCTGTAATTGATTATTGATCAGTCTGCCAATCAGTCAAACAGGGATTTACAGAGCCTTATCCACTAGGTGCTTAATGGACTTTTGCCCCTCACCACCCGGTCAATAGACATGCATTGGAATTCTATGATAATAGTAATCATAACAGTAATGGGGTCTGTTGTCCACAGAGCGCTAACTCTGTGTTCTTTACATGCACTAATCCATTGCTTTCCTTGCTGACTTCATCCTCCCTCGCTCTCTGCCATGCTTAAATCTCCAAAGTGCTTCGCAGTCCCTGCCGACCTGGAGGTTTCGAATCTGGTGCTCATGCTGTTTCCCTGCCCAGAGTGTTTACCCACCTTCTTCAACTGATCAGGCGGCCATCTGACTCATGCTACAGATATCGGCGTAATGGTGACCCCTTCTCCCCTCCCCGCAGGGAGTTCACCTAAGCCCCAGCTTGAGCTCTAGGTCCCTCCTACATGTTTCCAAGTGCACCCAGTTGGAGAAAGCAAATGGAATCTTGTCCGTTCCATGGCTTTGGCCATGGCAGACATCACTAATGGATCACAGCACCATGTCTGAGAGTTTTTCAGTGTTTGGCAGGAAATGCCTGCCTGTCAGTGCACCAAGTGGTTGACTAAGTCAGATCAGGCCTGTGCAGAGCTGAGCATAACACCTGTCTCACAGCAGCATGCTCCCCGTTGTGTCATGGTCACAATGTCCCTGCCCTGCCTGCCCCCACCCATCCACTCTGTCACTGCCTTGTGGTGAAAGAAAAAGCGGCCTAATGGGTAAAGAACAAGCCAGGAAGAAAGGGAACGCTTTCAGAGAAGAACAGTTAGACCAGGAGAACACCTTGCCCGCATGCTATGCTTGCGGCCAGATGTGGGTAACTGTGTGCCTGGTCTCAGAACAAGAGCGGGGGCTCAGAAAGGCGGCAGAAGGCGCCTTGTTGGGGGATGTGGCTGTGTTTTGGTTTCTGATCCCAGATCCTCTCCCAGCACACACAGTGTGCCTGCACACACGCTCTGCGTCCTCAAGCCCACCCTACCCTAGGGAGTGCGTCCCCAGTCGGCCAGTGAGCGCTGCAGGGCTGAGGAGCTCCTGGTCAGAGGCCTGTGTGTTCTGGGGTCAGCGGCTGGCAGGGGGAGAAGCTGGGATTCAAATACAAGGCTGCATGGATCCAGCGTGGTCCCACAGCTCACCTGTGTGCATCAGAGTTTATGCACTACGGTTGCTGGTCTTTGAAATAATCACTGGATGGGGTGTGCATGTGCGTGTGCGTGTGCGTGTGCGTGTGTGTGTGTGTGTGTGAGAGAGAGAGAGAGAGAGAAAGAATTCACAGTGCGAGGTGTGGGCTGGGCAGAAGTTAAGAACAAAGGCTCTACAATGGCCTAGGCAGATAAGAAATGAAAATGTCTAAATACATAACTGCACCTCGCTGCCCAGCGGCTCCTGTTTTCTGCTGGGCCTGATTCGATGCCCAGTCCTCATCCTCCTCTAGACCTGCCGTCCCATCCCATCCCATTCAGAGTCGCCTACAGCACAGGAGGGTGGGCCAGACTGCCCAGAGCCTCCTTCTCCACTACTCCCCCGCAACACACACGCACACACACACACACACACACACACACGAGCTGTTCCTCTGTGTTCTATGTAAATGAGCTGTTTGTGAATGTGCATCCATAATAGGGAGCTGTCAGACTGGCTAGGGATTGGCTGGGATGGAGAAGGACAATAGATTCCTGGCTCTGGGGTCAGGCCTGGGGCAGGAGGAGGGACTGTGGGACTCTGGAGACCAGAAGAGGAGGGAGTCAGATGAAGCAGGGGTGGGTGGGGGGCCGGGGACATGGTCTCCCGCAGGTTGGCCCTGGCTAGAGCTGTGGCTGAGACCCACAGCCCCAGGCGTGGAGATGGCAGGGAGCAGAGAGCCCGTGTTGACAGCTGGAGAGGGGAGGCAAGGCCCAATGTGCCAGGGTGAGGAACTGGCCTGGGGCTTGGGAGCAGCTGTGCCATCCCCTGAGTGCCAAGAAAAGGCCTCAGGGTAACCTTTGAGCAGCAGCACTGGGCATGAGGGGGGCAGAGTCTCCTAGAGAGAGGGCCTGGGGGTCACTACTGTGTTGGGAGTAGCTCCTTCATGCCAGCACAAAATAGCCAGCGTGGATATAAGGCTGGCACAGCGCCTGGCATCCTCTATAAACTCAAACTCTCCACTCGTGAGCCAATTCTGACCCATAGCGGCCCTGTAGGACAGGGTAGAACTGCGCCTGTGGATTTCTGAGACTGTAACTCTTTCCAGAAATAGAAAGCCTCATCCTTGTCCCTCAGAGCAGCTGGTGGTTTCAAACTGCTGACCTTGCAGTGTGCAGCCCAATGTATAACCACTACACCACAGAGATCCTTTATGGTAGTACTCAGACCACAGTGGTGTTGATATTTGAGACTTGAATTGCAAGTCAAATAAAAGTACTCCAGTTAGCTTAAACCAGGGGACCTCAAACTTTTTAAACAGGGAGCCAGTTCACTGTCCCTCAGACCCGTTGGAGTGCCAGACTATAGTTAAAAAAAAAAAGCTATGAGCAAATTTCTATGCATACTGCACATATCTTATTTTGAATTAAAAAAACAAACGGGGCAAAAACACCCAGCGGGCCGGATAAATGTCCTCGGCGGGCCGCATGTGGCCCGTGGGCCGTAGTTTGAGGACACCAGGAAGCAGAAGGAGGGGGTTATTACTAGACCCTGGGGTGTCACATAAAAGAACCCTGGTGGCGCTGTGGATCAGACATTTCAAGGTCAGAATTTCAAACCCACCAGTTGCTTTGAGGAAGAAAAAATGAGGCTCTCTCTTTCCGTAAAGATGGACAACCTCGGGAGCCCTGGAGCGGGTTGCTCTGAATAGAGATGGACAGGATGGCAGTAGTGTGGGGTCCCAGGGGAGAGGCTCATGAGCCCCAGGGGGCAAATGGAGCCAGCACAGGCCCCTCCCCGTTCTCCACAGGGACAGTGGGTTGGGCTCAGGAGCTAAGGAGCCTCTGTAGACAGAGAACAGGGATTCAAACCTTCAGCTTGGGGACTGTGGATGTCACCTTACACCTTGCATCAGAGGGGCAGAAGGATCTGGTCTGTAGCCACCAGGGCTCCCGAGTCCGACCGAGTCAACCCAATGGCAGTTTGGCTAACTGGTTAAAGGAAAGAGAGTGCCGAGGTGGGGACAGGGAATAAATGAGTCTTTTATGTGAGGCTGAATCAGAAGGGCTCTTGGGGAAGTGGCCTTAGACAGGAGACTTGAAGAGAGTTAGGAGAGCGACAGTGGTTATCTGAGAGATAAGCACTCCAGAGAGAGAAGAAAACAGGTTCTGTGGATGGAGGGGCCTGGCATGTGACAACACAGCAGGGAGGCCAGCTCAGCTGGGGCACAGTGAACAATGGGGGCAGTAGGGGTAGGGTTCAGAGAGGTGGAAGGTCCCAGGTATGCAGGGGGTTGTGGACCACCAGGAGGTGAGAAGCTGAGAGCTGCAGGGAAGAGTTGAGAGAGGAATGGCATCATCTGCTCTTGTTCTCACAGGCTGTCTCGGACCCTCCACACGTCCCCTTAGTCTTACCACCCCTAGTGCCCTCGACCTCTTGTATTCCTCTGCACTGCACTGCTAGCTCTCTGAGCCACAGGGACCACGCAGCTCTGCAGCCTGGGCCTCCTCCAGGACCTGTGGGGCCACCCTCTGCTTCTGGGCCAAGAAGCACCTCACACCCGAAGGCCTGGCCTCTGACTTCTCCAGGGTCCTCGGGAGCTAGCTGATACCACACTGGGTATAGAGAATGGACACTCAATGGCAAACGCTGACGGGAGCCAAGAGGAAGGTGGAGGATGAATTTTCTCCCCAACTCCCCATCTCCATCACCAGGTATTCAGAAATTGATACAGCAGTCTGTGTGGGATTGCTAACTGAAAGGGTGAGCGCTGAAAGGCAGCTGGAGGGGTGGGGGACATGGTGACCTGTTTCCACAGGGATTACAGCCCAGGAAAGCCCACTGAGACTTGAGGGTTGCTATGTGTCGAAATTGACTCAAAGACACCTAACAACAATAACAGTCAGGGAGGGAAAAAAGGTTATGGGGCTAAAGTGGAAGCCCCATAAATTATCTGTGGCTCTTCTAGTTAGTTAGTCTGTTACTCCCACCAAATGACTTCCCTGGTGGGTCAGGGTAAGAAGATGGGGAAGATGCTGATTGTAGATCTGACTCAGCAGTGCACGACGTATAAAGTGAGCCAGCTCAGAAACACGGCTTGCAATCTCACTGCTAGAGAGAAGAACCAGGAGAGAGGAGCATCCTTTGGTCACTACATCTAGTTTGCCTCTCTCCACTTGACCTCTGGTTCTCCGGCCGATCGTCTGACCAGCTTCACTAGCTTCCTTGCGGATGAGGAGGAGACTCCAGCTGGATGTCGGACTTTTGGGACTTACCAGCACCCACAACTACAGGAGCCATTTCCCTTTGGCCATGAGTTCCGTGTGGACATTACAGGGAATTGCAGAAGCCTGGATAGAAGAGGAGGCGGGACGGTTGATCTCAAGAATCATGGCAATTTTGAAGAGTTGGACATTTGAGACATCTTTAATTTTCATCTTCTTAGGACGACCCTTGTTTTAATTCTTCTGGAAGAAATTACTCCTGCAAAGGCATAATAGGATTAGTCTGGACAGCCTCCACGTCGTATGGTTAGGGTGAGGCTGCGGTGTTGGAAAAGGAAGGCAAAGAGGCTCTGCAGGACTTAGGAGCTCTGGAGTCTCCACTTGAAGCTCGTTCAACCCGTAAGTCCTGGTGTCTGGGAGTCCCTTGCAAAGGTCAAAGGAAAGGAAGAGACAGACCCGGTGCTGGAATTCAGCCAGTTTGTACTGGTTCGGCAGAACCAATACCTAATTTTTTGTTGAGTTTGGTGAACCAGTTGTCAAAATGGCACTTGTAATCAGAGTTCTCTCTAAGGCAGGCAGCTGGGCATCCCACCTAGTAAGGAATGTAAACCACAAATTTAGATTCCTGACTCTTTTTATTATTATTATTTCTATTATTTTATTGGGGGCTCGTACAATCCTGACTCTGTTTAAACATTCATCTGCACAACAGCATATCCTGAGCACCATCGTAATGCTTATTCCACCATAGGTATAAAAATTAGATGGAACTATGCTTGATATATTGATTCATTTCATAGAACTTGTTCTATTTTTGATGAAATACTACATTTTTATTCATTTGTGTTTTTTACTTCAGTAAACAGACATAGAACAGTAAGCAAACATTTAACAGTAAACAAGCATAGAACATAAAAAGGGCTAAACACCTGGAAGGCAACACATTGTCATTCATTTCAACTTTATGTTACACCTCATATTCTCAAAGATCAGATTGACTTATGCAATTACTGAGAGTGTTCAAAGAACTAAAAATATTGCCAGAGCAATTGCTGTAAGTTCAGCAGAAGCAGAAAGAGGTTTTTCAGAGATGAGCAGAATATGTTCAGAGATGAGCAGTCACCTGTTTTTAGCATGTCAATCACATGACTATTGTCTCAGGACCTCCTCTAAAGGAATGGGATCTTCCTCCTACAGTGAAACAATGGTTGACGAGAAATCAGACAGCCAATGATGCTCAGATGAAAGCAAAGAATATTGCAAGTGAGGATGCCAATCAAGGATGCCAACGTAATATGGAAATATCTTAAAGAGCATGTTTATAGTTTTGGTCAGATATTAGTTAATATTTCTCAATAATATTTAAAACTCTTTCTTATGGCATAATCCAATTTGTGTACCTCTTTTATTGTTCATACTTAAGTTGTAACTATGAAATAATAAGCTGCATTTCAGTGTATCTTTTTTTATACTTAACATGGTCATTAGGTGGGGAGAAACTGAGATGATGACATGGGGGGAACAGGGCACTAACCCACACAGGGGGAGAGTATTGGTTGTGTCTCCACAGAATTGGAACATGCCTACAGACACCACCATGGCACGCCAAACCAGGAGGGCAATGTAACACATGGGGGAACGCATGAAAAGATGGACTCCAGGGCCGGCCCCACCAGAACCAGCCTGACCCCCACCCTGGAAGTGTGTCCCACAGAGAACAACACTAGACCTTCAGGTGGGGGAAAGGAACCGACCTACCATACCCAGATGGAATCAAACCAAGAAGGAAAAAGAGAAAGGGGCAGTCGGCCTGGACTCCATACGGGCACGCCAAGCCCAGAGGATGAGGCCCCTGCATGGAGCTGCTAAGGCACCGAGAGGACTGTGGGTCTACGAGCAACTCAAGACATGGTGTCCCCTAACTGGAGCATACGGAGACAGGGGACAGTAATGGGGACACACAGTAGGGAGACTGTGGGAATGGAGCATAACAGATCAGCAATTGGAGTAAAGCAAGTCACAAACCCCTGAGGAGCCCCAAGAATGGACATCGGGCTAGAAGAGGCAAGTCCAGATCTCCCTAAGGACCCGGGGGGAGGGTCTCATGGAGACCAGCAAACAGACCTGGGCCTATGTAGAGTTTTGTTTTGTCTTTTTTTCTCTCATCATTTTCTTTTTTCCTTTTCTGTCTTCAACCGTATGTTTTCTTATTGTTTAGACAAGGACATGGATGAGTTGCCTAATTATATGGGTTGGACCATGGGGCAAGGGGAGAAGGCAATGGGGCCAATGACCCTGGAATGTAGAGGGGGAAGAAGGAGGTGGGGAGAAGGGGGTGGTGAGCAGATGACGTCATGGGCAGGGGAACAACTAGGGAAGCGGAACCAGCATCTAGGAGAGAGTAGGGATCCTGTGAGCATTAGAGCAACACCAAGCTAGTGGAGAGGAGCACTGAGAGGGGGGAGAAGGGGGAAAGACATGGCGGGGCAGGAGGAGGCAAAAGGAAATAGAGGCAAGCTCTAGGAAGCAAAGGCACAGACAGGGAGATTAACAGAGGTGGGCACTTATATAAAGACATTAATACATGATAATAGCGGTATTGGTCTATGTGCTTATATTTATAAGGCAATACCCTGAAGCTGCAGACAGGCCTTGGGCCTCAGCTCATACCTCCCCTCAATACAAGAACACTTTGTTCTAACAAATTGACATTCTGCAACACACACACACACACACACACACACACACCAACATGATTGCTGAAGACAAAATGGGTGCATAAGCAGATGTGGTGAAGACAGAGGATGGTGCCTGGCTATTAAAAGATATAGCGTCTGGGTCTTAAAGGCTTGAAGTTAAACAAGCGGCCATTCAACAGTGAAGCAACAAGCCCACATGGAAGAAGCACACCAGCCAGTGCGATCATGAGGTGTCATCGGGACCAGGCAACGGACGTCAGAAGATTCACAACAAACAGTAAACACAAATGCATTTGGTGAGAATGGAAGGGGATTGGCGTGGAGACCCAAAGCCCATCTATGGACAATGGAACATCTCCCGACAGAGGGGTCGCAGGGAAAGGCTGAGTCCATCGGGGTGCAGTTGAGCACTAATGGGCTATGCAATGTACCTCTGATCCCCAGAGGCCTCCTCATCCCCCTGCTATCACGACCCCAGTGCTGCTTCCCAATAGGGACTAGACTGGAGCATGTACATAGGTATAGGCGAGAGATAAAACTCACACCACATGGAACCCAGGAACAGGACTGGGAATAGAGAACAAAAGGGTAGGGGGAAGCGGGAGAGAGGTGGAGAGGGAGGGGGAACTGATTGCAATGAATGGCACATACCACACACCCCTATCCAGGGGGAGAACAACAGAAACCAGAGGGGAAGGGAGACAGCGGTCGGTGTGAGATTTGAAAATAATTAATCTAAAATCTGTTAAGGGGCCACGAGGGGTGTGGGGCGGGGAGGAGGGAGGGGGATAAAGAGGAGCTGATCCCAGGGCTCAAAGGAAAGTAAATGTCTAGAAAAGAATGATGGAATATACATACAAATATGTTGGATACAATTGATGTATGGATTGTAACAAGAGTTATACGAGCCCCAATAAATTGATTATTTTTAAATGGTCACTAGGTCAGAGAACTGGTTGTTAACTTATTTGAATCTGCTGCATAAGGCCTCTTGTGTGAAAGAGCAAGGAAGTTACTTTGAGGCCTAAGGTGAGCCCTGCCCAGGCCATGGTATTTCCATCGCCTCATATGCATGTGAAAGTTGGACATCTGATAAGAAAGAATCGACACATTTGAATGATGATGTTGGAGAGGAACCTTGAAAGTAGCAGGGACTGGCAGACAAACAAACAAAGCTGCCTTGGCAGACATATGCCCAGAATGTTTCTTAAAAGCAAATACGGTTAAGATCTCATAGCTGATACTTTGGACAAGTTACAGGGGAGACCAGCCCCTGGGAAAATACATCGTGCTTGCTACAGAAGAATGGTGACAAAAAAGAGGAAGACCATAAGGAGATGGGTTAACACAGGGGCTGCAAAAATGAGCTCCCCCGCGATGGTGGTTGTGAGAAGGATGCAGGACCAAGCAGCTTCTTTTGTTGTACAGGGGTCAGGATGAGTCGGAGTCAAGTTGACAGCGCCTAACAACCACGTGGGGACATTCGCTTGCTTTGACTCTGCAAAGGCACTCGACTGTGGACCAGAATCAATGGTGGAGAATCTTGAGAAGAATGGGACTTCCAGAACACTTCATTGTGCTCATCTGGAATTTGCATATGAATCAAGAGGCAGTTGTGCAAACAGAGCAAGGGAACACTGCATGGTTTACAAGGGGGTACCCCCCAAAAAGAACCAGAATGTGCTGGGGGGAGCATAGCTTTCATAGTACACTTCCCCACATCGCCCCCTTCCCCCCAGCCAGCTAGGCGAGCCTCAAACAACTCGCTCTGAGTTGGTGCACCCAATGGCATCACCTGGCAAGGTTCTCTCTGGTCACAGTGAATTGTTTCAGTAAAAGCAGTTTGTTCAGACCTTGTTTTTTGTGATGACCAGTTTAAAAGGACAGCATATGGCTGTTTGCTGCTCTGGAAAAAAAGCCACGGAAACTGTTGTGATGTTGAACACAGTTTACAAGGTCAGAGCTATGGGAAAAACGCAAGTGTATGAGTGGTTTTCTCATTTCAAAACAGGTGAAATGTCAATTGATGACAAACCTCGTTCTAGACATCCATCAACTTCCTGAATAGATGAAACTGTCCACAAAATCCGTGCACTGATGATGGAGCATTGAAGAGATGGGGAAGTTATCTGGACTATGTTGGAGCTCAGGGAATTGTAATGGAAGATTTGGGAATGAGAAGGGTCGCTGAGAAATTTGTGCCTCGGGTTCTGACTGACCAGGAAAAAGAGCATTGAGTGGAAACATGCTGTGCTTTGAAAGAACAGCTCCAAAGCGACACAGACTTTTCCCCAAGGTCATTACTGGTGACCAGGCATGCTGCTATTCTTATGATCCCAAAAGCAAACATCAGTCAAGCCAGTGGAAGACACCATCATCACCTCACCCATAGAAAGCTCATCAAGTGAAATCAAAGATCAAGAAGATGCTCATTTGGTTCTTCATGTGAGGGGGATAGTGCATTTGGAGTTTGTTCCACCAGGTTCATCAAACTTTCTATTTCGAGGTTCTGAAGAGATTGCATAACAGTGTGTGACAAAGAAGACTGGTTTGTGGCAGACCGGGGACTGGTTTCGCCACCACGACAGTGCACCTGCTCATGCAGCCATCTCAGTGCACCAGTTTTGGGCAAAAAAAAACCCATCAGGCTTCTCTTGCCCCACTCACCTGACTCACCTGACCTCACTCCGTGCAACCTCTTCTTGTCCCCGAGCACGAAACGGGACATGAGAGGTGAAGAAAAAAGTGAGGGAGGTGCTGTCAGCTATCCAAACGGTTTGAAAAGTGTTTCCAAGAATGGAATCGCACATTTGACAAATATATTAAGTGTAATGGAGAGTACTTTTAAGGTGATAGGTTGTTTTGTTAAAAAAAATTAAATACATAGCTTTGAAAAAAAATTCCAGTTTTTTTGGGGGGGCAGCCCTGCATGAAATCAGGAAAGGTATGTGTAGGAGTTATGGCTTCTTACTATACTTGTTCATTCTATATGCCGAGAAGATCAACAGAGAGGAGGGATTATATGAATAGGAATGAGGTATCAGGATTTAAGGAAGGCTAATTAACAAACTGAGATATGCAGATGACACAACCTTGCTTACTAAAAGTGAGGAGACCTTGAAGCACTTGCTGATTAAGATCAAGGATTATAGCCTTTAGTTGGACTACAACTCAACATAAGGAAGACCAAAAGCCTCACAACTGACGAAACCAATAGCTAACATCAAGAGAAATGGAGCAAAGGTTAACGCTGTCAAGGATTTGTCTTACTTGGGTCCACAATCAATGCTCATGGAAGCAGTCCTCAAGAGATCAAAAGAGTATTGCATTAGGTAAATCTGCTGCCCCAGACCTCTTTACAGTGTTGAAGAGCAAGTATGGTATTTTGAGGGCTAAGATGCACCAGGCCCAAGTCAAGGCATTCTCCATTGCATCACATGCATGTGAAAGTTGGACATTGAATAAGGAAGACTGTAGAAGAATTGACACATTTGAATTGTGGAGCTGGAGAAGAACATTGAAAGTACCATGGACTGCTAAAAGGACAAACTGATCTGTCTTGGAGGAAGTAAGGCCAGAGTGCTCCTTAGAGGCCAGGATGGAAAGACTTCATCTTACATAATTTGGACATGCTGTCCAGAGAGACCAGTCCCTGGAAAAAAGCATCATGTTTGATAAACTGGGGGGGCAGTGAGAAAGAGGACGACCCTCAGCAAGAGGGACACAGCGGCTGCATCAATGGGCTCGGGTAGAGGAACGCTTGTGAGGATGCGCAGGAGCATGCAGTGTTTCACTGTTGCGCTGCAAAGAGTCGCTAACGGTCAGAGCCAACTCGATGCACTAACAGCACAACAACAAGGGGAGAGACCCAAACATCCGCTTGGGTCTAGAACTCGGTCAGCTCAACATGAGATAAGACACCTGTGTACAGCGAAATAATTCACCAAGGGAGTAATAAGAGAGTCCACAGACTGGGAAAACATCTTTAGCAATGACACATCAGACAAAGGCCTTATTACTAAAATCTACAATACTCTGCTAGCTTCCAAAAAGAAAAAAACTAATTGCCCTAAACAGAAGTTTCACAGGGGCAGAAATCTGAATGGCCAACAAACATATGAGGAAATGGTCCCGAACTTTAGCCATAAGAGAAATGCAAATTAAAACAACAATGAGGGACCACCTAACACCCTAAAAGATAGCCCAATTCAAAAAATCAGAAAGCAACAAGTGTTGGAGGGGCTGCGGGGAGACAGGAACTTTCATCCACTGCTGGTGGACCTGTACGTATGTACGACCACTATGGAAATCGATCTGGCGATATCTAAAACAAGGGGAGGGTATTGCTTATATCTCCACAGGGAAAGAGGGACCAGAATTCAACCCAGTGCGCAACATGCTGGCGTGGAGTAGGGAACCACTGGATACGTCTCAGGGGCCGGCCCCAATCCCAACTATGTGGACACCTACCCCTCCCCCCAGAAGAATTTCTTTCAGAGCATACCACTGAAGCTGCAGCTTCCGGAGACTGACATGTCTGATCAGAGCACATGGGAGCAAATGAAGGGGGAGGAAGAGAGAGTGGAGCACATCCTGGCCCGCCAAGCCTTGATGTTGATATTCCCGCTCAGAGCAGCCAATCCACAGAGAAGACCACATGGTTGGCCCCACTATGAGACACAACGTTCCTCACTGACGCATAGGGGGCAACACTGGAGACACAGTGTGGGAATTCCGCCTGATCTGATGCCGCCACACTGGGGCAAAACACTAAGGGTGTGCAACAGAACAGCAAGGGGAGCAGAGCAACAAAGTCCCCAGGGAATACCAAAAATAGACTTTGGGGCCAGGGTTTGGCACCTCATCAGAATCTACCAGAAAACATTCCTAAAGGCCAACAAACAGTCCTTGAACTAACTACAAGCTCTTCTTTCTTGTTATGTTTTGTTTTTGTCATTGGTTTGTTCATGTTGTTGTTCTTATTGTTTTGGTTTTGTTTTGCTTGGTTTTGCTCTTTCTTGTTTTTGTGCACGTTATTATCTCCGCAGGTCTGTCTAAATAAGATAGGCTGGATGAACAATCTGGAGGAGAAAACAACAGAACCGATGGTTCTAGAGGGACATGGGAGAGGGGTAGTTGGGGGGAAAGGAAGTGCTGTTAACAAACCCAGGGACAAGGAACAACAAGTGATCCAAATCGGTGCTGAGGAGGGTGTAAGAGGCCTGGTAGGGCGTGATCAAGGGTAATGTAACCGAGAGGAATTACTGAAACCCAAATGAAGGCTGAGCATGGTGGGACAGGAGGAAAGTAAAAGAATTAGAGGAAAGAGCTAGGAGGCAAAGGGCATTTATAGAGGTCTAAATAAAGACATGTACATATGTAAATATATTTATATATGAGGATGTTGAAATATATCTATGTGCATATATGTATAGGTTTCTTTGTTTTATTAAACTGGAATTCCATAATGCTCACCTCCCCGACAGGATTGCTGAAGACAAAGTGGGTGCATCAGCAAAGTGGTGAAGAAAGCTGATGGTGCCCGGCTACCAAAAGATATAGTGTTTGGGGTCTTCAAGGCTTGAAGGTAAACAAGCAGCCATCTAGCTCAGAAGCAACAAAGCCCACATGGAAGAAGCACACCAGCCTGAGAGATCACAAGATGTCACAGGGTTCAGTTATCAGGCCTCATCAGAACAAAAAATCATATCATGTGAATGAGGGGGAATTCAGAGTGGGGACCCAAAGCCCATCTGTAGGCAACTGGACATCCCCTTACAGAAGGGTCTCAGGGAGAAAACTAGCCAGTGTAGCAACGATGAAATATACAACTTCCTCTAGTTCCTAAATGTTTCTTCCCCTCCCCCCACCCCCACTATCATGATCCCAATTCCACCTTACAAATCTGACTAGACCAGAGGATGTACACTGGTACAGATAGGAACTGGAAACACAGGGAAAACAGGGCAGATGATCCCTTCAGGACCAGTGGTGTGAGTGGCAATTCCAGGAGGGTGGAGGGAGGGTGGGGAGGAAAGGGGGAACCGATTACAAGGATCTACATATAACCTCCTCTCTGGGGGACAGACAACAGAAAAGTGAGTGAAGAGAGACATCAGACAGTGCAAGATACGACAAAATAATTTATAAGTTATCAAGGGTTTGTAAGGGAGGGGGAGGGGGAGAGAGGGGGAAATGAGGAGCTGATGCTGGGGGCTTAAGTGGAAAGCAAGTTTTTTGAGAATGATGAGGGTAATGAATGTACAAATGTGCTTTGCACAATTGATATATGTATGGATTGTGATAAGAGTTGTATGAGCCTCTAATAAAATGATTTTTTTTTAAAAGAATAGCTCAAAATATCTCCCCAGTTCAGACCGTTCCTTCCTCGGTGCTGTCTGCTGGAGAGACTGGAGGTATTGTTTAAAGAGGTCAGAGAATTGATACTTGAGCCGAGACTTCCCCCACTAAAGTGGGGCAGCCCTGTGGATATCTAGAGGCACAGTGGCCAAACTCCAAGCACACTCACACCACTGAATCAAGTCCTACTCACCATGACCCTATAGGACAGAGTCTAACTGCCCGTGTGGGTTTACTCTGTATGGGAGTAGAAAGCCTCATCTTGCTTCCCAAGGAGCAGCTGTGTATTTCTAGCTGCGGGCCTTGTGGTTAGCAGCTCAGCACCTGACCACTCTGCCGCCAGGGCTCCTGTCGAGAGGGGACAGGTCGGAGGGGTGCTTAAGTGTAGCACAGAGGAGGCCAGGTGAAGGAAATTAAGGTCCAAGAGGTGGACCAGTCTGGACCGTATGCACGTGGTGGGCCCTGGTACGTGCCTTTGTGATGGGGTGACATCTGAGAGCTTTGAGTAGAAGAGTGACATGCTCTGATTGGTTTTAGCAGAGTCACGTGACTGCTGTGTAGGCTGGGGCTGGGGAAAGTGAGAGAGGCTGGATGGAGGTAGGGGCCCAATGGGAAGGCTATTCCCACCGCAACCGCCCAGAAAACAGACGTTGGTGGATTAAACCAGGGGGTGGCAGAAGAGGTAGCAAGCAAAGGGAAGCTGGGAATACATTTCAAAAGTAGAACTGGCAGGATTGTCTCTCTGATTGGGGGGGGGGCGGAGGCGGGGGGGGGATATGGGGTATGAAAGAAACATGAGAGTTAAGATCACTCCAAGGTTTCTGGCCTGAGAGACAGGGTGATAGATGGCACCACTTTCTGAGGGGAGCCACTCTGGGGAAGTGTGGGGCGGGTCAGAGGAAAATCAAAATTTTGGTTTCCAACATGTTCTGTTTAACATCCCTTTACAAGTCCAAGGGGAGCTGTGAGGTCAAGAACTGGATCTACAGGTCTGGCAGTCAGGGGAGAAGTCAGAGCTGGAGACAACCTTTAGGACCTAGGACTCGATGTTGAGACTTTGAGCCATAAGACAGGATGACATCTCCCAGGGAGTGAATGCTGACAGACGAGAGAAGAGGCTGAGCCCCAAGATTGACATCAGTGGCAGAATAGTCACAGTCGCTCCTACTGTAATTGCTCCACATTCATACTTAAAGCCAGAACCCCATCAGCTATGTCGTATATCAAATTCACAGTCCCAAAATCCCTACCCCACCCTTTACCACCCCCCGCCCAGTTGTAGATCTGTGCCAGCCAACTACCAGTCTGCTGTCAGTACCACCTCCATCCTTCGATTCCCTGTTTAGTATCCCAGGAAACTACATTTTCTAGATTCTTTTGTCCTTTCATGTTCTGCTCTTTCTGGCCAATGCGAGGCTCTTGTACAAGATTGGAGGGGAGGTGTTTCTCCCCACTCTTATCTTGGCAAGGGCACCTGGTGGTGCAATGCTTAAAGCACTCAGCCACATGGCTGCACAGCCAGTGGTTCAAACCCACCAATCCCTCCACAGAAGAAACGTAAGCCAATCTGCTTCTGGAAAGCCTTGGAAACCATGCAGAGTGTTCTTCCCAGCCCTAAAGAGTATCAGTCAGAATTGACTCAAAAGCCATGGGTGCGATTCGACAGTGCAGGGCCTCTGGCTCTCCCAGAGCTTCAGCCCTGCCAGACACTTCTTAACAGAAGACCCCTGGTGAAGCCCTTATCCCAGCAGATAGACCCAGTTTCTGAGCTTGGGTGGCACCCCCATGCCCAGCCCCCTGAAAGGATATAACGTTCCAGCTGTTGTCAATCTCCAACAGCGACCTCACTGCCCCATGTTTGGGTTTTCAGGTCTCTTAACACCAATTCCCTGCATTCAATTTCCTCTGTCTAAAAGAACTTCGGTGGTTTCTGCTCTCCTGATTGAACCCTGGATAATACAGGGTTCTTTAGCAAACTCTGAGTAAAATGTGAACCCTCGTCTCTCTGCCTCTGTTCTTCAGTTTAAAACAATCCAGGCTATAACCTTGAGGGGACCAACTTCAGGATGAAGGCCATTGAAATGAGCCCCCCTAACCCGGCAAACGTCATTGACTCCGAAATCCAGCCTCTATCCAAACTCAATGCCACGGAGTTGATTCTGATTCAGTGTGACTCCAGAGCTCTAAACCTCTATAGATTCAGCCTCCTTTGAATGCTTTCTGGCTGTTTTACTGGCTACGTGAATAGCCCAGCCCTAAATCAGAGCGCATTCGAAGTGGTTTATGAGAGAGGTGGCCTCACCCGGAGGGACTGGACTAGATGTGCTCTGGATGAAACCTCGAGTGCTGGGGTCCATGGATCGTGACTCGTATCGTGACTGCTTTGGCCAGAGAGCCCCCAAACCAAGCCCATAAGCTTTGCTATCAATCACCATGTGTGTTCCAATCATGACCCCACTCCTGTGTGGTGTCTGGATTTGCGACACTTTCCCTTGTACTCCCTCTCACTCACTCACGGCCGTTGATTCAATTCTGACTCACAGCAGCGTGTTCTATTTCAGTGCCCATATTTCTGTCAATCCTTGGCATCACATGGCCTCCTGTCGACGGTCTCTCTCATCCAGGTGAATGGTCTTTGCCTTGACCTTGTCCTGTGTAAGACTTAATAAATGTGTTCCTTAAATTGCACTTGAGATTTCAGATCCCCTTTCACCCTGCAACATCCTTTACCTCGAAACTCTAGTTCCTTCCATCTCTAAAATGCATGCCAAGATGTCTTGGCCACCAAGTTGTGAGATTTGCTGCAACAATGGATGTGAAAATTTGTTGTGGCCTAAGGTAGGCTCAAAACATGTCAACATTGCTTCTTCAGGATAATCCCTACACTGCTCGTTATTTATTGTTTCAATCCTCATTCACTCGTTCATTACATTTACAAACATTTACCGACATTGCTTAAACACCAGACAATGCTGTGGGGAATATGCAAATGAGTCACACACCAGCCTACCTTCAAGAAGCTCAGAATCTCTCGAGGCAGGTCAGACATGTCTCTCAATGGCTAGGCCCAAGCTAGAATGAAACCCAAAAAAGATATCAACCAGGGCTGTCGGTACCAAGAGGAAGAGATGAGGTTCTTACCTGTTGATATGCCGTGAGCCCTTTGGCAGTCTATGAAGCCCACTAACCTTCTCAAAACAATATTTAAAAATATAATAAAGAAACTCCATTAAGATGACAAGGTACACAGGTAATTTTGAAATAGCTATCAAAAGATTAAAATTCCAATCTAGGAGGAAAAATAAATTGCTGCTGCGGGTGGTGCTGGGGTGGTGGCTGCCATCAAGTTGGCTCTGACTCATGGCCACCTGGGGGGCAGCCAGGAAGCATCGCCCCGTCCTGCACCGCCTTCATGATCACCGGTGTGCCTGGCTCCACTGCTGTTACTGCTCTGTCGGTTTATCTCATTGAGAGTTGCCTCCTTTCTGCTGATGCTCTACTTCGCCAAGCTGTACTAGTGATTGGTCTTCCCTGATGATGTCCGCAGAGTAGGCACACTGACGTCTCTCCATCCTCCCGTCAAAGGAGAATCCGAGTTGCCCTTCTCCGAGGACTGCTTTGTTCTTCTCTCTGCCACTGTGCAGGATGCTTACTCCGTGTACTTTGCCAGCACCAAACTTCAGATGCATCGATCCTGTGTCTCTGTTCATACTTTTCTGTGAGACCACGGGAAAGGCCTTGACTTCATCGGGCACACCTCCGTCATTAAAGGACAACTTACTACAAGGATCTACATACGACCTCCTCTCTGGAGGACGGGCAACAGAAAAGTGGGTGAAGGAAGATGTTGGACAGTGTAAGACATGGCAAATAATAATGACTTGTAAGTGTTCAAGGGTTCATGAGGGAGGGGAGAACGGGGGGGGGGATGAGGAACTGATACCAAGGGCTCAAGTAGAAAGCATATGTTTTGAGAAGGATGATGGCAATAAATGTACAAATGTGCTTGACACAATGGATGGGTGTATGGATTGGGATAAGCATTGTACGAGCCCCCAATAAAATGATTCTTTTTTCAAAATGACAACTTAAACATTAAAGATGTTTTTTGCATCAGATTTGCTCACTACAATATGTCAAATGGTTGCTGCATTGATTGCTAATCCAAGTAGGATAAAATTGTTAACAACTTCAATCTTTCTCCCAGTAGAAATATAAAGGAGCTTCTTCATTAATGTATTAAATACCAAGATCTAGCGGTATTCCAAAACCCACTATAATTTCTCGATAGTGTAAGTGGTATTTTGAGTTATTTGTGCCAACTGTAACAGCTGTGGTTTCCACTGGTGACAAGGTTCTGGCACTTAGCTTCATCTGTGGTTTGTTGTTTAGATTCACGGAAGGAAGTGGGACATTTCAATTTGAGGGTGGAGAAATATTGATGTGATTGTCTTTCCCGTGCACATCCACAGGCACCCTGTGCTTATCCACAGACCCTGGGGTCTGGACCCCTAGCTAAGAAGCCCTGTTGAGGGAATGAACTATGAACACAGTTGTCAGAAACCGGAATTTTGTAATTAAATAGCCTACCTTTCACTCCAGGTTCAGTCACTTACTACGTGACATTCCTAAAGACAGTCTCCTCATCTAGAAAGTAGGTTGATACACGCATCCTTGATCTGTCTTGGGGATTCAGCTTGGGACTATTAGCCTCATGGCTACAACATAGTAAGTGATCAATAAGCTACTGTTGTAGTATTGTGAAAATCAATAACATGAAGCCAGTTTGTGCTATGAACTAGGTTCTAGACTAAAAATGTCTCTCCTTACCTCTGTTATACAAAAAGCAGTGAGGATTTATCAGCTACTGCTTGTCTCAGCGAGAGGAACTATTTAACCTAATTCCTTTCAGTTGGCCAGGCACCTAACATCTGTACTCAGAGAGAGGATCCAGCCAGGTGACTTGGTGATCAAGGGGTGAGTCTGACAAACCAGGGGCTGGCAAGGTGCCCCCAGAGGTTTACACAGGTCAGCTGCGTAGGTGGACACCCAGGACGGCCCACGGAACAGTAGGGATGGCTGACAAGGTGAGATGTGCACAATCTCCCCTCTGTAGAATATGTCTCCAGTAATCTTTAGTGCCCCAGCCCCACCGCCTGTTTCCTGCAGAATAAAGTCTCTTCTTGGAGTGACACTGAAGTCTTTTTTGTCCTTGCTCCTCCCTCGTCAGGCTGACCTTGCAGTTTCACCCAGGACACGCTCTCTACTTCTGTGAAAGAACCCCGCTGGGAAGTCCTAACACGCCCCCAGTCCCACCCTCTCTGGGTCCTGCACACTGCTGTCCCTGCTGAGTGCCCTCTCCCTCCCCATCCGTATCCTTCACAGTCCACACTCCTGACTTCTCTGCCACAAACCACCTTGTTCTTATCTGAGCTCACCAGCTGTGCGTCAGCCCATCCGGACCTCACTCACCAGTATTCCAACCTGCAGCTCGGCTCATGTTTTACATGAAGGGAAGCCATGGGAACACGGTCCAAGACTGGCTCGCATCTCCCTCTCTAACCCCTCACCAATGACCCCATCCAGAGACACTCAGAACGCATAAATGACAGCATCCCGTGGCCCCTTTCAAAGTGCCCTCAGATGCCAAGCCCTTGGCTGGCCCTGCAAGTTCAGGCATTCCTCCACCCAAGGGGCGTCGTGGCCCTCCATTCACCCATCCATCCATTCGTTCGTTCTTTATTGCTTCTTGTATGACTAAAACAGACACATGCCCTACTTTAACGAGAACTGACCTCAGGATGAAATGGGGGCGTGGGGGTGGTGGGTAGAAATAAGCAACTAACTAAAACAAATCCGTATAATTTGTGAATAGTCAGACTGGCATTAAGTAGTGTGGCAATAGAGAAGATGGACAGGGGAGAGGGAGTCCCAGGTGCTCGTCTTAAGTAGGATTGTGAAGGGAAACCTCAGCGAGAAGGTGGAACACACTGGGCAAAGCCGTAAAGGAGACGCAGGAGGTAGCCTTCAGGTCTTGAGGGGAAGCAGGGGATGGAGCCTTTCAGGTGGACGAGTGTGAAAAAGAATTATCACAAACTTAGTGGCTTAAAACAACAGAAATGTATTCCCCTAGAGCTCTGGAAGCCGGAAGTTCAAATGAATCTTCTGGGACTGAAAGCAAGATGTCAGCAGACTGACGCCTTCGAGATTCCCGGGGGGGGGGGGGGGAGGGAAGCCATTCCTCTCCTCTTCCAGCGTCTGGTGAGGGCCGGCGTTCCCTGGCACTCTTTGGCTTGTGGCTACATCCTTCCAGTCTCTGTCTCTGTCATCACAGTGCCTTTTCCTCTTCTGTTTTCCAACCCCCCTGTGTCTCCTTCTTACAAGGACATTTGTGAAGACCTTTAGGGGGCACTGGGATAATCTCCCCAACTCAAAATCAGCATCTACCATCTACCATCTACCATACAGAGTGGTATTTATAAGTCCCAAGAATTCGGACAGGATTGTTTTTGGAGGGGGCCATTATTCAGCCTAGCACAAACAGCATACAAAAGCCCCAAGGACAGGGCCATGACTTGGTGTTAGAAGAGCAGGGAAGGGTGTGTTTGCTGTGGAGGAAGTACAGGGAGGGCAGCAGGAGGTGGCAGAGGCTAGCGGGAGGTGGCAGAGGCTAGAGCAGGCGGCACCACCGACTGCCCGAAAATCTCAGTGGCTTGCCAGTGGAAAGTGGGATCGCAGCCTGATGCAAGCTCAGCCCCATCAGTCTAGTGACCCTGATCCTCCCAGCCCCACCGTGCTCACTGGGGCCCTCCGTTACCCAGCTGGTAACGGAAGGACACGACAATGGGGTTTCCTCAAGAGATTGGTCCACTTCTGTCCATTGGCCAGAGCCAAATCCCAGAACAATCAGAAACCCAATTCTGCCTTGTGCCTGGGAGGGAAATGGCTGCTTGGTTAACACAGCTCTTCCTTTGCCACTGTTCTGCAGGACAATGTAAGACTTTCGACGTTTGCTCATGCGGGGGGAGAACCCTTAGGACATGCTGGGCAGAAGGCTAGTGTGATTTGATTTAAGGCTTCAGAAGACACGCGCTTTTGGGAATGTCCCATATCCTGCCTACAGCCATGGGGAACTTGACTGCTTACATTGAGTGAACCAACTCGTCAGTTTGTCCAAGACAGCTTCAAAAAGTTCATGGGGCGCTGCCTTGATCCTTTTGTTCCGTTTTGCCACAAACATTCTGAAGCCCCTCCTACACTGTTGTTACGTATGAATGAGATGGGGTCTCTATGGGGCAGAAGCTACTCGGTGGCAGGGAGTTTGGGGTTCTTTGGCGAGCTGGGAGTGATCACACTGACGGCTATTTTGAGTATAAGTCAAGGAAGGACCTACGAATAAAAGCAGAGACATTAGTTGAGAGGCTACCGCAATCAACTTGGCCCCACGTGGTAGGTGTAGAGGTGTCAGAGTGATGGGGTGGGCGGGGGTCTGCAGGCAGAAACAATCAAGGCGTACTGACACAGGGGAGGTCTTGAAGGGGCCGAATCACGGCTCCACCCACTGAAGGGTTCTCTTGAGCAAGTGGCTTCACGCCTCTGAGCCTTTAGTTCTCTCCTCTGTAAGATTAAGGGGGGCGAATCATCATGACAAAAGCTATAACAGAGGCTGCAAGAAGATTGGAATCCTCATCCACTGCCCATGTGTGCAGCCACTGTGGAAAGCGAGGTGGCGCTACTTCAAACTTGGAGTAGAAATTCCATTTGATCCAGCAACACCGCGGCTGAGCCTATGTCCCGAAGAAGTAAGTACGAACAAGCATATGCACGCCCATGTTCACCACAGCAAGAAGATAGAAGTAACCCAGATGGGCATCAGTGGAGGAGAGGCTAAAGAAACCCCGGGACATGCACACATGGATGAAACACGTCGACCTGGAGAACTTTGCAATGGTGATATTCTTTAATCACAAAAGAACAGATATTACATGAGCCCACCGTTTTAAAGAAAAGAGCAAGTCAACGACTTTCATCTCCAAGGGACAGATGTTGGAGGTCACCAAGGTAGGGAGGGCAAGTGGGGACCATGAAGCCATCGATTAGAGGGTTGACAGGTATTCACCTGGGGGATGGGAGAGAATAATCCGCAAGAGGAACAAGGGGAAGTCAAAGGAGGTGAGTGGGTAAGCTACCGGAAAAGGGGAGGCACTGGGGGGGGGGGGGGAGGGATAGTAGGTAGTTTAAATGGTTGAATACAAAATTTATGCTATGAAATGCAAGCCCTCACCTAACTCGCAACTAAAAGCATAGGTAAAATGTAAATTCCTGATAAATGTCGTTGTTGTTGTTGTTGTTGTTGTCATCATCGTCAGGTACCATTGAGTCAGCTCCGACCCCATGCGAACAGAATGAAACGCCGCATGGGTTAACGCCGTCCTCACAACTATCCTGGGCCCGAGCCCACTGATGCGGCCACGGTGGAGCTCCATCTCGTTGCGGGCCTTCCTCTTGTCCACTGCCCTTCCACTTTGCCGCACGTGATGCCCTTCTCCAGGACTGGTCTCTCCTGGCGATATGTCCGAAGTAGGTAAGACAGGATCTTGCCATCCTGGCCTCTAAGGAGCACTCTGGCCGTACTTCTTCCCAGACAGATCAGTTTGTCCGTTCAGCAGTCATGGTGCTTTCGCTATTCTTCTCCCGCACCGCAACTCAAATGTCGATTCTTCCACAGTCTTCCTGATGCAGTGGCCAACTCTCTCTTGCATATGGCGCAACGGAGAATACCAGGGCTTGGGGCAGGACCCTCAGTCCTCAAAGAGCAAGGGCTCTTCAAGACGCTACGGAGGTCCGGAGCAGCAGATTTACCTGATGCAATAGGTCTTGATTGCTTGACTGCTGCTTCCACTAGCATTGATTGTGGATCCAAGCAAGACAAAACCCACCACTTGTCTGTCAGTTTGTCACACTGTGGTGGCTCGTGTGTGGCGGTGATGCTGGAAGCTGTGTCACCGGTATCTCCACTGCCAGCAGGGTCACCCAGAGTGAGCAGGTTTCAGCGGAGCTTCCAGACTAAGAACAGACAGTGAAGAATCAGCTCCCCAACTCAGAGGAAGAAGCCACGGAAAACCTTATGCAGAGATTCGAAGAAATGTCAAATCCCACACCCCAACACCAAGCCCACTGCTGTCAAGTCAATTCCAACTCAGAGCAACCTTACAGAACTGAGTAGACCTGCTTCAGGGGGTTTCCAAGGCTGTAAATCTTCCTAAAAGCCAAATTCTCTTTCTCTGTCCTACAGAGCAGCTGATGGATTCAAACCACCGACCTTTTGGCTAGCAGACAGGTGCTTAACCGAGACACCGCCAGGGTCTCCTACATTTCAACAGGGAACATAATCAGCTCTGGACTGGTTGTTTAAACAAGCCAGGTAATGTCTAATGCTTTATAATCTGTAGTCCACTGGGTGAAGGTGAAAAATCTAGTCCCTGGGTTTTTCTAGCCCTGGACCCAGCCCATGTGCTCAGATCTCAGGAGAGTGGGGTCAGTGGTTCTTAACCTTCCTCATGCCATGACCCTTTCATACAGGCACTCATGTTGTGGTGACCCCCCAACCATAACATTATTTTCGTTGCTACTTCTTAACTGTCATTTTGCTACTGTTATGAATCGTCATGTAAGTATCTGATATGCAGGATGTATTTTCATTGTTACAAATTAAGCATAATTCAAGCATAGTGATTAATCACAAAAAACAATATGTAATTAGATATTGTGAAATATTTATTTCTAATGACAAATCAAGGAAGATTTGTCTTGAAGCACGCTGTAGCATGGGTAACAGTCTTCACAACAGGCACTTGTAGGTGGGCAAGTACGTGCATATGGGCAGACCCGCCTGGAGATGGATAGAGGAGCAGTGTCTTGGTTCCGAAGGCCATTGGAATATGTTTCCCGATGGTCTTAGGCGACCTCTGTGAAAGGGGTCATGACCCATAGGTTGAGAACCACTGCTCTACATTGATGGGACATGATTCAGACCTGCGGCCCCAGCACTTCTTTACAGGAACAGCACAGCGTTACCAACAGCTCTTTGTTTATGATTGAGTTTGGGTAGTTAGGGTTGAGACTATCCCCCAAAGAACAGACACCAATTTGACCATTCCTTCCCGTGCCGTTCCAGGACCTGGTTCTATGCTTCAAGTCTTGCAGCCCTTCGCCTCCTCCTTTGCTGGAGTCCTTCCAAGTTTCTGGTCCAATCTTTCATGTTGCCCTTCTTGTTGCCCCCTTATCTTGAAATAACACAATATTCAAGGCAGACATATTTTACTGGTTTAGCTACCCTTTTGCTTCGTTTTAAGAAAACTGGAGGACTCGCTCTGCCTTCACCTTCCTGTTGACAAGCCCCCGGGAGACTTGCGAGAGCCTCTCTCTCTGCTTTATCTCCCTGATGAAGAGCCACACTCAGAGAGCTGGAGGAGCCACGTGAAAACCCACGCCGATGCTGCAATGCTCCACCACCATTGGATCCACAAGACTTTGCACCCACCAGCCTGTGATCTTGCATCACGTGTAACTGTGTGAGTATGAAGAGGGATTTATAGACACTGTGTTAGACTTGGTTGATTAGAGAGACAAATCCAGGAATATGCATATGTGTATAAAAAAGAGCTTTATATCAAAGAGTAATTGTATATTAAGGAAACATCCCAGCCCAGGCCAGATCAAGTCCATGAAGTCCAACATTAGCCTATAAGTCTAATACTAGTCCATAAATCCTTCTTCAGATTCACACAGCACACGCAATGATACAAGATGCAGGAAGACCACAGGCCAGTGGGGAAGTCTCCACGAGTTTCCATGTGGCTCAATGTGTCTTGTCAACAGGAGGGTGGTAGCATCTCAGCACCGTGCGGGTCTCCACATGGCTCCTCCAGCTCTCCAAGTGTGACTCTTCAACAGGAAGGTGAAGCAGAGAGAGAGAGAGGAAGTTCCCAGAATCCTCATGAGAAGGTCACACTCACAAGGAGGCATCATCAGACTGTGACCTGATTGACAGGCTAAACTCCACCCCTTCACTCTTAATAACCTCAAGTTGACATGAGATTATGTAACTACCACAGGCTAGTATTGGACTTATGGGCTAATATCAGACTTATGGACTTGATCTGGACTAAACTTGGATTTTTTCTCAATGTGCAATTGCTCTTGGATATAAAGCTCTCTCACACATTAAAAAAAAAAAAGACTTGAGGAAACATTTTCAGTTTAAGGTTTAAAATTTATCTCAGAGGGATAGTGTCAGGAGTTCATTCAGCCTCTACAAATCCAGAAAGCCTGGATTCCATGAGAATTTTAGAATCTTTTCTGCATTTTTCTCTTTTCAATCAAGATTCTTCTACAGAGTCCTCTATGTAGATGTTTGGTACCAGGAGCCAGGTGCCAATTAGTTCATCTGTTCTCATGGCAAAGAGGGTACCCTGGTTAGAGCTGGTTCTCTAGAGAAGCAAAACCCAAGATGTTTATATGTATGTCTATAAAAAGAGATTCTTATCAAGACATGGCTCTCTCATGTGGTAAACGTGGGTAAGTCCTGTGAAGTTCCACTTTGTAGGTCAGATGTAAGCCAGAGACTTCTCCTGGCTTGTGTAGCTTTGGAAGCCAACAAACAGGAAGTAGAATGACAGGAAGCAGGAGGGCTGCAGGCTGGTGGATGCAAAGGTAAAGGAATCCCAAGTCAGCCAAATGGGTCTAGAATCCCAAGTCAGCCAAATGGGCCGTCTGCTGAGGACTCCGGAGATCAGCAGGCAACAGAAAAGGAGAACAACAAACCAGACACAAGATCCAGATGCAGTAGAAGGTGAAGGGGCAAGAGTACTCAGCTCTGCTCCCAGTCACGCTCCTCTACAGGAGGCCACACCCCCAAAGAGGTGTCACTAGGCTCATGATTGGTAGGTTGGGCTCCACCCCTACCTTCACCCAGGACTGTCTAGATGACATAACCTCTGACTTTCACAGAAGGCAATGGTTCCTGGAGGCAATTAGCCACACATTTTATTTCCTGCTCCTATCCTGAGTCACTTTCTGCTTTTGATACTCCCCGGGAATTGAGACCAGTTGTAATTTTACAACTTGTCAGGGGTTTTTGTTTAAAAAGGAAAGAAAGAAAGGGCAGTAGGAAGAAGCAGGAATTTATTATTTGCGACCACTTGGAGCAGGCCCTCTCCTTGTTTCTCAGCAATCCCAGGGTTCCCCAGAAATCCTTAAGGAAGAGGCAGGAATTAATCCTTGTCAGCGCCTGCTATTTCCCAAACCAAAAACCAAACTAACTGCCTCCGAGTCCATGCCAACTCATAGGGAGCCTATAGGACTGGATAGATCTGCCCTTGTGTTTCTGAGACCGTGACTGTTGATGGGAATAAAAAGCCCCTGTCTTCCTCCCACAGAGCAGCTGGTGGTTTCGAGCTGCTGATCTTCTGGTGCACAGGCCAACTTATAACCACTATGCTACCTGGGCTCCTTGCCATGTTCCAGGTCCCACATACAATGCATCCAATGTGGCAATGATTCCCATTGTCTAACAGGGAAACCAGAGTTCAAAGAGAATAGATCGCTTGCCCAAGGTCTCCCAGGTCTTTGGTTGTTTTATAAGGAGCTGGAATGTACCCAAGGTCATCCAGCAAATGGTAGGCCAATAGAGTGGTTGAGAGCTGACTCTAAAGGGCATACTGCCTGGCTTCGCCGCTCCAGTCCACACTAGCAGTGTACACCTGTGCAAGCTACTTCGCTTCTGTGGGCCTCAGTTGACTCCTGTGTAAAGTGAGAAGAAGAAGAAGAGGAGGAGGAGAGGAGGGGCGAAGGAAGGGATGGAGGAGGAGGAGAAAGAGAAGCATTTCACCTGAATTATAAGATTAAGAAGCCCTGTTAGCACAGTGCTTAAAGAACTCAGAAGCTAACCAGAAAGCTGGCAGTTGGGACCCATCGGCTGCTCTACTGAAGGGAGATGGGGTTCCCTGCTCGCCCAAGGCTTACAGTCATGGAAAGCGTGGGTACTTAACACTGTCCTACAGGGATACCATACATTGGAATCAACTCGGCAGCCGTCTTTATTCCTTTTTATAAATGTATTGTGACGATTATAGAAATTGGATATATATCAAGAGCTTAGAACTGTACCTGGCACATAGAAGGACTTGTGTAAGAGTTAACTTTTATTACCACGGATAATGGCAGATCAGCGTGGTGGCTAAAGGGACAAGAGAAGAATCATACGTCTGGAATTGGGACAGCCTGGAAGAACAAACGAATCTGTCTCGAAAGAAGTACACCCAGAATCCTCCTTGGAAGCAAGCATGGCAAGACTTCATCTCACACACTTTGTCAGGAAAGAGCAGCCCCTGGAGAAGAGCATTGGGCTTGGTGAGGGGCAGCGAAAAAGAGAAAGCTCCTCCATAAGATGGACTGACACAGTGGCTGCAACAATGGGCTCACACAGAAGGACAATCGTAGGAACGGTGCAAGACGGGCAGGGTTTCGTTCTGTTGTGCGCACGGTTGACATGAGACATGGAACCACAAGAACAGGCGTCGGGAAACCATGACTTACGAACCACACCTGCCCAGCCGCTGTGGCTGCTCATTCTTCAAAGGGAGCAGGCACCGTCCTGCAAGAATTTTGTTGGACAAAATCCACCCTGCCACTCGGGTCTTGCCCCTTCATACTTCTTTTTGTTCCCCAAACTCAAAGAACATTTTAAGGGAGCATGACTAGAGAGCCTTGTGGAGACCAGAACAGCCATTTCAACGGGACGGAAATCGAAGCGTGTAGAATTCTTCGGGGGAAGGAGAGGCGGACACACTGCCTTCAGAAGTGTATGCACCAAGTTGGAGGTGAGGTCAATAAATGAACTTCCTCTTTGGATATTTTTGTTTAACAAAGGCTTTTTAATTTTTTTTTTATTTACCTGTGCATGTGTTGTTCAGGGCACCTTTTGCTCGACAACAAATAAAGCAATTGGCTAGTTGCAACAAAGAGCGTCTGGGCTGTGGATTTAAGTATTTACTTTCTGGCTCTTTATAGGGGAAAGACATTGCCATCTTACACAAGAGATCTAAAAATTAAATTTAATTTAAAAACTCCCTGCCATTGAGTAATTCCAATTCACGGGAATCTGCAGGGCAGAGTAGAACCATCCCTGTGGGTTTCCAAGACTGCAACTCTTTTGTTTTCTATTGGGCGCTCGTACAGCTCTTATCACAATCCATACATACATCAATTGTGTCCTTTTACATTTGTTGCCATCATCAGCCTCAAAACATTTTCTTTCTACTTGAGCCCTTGGTATCAGCTCCTCATTTTCACCCTTCCCCACCCTCCCTCCCTCCCTCAGGAACCCTTGATCATTTATAAGTGATTATTATTTTTCATGTCTTACACTTTCACTCTTTACGGGAGTAGAAGGCCTCATCTTTCTCCCACGGAACAACTGGTGGTTTCAAAATACTGACCTTGGGATAGCAGCTTAGTGCATAACTCACTAGGCCACCATGGCGCAGCTAGTCCAATGCTTTATTATCTACATGATCTCTGCAGTGGATACCAAGCAAACAGTTCCAGGGATGGGACCTTCTGTACCTTCTGAGACAGCTCAGTAACTTTTCAGGTAACTGCAATTTTCAGGAGGTCACTCCTAAAGCCAATGTATTCAACCACCCTGTGCTTATAAATCAGAGATTTATAAATAAGATCCCACTCTACATATTGAGAGCACAGAATTACCTAAGACACACAGCACGGGCTTTAGAAGCAGGGTCTCAATCCGTTCTCATGCCTTATCTCCCCAGGTAAACGAAAGTCTTCACAGCCATGAGCCTGGAAACCAATTCTCAGTGTGAACCTTTGAGAGTGAGCTTATGGGAAACGCCATGTTTCCTATGACAGAGGAGGATGTGTACCCTCCAGAACAACTGCTCTCGCTTCAACGTTCCAGCGTCCAGGATTCAAGCATGTGCCAGTGGTCAAATGAAACTTTCGAGAAAGATTCATTCGTTGAAGATACAACAAAGTAAAACAAAACACTGTTTTTTTTAAGGAGCCCTGATGGCAAAGTGGGTTATCCATTGGGCTGCTAACTCCGAGGTCAGCTGTTTGAGCCCGCTTGCCATTCCGTGGGAGAAGGAGGAGGCTGTCTGCTCCTGTCAAGAGCTACAGCCCCGAAACCCACAGGGCAGGTCCACGGCCCTAGAGTCCCTCGGAGGCAGAAAGATCAGGGAGAAGGCCTGGGAGGCTTAAAAGAGAGACAGGGTTATAACCGTGTACATAGACATATATGTACATGGCTTATATTTATAAGGTGCTAGTACCGCAATCGAAGCTTAGGCCTGTATGATCCCTCAGCCCCAGCTCTTACTTAGTATGCATATGTGTACATATGTGTATATGCACACATACATGTATATGTATTTACACATATATATGTCTATGGATATGTAAATGTGTAGCTAGACATATGTTTCTGTATATATATATATATATATGCAGGTGCCCATAAACAGATGTATACACATATGTATGCATATACATACTAATTAAGAGCCAGGGCTGAGAAATCATACAGACTTGTGCTTCTACCACCTTCTAAACCTAAGACCCTGTGCAATTAGCCCGCTCGGCCTCAGTTTTCTCATCTGTCAATAGGGCCCCAAGACCCTCTGAGGACATGCTGATGTGAACAGGTGCATCAGTCGCCGTGGGTCCAGCAGACATCCGCTCCATACGCATGTGCCGTCACCCGGCTAAGAACACACTGCTAGCGTCTCTCATCCTGTCCCCTCCTACCTGCCTTCCCTTCTCCCAAGTTGGCATAAAAATTATTTTCCGTTTCCTCACCTCCAATTAGATATTGATTAGAGTATCTGATTGAGAAGGAGCACTTAATAAAAGTAAATAAGTTCTGACATTTTATTTTTACTCTTGAATAAAAATGCTCACCATCCTCCTGAAAATGAGCCGTCACATTTTATTTAACCGCAGAAAAGATTTGTACGTTTGGCCCTGCAGGAGCTGAGGAATCTATTTTCATTATAACAAACATTGATTTTGCATTAAAAAGTCTCATTATTTGAGATAATGACTGCTGGGCTCCTTAGTTATTCTTTTTGTCCCTAAATCACTAAAACTCTAACATTTACAGAGCACGTGGGGCTGCAGTGGTCCCCAAATTATCCCCAATGAGTCGCTCCCTCTGTGCCCCTATCAGGGACAGGCTTCGAGACCCACGGGGACAGTGCAGCGGGCCCAGTTCGCTCAGCCCTGCCTTTCTGTCACCGGTCCTGGGTCCCCAATACCTTCACTGGGATTTGGTTCGCTTACAACCCAGTAAAGTGAAAAAAGAAACAAAACCAACAACAAAACCCCTCGGGTCTCCCGTTGATGCTCACTCAGTTCCTAGGACAAGTCCTAAGGAGCCGGGCAAAGAGCCTGTCCCTAGACCCGGATGGCCATGGTGGTGGCAGACACGTGTGGCGTGCCTACCTTCCATCAGCAGCAAGATGAATTATTGACTCCAGGACTATTCCCTAGCAGAGTGTTTTCTGTGGTTATCCTCTGATCCCAGGTGTTTATGCTGCATGAGACTCGGCTGGACACCTCATTGGCAAGCCACGTGTGACCCAACTGAGTTTTGCAGAATTTCAACCACATGCACCGATTTGGATAATGTATTCTCTCAGAAGCCAAGGCCAAGCTTTAAACAAAGCATCATCCTACCTGCATATCAATTTCCCCAGGACAGTGACGGGGGAAAGAAATAAGCCAGCACCACGAGGCTACGGCAGCAGCATTTCCATCTGGGGCTTAGCAGTGGGGATGGTCCGAGCAATATTCCAAGTCTCCAGGTTCATTAGCAGGAGCACACGGAAGGAAGGGGGGCAGAGCTGGAGAGTGAATCATAAAATATGAAAGGACTTCTCTGGAAATTGGCATCAATGTGATTTATGCAGTCCAGACCTAGGCTCAACTATTTGAAAATAATTGAATAGTTGATACCCACTGCCATGTCCAAGTGACTACAGCATGGGCTGGGGGTACCTTGAGAGGAGGGACTGTAGGGCGGGGGGCGGGGGACGGGGCTGGAGAGATTTCAAAGCTCAGTCCACCCCGGTCTTTTGGACAAACAAAGGGAGTTCTTCTGGACTCCATGCTGCCTGCCGCTCACTTCCTTGTGAGCTGAACCTGCTCGTTCTGGCCTCCTCAGACCTGTTAGGTTTTTATAGCATGAACACATCCCCGGGTCCCAGTGCTTGTGTGTATCTTTCTATGGCCGGATATTCTCTTTATAAAGCGGGGGAGAGGCTGTTATTATTATATTAGCAATGCTCATGGCAAGAAATTCAAGCGACACAGAAGCACATTAAGTAATTAAGGAACAGAAACTCACCTATCTCCTAAGATGACCACTAACAGGTTCAGTTCGTTCTTCCAGACATCTTTGTCTATATGTGTACCTGCAAACATGAATGCATACGTGCCTACACACATATGCGTCTGTTCTTGTTGTTGGGAGGTGCCACTGATTTGGTTACAACTCTTAGTGATCGCTGCACAACAGAGTGAAACAGTGCCTCGCCCCAAGGCGATGTGTATGTGTGTGTGTGTATACATGTGTGTACGGATGTACGTGTATATGTGTCTATATATACCTTCCCTCCCATTTATGTACACACACATGGGAAAATAGCTTGGGGGGGAGGGAAGGAACAAAGAGGAGCTGATATCAAGGACCCAAGTAGAAAGAAAATGCTTTGAAAATCATAATGGCAACATATGTACAGATGTGCTTGATGTATGGATTGGTGGGGCTGTAAGAGCCCCCAATAAAATGATGTATAAAAGGAAATAGAAAAGAGAATAGCTCCAAAACATTTGTAGGAAAATTCTATTCTCTTTTCATTCCATTTTCCATGAATTTTTGAAACCTTCTTACATGTACACATTTATATATATATATAAAACAAAATCTACATATACCCTGTTCCATGCCCGTTTTTAGTTGAAAGTGCATCAAAACGCACCTTTTTGAAAGAACTCTTTTGAGAATTAGGTAGGAGTTGACATATCTGGTCAACATTTTGGCAACTTATCACACCTCCCAATGGCTTGCCTGCCCACTCGCCACCCGTCTTGCCCCCCCCCCCCATCTCGCTCTGGCGTTTCTGCCTCAGGAGACCTCCCACAGGATGCCATCTTCCCCTGCGCCCACGGGAGCATCAGTCTACAGCCGGTGGCTTCCCTAGCCTCCTTCCCTCCCACACCGGTAACCATCAGCGTCTGCGTCTCTTGTTAGGAAAACCTTATCTTGCTTTTTGTTTTGTTTTGGTTTTAACAGTGATCTCATACAGTATGTGTCCTTTTGTGATGGACTGACTCCGCTGAGCATAACGTCCTCCAGATCCACGCAGGTCATGAAGTGTTTCACACTGCCGTCCTGGTCCCTTGGCAATGGGTTCTATTCCATTGTGGCTACGGACCAAGTTTGTTCATCAGTCTTCCACCGGTGGGCACTCAGGTGGGTTCCATCGGGTGGCTATTGTGGGTACTGCTGCACTGACAGGGGCGGGCACACACCTGCTTGCCCTGAGCTCCTTCTGTCTTCAGGATGGACGCCACATGGCGGGATGACTGGGTCACACGGCATTTCTATTCCCGAACACCACACAGCTTCACAGTACGTGGTTGTACTGTCGTCCGGTCCCGTCAGCAGAGTGTGAAGGGTCTCCAACGGTTGTTATTTTCTGATTTTTTAAACTTTTCTATTAATGCCAGGGAGCGGGGGGTAATATCATGCCATTGTTTTGATTAGCATCTCTCCCATGGCTAGGGATCATGAGCTTTTCTTCATATGTCTGTTGGCTGCTTGGCTGTCTTCTTTGGTGAACGTTCTATTTGTGTCCTCTGCTCATTATTTAATTGAATTATTCACCTTTTTCTTGTTGAGGTTTTCTATAGATCTCAGAGATTAGTCCCTTGTCCGATATACTATTACCAATAATTTTTTTGATGGTGCATTCTATTTTTAGTCTTTTAGTGACATTTTTGGACGTGCATAAGTATCTTATGTTAGAAGTTCCAGTAACTGATTTCATCTTCTGCCGTGCACGTACCTTTTGTTGTGTTTGATAGTGTGTTTGTGTCATGAAGTAGGACCCCCTAAGCGTGTCCCTGCTTTTTAATTGACGATCTTTACAGTTCAAGGGCTTACGTGTAGGTCTCCAAGCTATCTTGAGTTCATTTTTTAATTTGGAGTGAGGGGGTCTAGCTTTATTCTTCTGCGAATGGAAATCCAATTTTGCCAGCCAGCACCATTTGTCGAAGAGACTATCTATCCCCCATTTAATGTGTTTCAGTACATTGTCAAAAATCAGTCACAGCTTATTTTTATTAATTTAATAATGTTAACATATTTTCACGTAAGTTCGTGTAGATCCATTTCTTTCTGTCACTTATCTATATGCTATTACTCATTTCACTAATCCCTCTAGGCCAGGCAATTAAGGTGCTTCCAGGGTTTATTGCTAACAGTACCACAGTGCCACCGGGCATATATATTCACAATCTGTGCAAAGGTTTCTGCAGAATTAACTCCCAGAAGCGGGCATGCAGAATCTTGGTGTGTACACACGTAAGCATTCTCCTTATCATTTTTGGTATCACAGTAATCAGTTTTAATTTTTGTGGAAATACTTTAGCGTCCAATTTAGCCATTCACGCCACAGAAAGAAAAATAAAGCGATGTAAAGCTAGTCAGCCTTTCATTGACTACAAGCGGCGAAAGGAAGTAACTCGATGAACCTCAACACTCACTGCCAACGAGTCTCTTTGACTCATCGTGAACCGACAGAACAGAGCAGAACTGCCCTGGTGGGTTTCTGTGGTTTCTCCTCCTCGTCCTCCCAAGAATCAGCTGGTGGTTTTGAACCTCCAACGTGTAACCCACTACCCCACCAGGGCCTGGCAGTGAGCCTCTTCGCTGTAAAACAGAAGGCTCACGTCAAGGCATGAATTGGGAAGAAACAGTAAAGTCAAGCAGGAGTGAAACTGCTTTTCAAAATAAAGCAAGTAGAATGGGAAGTTTGCCAAAGGACCTGGGAGAGATGCGAATGGGTGGGGAGGTTCTGGGAAAAGGAGAATGCCAGCAGAGAACGTAAGCTCCTGGGAAGAAATTCAGACAGAACTTCCCCAACGTGGGCATCCACTGATGGGTGTTTAGGACCCAAATGCCCGTTGTCCACTTTCAAAGTACGATTGTTCTGTGCCATTGTAGCGGTGTGCTACAGAGGTTGAGCAACTGTCTGTCCCAACTGGGGCAGGAGATAGAAAGCCTCTGATCTGTGTGTCTGCTGATTGCCATGGGTGTAAGTACTTCCACCATGATGCGAGCCCGATCCAGGGACCACTGAATCCCCAGGATTGCCCTGGAAAAACACTGATCAAAGTTTGCTTCACCCAAAAGCCCTCCACCAACAAAAGAAAGTAAGCAGAGTGCAGCTACCAGTGAATTTCACAACCACACTGATAAACAACGTGTTGAACAGAGAAGAAATCGAAGCTACCGATAATTTCATTCCACCTGAACAAACCATCAGTGCCTTTTGGATCATGGTCAAGAAGTCAAACAACATATTGCATTGGGCAAATCTGCCACGAAATCTCTCTTTAAGCTTTTTGGAAAGCAAAGACGTCTCTGTGGTGATTGAAGTGAGCCTGGCCCCAGCATGATCTTTTAAATCACCGCAGATGCCTGCAGAAGGTGAATCATGACAACACAAGACAGAAGAAGAATTGATGTATTTGGAATTGTGACAGTGGAAGAGAAACTTGAATATGCTGTGCGATACCAGAACAAATCTGTTGTAGAAAAAAATATAACCAGAATATTCCTTAGAAGTAAGAAGGTCGAGATGCCAACTTGCTTACTTTGGACATCGCCTCAGAAAGACCCTCCACTGGAAAAGGGCACCGTGTTTCGTAACGTGGGGGCCAATGAAACGGAGGGAACCCGTCAAGGAGCTGACCGGCCCAATAGCCACAAAGATGGACTCCGACATTTCAACAACGTGAAGCTGACACGGCCGGGCAGCATTCCAGTCTCTTATAGGAGGTGCCCTGCGTCGGCGCTGACTCAATGGCAACTGACCATAAGAGCACCCAGTGCCAATGGTGTTGCCGGTTCCAACAAAAGGTTAGGAAGCTGGTGCCAGAGTAATGTCAAAAGCAAAATTAAACTCCCCCTTGGAAATCGATAGGAATACTTGAGGGGGCTTTCACTAAAGACAAGGCCCTGGATTGATCTTTTTGAGGTGTCTGAGAATGGACCAAAGAGGACAGACCACATGGGGAAGCTCAGGGCTTCACTTTGGGCTGCTCTTCTGTTACGGGATAGTTAAGCCATCCCTGTTACTTGTTACTACTGAGGCCTTCCTTCCCCTTCCTCCATACTTCTCCTGTCTGCAGCTGCTCACCCTCTGTCCCTGCCACAACACCCTCCGCCCGTCTCCAACTCTCCCAACTGCAGGTCTTTGTTCCTCCCTCCTGGAAGACCCTTCCCTGCCCACGAAACTTACCGTGGGTAGATCAATTCCCTGAGACTCAACTTAAATGCTCCCTTGTCTACAGATTATCTCAACGAGAATTTGTCTTCTACGCCCACCCCCCTCCCGCCCCAGTCCATGTTCACAAAGCCCTACAGCCTCCTCTGTCAGTGATTTCCATCACGTTACCTGTTGCCGTTGAGTCAAATCCAACTTATGGACAACCCCATGTGTGCTCCGGAGAATTTTCAGTGGCTGATTTTTCAGAAGTAGATTGCCAGGCCGGTCTTCTGAGGCATCTAAATGGTCTCAAACCCCCATCTTTCCAGCATGCTTCCAGTGCGCTAATTGTTCGCACCATCCAAGGACGTCTCTATAGCTTTGTTGTTGTTGTTGTTGCTGTTGTTGTTACACTGCCTACTGGTGCACCACCCGCACTGTTATTCTTATGTTTGAATCCATTGTTGCAGCTACTGAGCCATCTCTTCAAGGGTCTTCGCTGTCCCTCCACTCTACAAAACATGACATCCTTTTTATGGATTGGTCTCTCCTGACAAAATGTCCAAAGTGTGTGAGATAAAGTCTCTCCATCTTTGCCTCTCAGGAGCCTTCTGCTGTATGTGCTTATGCTGCTGTCTCCTCACCGCCTGGAGAGCTTCCTGATGTCTCCCTCCCTGCCCTCAGCATGGCCTGCACACGGGCACCAGTCTGAGTTTTGGACTAAGCAGCCAGAGTATCCATGCAACGATCACCTACCCAGGTGAAGAAAACCAGGTGCTCTCAGTCACCCAGTGCTTCTGAGTGTAGGTCTGGCTTACAATCTGGGGTTCAGAGGAGGGACCTGGACCAGGGCACCCCACTTGGAGCCTCCAAGTCCGGGAGATCGGCAGATTTATCTAAAGGAGACAAAGCTTCTTTTGCTCTTGTTTTTCATCTTTACCATTGAAAGAGGAGCCACTGAGACCATCTGTGTGTGTTTTACAGATGAGGATGCTGAGACTAAGAGAAGGATAAAGACCGAGCAATACTCACAGTGAATATGGGGTCTGTCCCGCGACAACTTGGCCGAACTGGAACTACATTTCCCAGAAGTCCCTTTTCTGAGATAGGCTGAGTTAAGCTTGGCCACAGGAAAAATTTGCATGAGATTTGGAGGCGAAAGTGAAGCAGCAGAAGGTCAATGTCTGATCAGGCTATTGTATCGCTCACACATGTTGCCGCCCATTGGCTGGCTGACCCTATTGGCTTGGGCCAGCGACCACCAAACTTGTAGCAACTGAAGACCCTTCCAGATGTCCTCCTCAGCGTCTCTAACTTCTGGAGAAAGCTTGGCGGCAAAAACATGCTAGATCTGCAGATGGAGGCTCAGAGGTAGGGCGAGACCAACCCAGGTCCCCTTGAGTCAGCTATGGGCTCCGCTTTGTCCTGTGTGCTCCTGCTCATCCTGGTCGATTCCAAATTCGTCCCTCAGGTTGTCCTTCATCTTTGCTCTCCTCAACTTCTTCGTATCTACCTTCCTTCCCAACCACCAGCCATAGTGACGTAGACCCGGGCTGGTGCGTAAGTACAGACTGGCATCCGCTGCTTAGCCAGATCCCATGATCACAAAAAAGCCCCTCCCTAGAGGCAACAGAGGTAAATACTGTTACATCGACAATCCTACAAAAACTGTGCTCTACCAATAGACGCACAGACAGACACGAGAGTTGATCGAGTATCGTAAGGAGGGTGGGACTATACTCCAAGCCCAAAGCCCACTGCCATCGAGTCAGTGCTGACTCAGCGACTCCCTGTGGGCTTCTGAGACTGTCACTGTTTACAGGAGCAGGAAACCCAGTCTTTCTCCCTTGGGGCTGCTGCCAGATTCGAACTGCCGACCATGTGGATTGCAACCCAACCCAATATATATACAGACACACACACGTATGTTATATACATATGCATATACATATACATGAGAGGGTACCAAAAACACGGGGAAATGCTCCACTGAGTGGAGTACGCTTTTGTAGTACAGGTTTTTCCCACTAGGCGAGCATCGAACAACTCACTCTGAGTCTGATATCACCTGGGAAGGTTCTCCCTGGCCACAGTGGATTGTTTCATAAAAGCCATGTCACTCAAACCTTGGGTTTTGTGTGTGTGTGTGTGATGGCTGATTTAAGAGAACGGCGTGTGGCTGTGAAATTTTGTTTCCTGCTCTGGAAAAATGCCACAGAAACTGTGTGATATTGAATAAGGACAGCGCTAGGGGGGAAAACTCAAGTGTACGAATGGTTTTCTCATTTCAAAACAGGTGAAATGGCAATTGATGACAAACCTCATTCTGGACGTCGGTCAACTTTCTGAATGGATGAAAATGTTGACAAAATCCATGCCCTTATGCTCAAAGACCAACGGCAGGCCACTGAAGAGATGGGGAAGTTATCTGGACTAGCTTGGGGTTCAGTTCAGCAAATTGTAACGGAAGATTTGGGAATGAGCAGGGTCACTGTGAAATTTGTGCCTCAGATTCTGACTGAGCAGGAAAAAGAGCACTGAGTGGAAACATGCCGTGCTTTGAGGCTTTGCAAGAACAGCTCTGAAATGACCTCAACTTTTTCCCAAGGTCATTACTGGTGATGAGACATGGTGCTATTCTTACGACACCGAAAGCAAACATCAATCAAACCAGTGGAAGACACCATCATCACCTCACCCATTAAAAAGCTCGTCAAGTGAAATCAAGGTGCAAGATAATGCTCATTTGGGTTTTTTCTACAGTGTGTGACTAAACAGGCCTGATTTGTGGCAACCAGGGGACTGGTTTTGCCACCATGACAATGCACCTGTTCACACAGCCATCTCAATGCGCCAGTTCTGGGCAAAACAAAACAAAAAACACCCAAAAAATGCATGCATCTCTTGCCCCACACACCTTACTCACCTGATCTCACTCTGTTCAACTTTTTTTTTGTTTCCACAAATGAAGAGGGACAATAAAGGACAGCAATTTGACTATGTAGAGGAGGTGGAGGGGAAAAAAACCAAGGGAGGTGCTGTCAGCCATCCAAACAGCTAAGTTTGAAAAATGTTTCCAAGAATGGAATAGCATATTTGACAAGTGTCTTGAGTGGAATAGAGAGTACTTTGAGGATGATAAGGTTGTTTTGTTAAAAAAATTAAATACATAGCTTTAAAAAATCCGGGTTGCCCCTCATATATATATTTGACAGAGGTTCTTTGTATATGAGGCTTTCTACTCCTGTAAAGAGTCACAGTATTGGAAACCCTCGGGGGCAGGTCTCATGTCTCTATAGGGTCGCCATGCATCATAATCCCTCCATGCCAGTGAGTTGTAGAGTTTGCTGACCTTTGTTACAAAGATATCCGTTACTGTGGCGGAGCATACAGGGGCAACGTTATGCAAACTTCTTAGACATTTCCAAACACCTTGCAAAGGATCAGTCCCTGGGCCTGGGAGCTCAGCACCATCGTCTCAGGGGACACCAAGACCACTGGACGTAACATCGTCCACAAAGACAATGTTCGGTGAAGAGAAACTGTGGTCTTCAGAGCTCAGCAGTGCCACTTAAGGCCCAGCTATTGGTCTCTCCTCATCCAGAGCAAAAGAATGAGTCCCCGGATGAATGGGCCATGTGAATGTCAGTCTTCATAAATGATCAATGGCACTCAGCTACCACTTTCAACGGCTCTGAAAGGATCGCCTTAGAAGGTTCCGAATAGAGGGGGGGAAGAATGAGGAACAGAACTCAAAACCACAGAAGACACCAGGCTGACTGGTCACAGAGCGATGGGTGGAACTCTCATGACCATGACCCTTAGACCTGTTTGGGGTCTGGAGCTGAACCCACCTCAACTGTCAGCCCCAAATCGGCAGGTCTATAAGGTTAACAATAACCCTCAGCAGGTATACACGTCTTCAAACCAGCAGCCATTTGGCATCAAAGGGCAGCATTTACCAGAGGACGCAGCCCAGAAGGATCAGGGCAGAAGAAGGAAAGGAAACGGGCAACGCATGGAGGATGCGGGGCGGGTGGTGTCGCATTGTAGGGATTACAGTCGATGACATGAAGCAAACTACAAACGAAGGGAAAACAATTTGCTCTTTACCCTCACCCAATTCACCATAAAAAAATGTTGTTTTTAAAGAAAAGGAATTCTTCCCCAGCACAAGACCCTTAAACCCCTTGCAGGAGAACCCTGGCTGACATCATGAGTTAATTACCTACAGACCGAGAGCCTGGGATTTCTCTGGGTCCTGGCTCCTCACTTTTCTCAGGGCCCAGAATGGTGGCACAAGCAGCTAGCCCCAGTTCTTCCCTTATGAGATGAGGGCGGTGCCTGAGACAGCCCCCCGCCACTAAGCTCCTAACTACCAGCATTGTTCCCACCAGACTCCAGGACAGCCAGCCCTGACCACTCCCTAAGTATAAGCATCAGCGGGCTGGGGACTTGATTGTACATCCTCGTCCCACAGGGCTGAGGTCTTTGAAGGCCATTTATTTCTCTGGTCCCCGAGCCCGTAACCTCAGCGAGGCCTCAGATGCCTGCTGCCCCGAAGGCTCCATTAATCAGATAGTAAAGATGTCACACTAGCCGCCTGGGCTGCTGCCCAAGCGAGCCCCTGGCCAGCCCTTCCTCACAGTCATTGCCTCGCACACGCTGAACGGGGACTTACTATGGCTGACCACAACACGACTCCCATCGCCCGTGGCGGGACGAGACGTCTCCACAGCACCCGCACTGAGCAAGGGATGACAGGGCGAGCCACTCTCCTCTTTTCTCCGAAAAGAATCTGAGGGAAAACGCTGTAAGTGAATCTGTGGGAGCAGGAGGACCTGGATTAGAATCTCTTCAGCCGCCACGGATTTGATGTGTGACCTTGAGGAAATGGCGTAACCTCTGAGCCTTTGGCACCTCATCCAAAAAGTGAGGACATTGGTTGACACTGAGCTCCCAAGACAGTCATCAAGGTTAACTGGAACACTCTTGTAGAGGTACCCCTGGCTCTGTCACATTACACCCTGCACCCTCTAGGACAGGGTAGGATGGCCCCTGCAGGTGTCCGAGGTGCCCAGTCTTTACAGAAGCAGAAAGCCTCATCGTTCTTCCTTGGAGTTACTGAAGGATTCCAACTGCCAAACTTGTAGTTAACAACCCAACTCAGAACTCCCAATGCCCCCAGCGTGACAAGCACATTATAATTGCATGGTATGTAGAAGCCATTATTGTTCCGATCAAGAGTGCCCCATAGGTTGCAGACCGCGTCTGACTTGCCACCCTCAATGCCCAGCAGGACGTATGGCCATCAACCAAACGCCAAGCCCACTGCCGAGTCGACACCAGCTCCCAGTAACCCTGTAGGACAGAACGCAGCGGCCCCTGTGAGTTTCTGAGACAGCATCTCTTTACAGGAGAAGAACGCCCCATCTGCCTTCCTCAGAGTGGCTGGTGGTTTTGAACTGCTGACCCTGCAGTTAGCAGCCCAACCTGTAACCACTATGCCACCAGGACTCCTCAGCATGAAAAAATAAATTGTGAAGTCCTCACAACTGGACCAGACTGTACCATCAGACAAACACAGAAAATACTGACGTCGTCGTCGAGGGTTTCGTTTCACTGGGGTCCACCATCAGCGCTCGTGGAATCAGCAGTCAGGAAGTCAAAGGACAAATGGCCCCTTTTATAGTGCTACCAAACGAAGATGTCACTTGAGGGACGAAGGTGTGCCTGACCCAAGCCAGCGTGGGTTCAGTCACCGCGTGTGCGTGGGCAAGCAGGAGGGGAGGAGGTGTAAGGAAGACGGAAGCAGAGGGAATGCCTCTGAATTGGGGCGCTGGCAGAGCATATTGCGTAATCATGGTAAGGATGGCCGGGGCCAGGCAGGGTTTCCTTCCACTGCATGTCGGCTCGCTATGGATCAGAACCAACCTGGGGGCACCTAACAGCAGCAGCGGCAGCATTCCTTTTAGCAGCTCCCACTGTTCTGTCTACCACCCATCTGTCAGTCTGTCAGTCTGTGGTGGCTTACAGGTTGTCACGATGCTGGAATTCCAAATACCGCTGGTATTTCAAATATCAGCAAGGTCGCCCGTGGAGAACACATTTCCAGCTTCCTGACTAAGGCACCTTAGAAGAAAGGCCTGGTGCGGTAGTCCAGAGGGGCGAGAGAAACAAATACATTGACACTCATATATATGTAAGAGAGAGTTTTATATCAAGAAGTAGTTATGCATCAATGAAACATCCAAGTTCAGTCCAACTCAATTCTATATGTCCAATACAAGTCCATACGTCCCTCTTCAGACTCACACAGCCACACGCATTGATGCAAAATGCAGGAAGATCACAGGCCAGTGATCTTGTGGATCCTGTGGCTAGGGAAGCACCTCAGGGCTCTGGCAGGTCTCAGTGTGGCTAGCCAGCAGGAAGGTAAAGCAGCGAGAGCGGGGGAGGTTCCCAGGACCCTCCTTATGAGGAAGTCACGCCACAAGGAGCCACCTGATTGACAGACTAGGCTCCACCCTACATTTCAAGTTGATGCAAAATTATGTAATTATGTAACTAGCACACCTGGCTATATCTACTCCCAAACATTCACCAGTGAAAACAAAGGATTAAAGGTACCAAGATACAAACATCAATCACAAAGTAACCAGAGAGGTTTATATTGGACAAGTGGATTTCCAAACCCAGTGTATTGCCAGGGGTACAGCGGAGTGTTTCATGATGACGAAACGGGCAGCTCTTCAGGAAGATGGCCTGTCTCAAGGGTACTAAATGCCCATGAACCATTGACAGTTTGAAGGACAAGATACTAACCTTAACAGAACCAAAAGAGGGGTGGGGTGAATGAGGAGCTGATACCAAGGGTTCAAGTAGAAAGAAAATATTTTGAAAATGATGATGGCAACATATGTACAAATGTGCTTGACACAATGGATGGATGGGTGTTATAAGAGCTGTAAGAGCCCCCAATAAAATTATTTTTAAAGGAACCAAAGGGAGATTAAGCAGGTCCACGATCGTGGGTGGAGATCTTAACCATCAGAACAATTATATAACAATGCATATGTATATATGTATATGCATACACTAAGTATGTAGAAGAAATGAGTGCTATCAACCAATGTGACTTTACTGATATTTACAGGCATCGGAATCAGTTCGAGGGCATTGGGTTTGGTTTTGTTCGCTTGTTTCGGCCCAATCCCCTGCAGAATCTACTTGGACACGTGCCAAGTGCAGCCTCCAGGAAGCCATGCCTGTGTTCCTTGCCCCTTGTCCTGTGGCTCGCTTTCCCAGTGGGAAGCAGTAGAAGTAACACAGCCCTCGGTTTACTGGACACTTTCGCATTGGCACGTTTTGCAGCCCTGAACTGCCGTGGGGGAAGTCTGGTTAGTCTATTGGCGAGACCGAGCTCAGAAGTCCCGTAGAAAGTCAGGCACAACCATTCAACCGCCTGTCTACACCCAGGCCCCAGGCTCAGACCGGAGGCATGGGGTTAGGTGCTGTGACAATGCTCAAAGCTAATGTTGACCGAAGGCTTTACTACATTTGAGGCCCTGCTTTACCCATTCAAGCGCCTATCGAAACCCAGTCAACCTGGCAGCTCAAGGCAGCTTCACGTATGATCGCCGGCAAGGCGGGCAGAGGCATCAGCCAGTGGAATCGAGTCCAGATGGCAGAATTGTGAGCAAATAAAAGGCTGATGTGGAAGCCAACAAGGTGGTTAGACAGTGATCCTGAAAACAAAAGCCAAGCCCGCTGCCGCCACATCGATGCCAACTCACAGAGACCCTGCGGGACAGGGAAACCCCGAGGGGGTTCCAGGCATCGTCTCTTATTTTCAGTTACCTTCTGACTTTTTAAGGGAATTGGGTGACGGTTTACAGAGCAGATCATCCGTGTGCAGTCAACACTTCATACTCGTTTTGTTTCAACGCATCCTCGGCGTCCTCTCAACCACCGTCTCTCCTCCCGGGTCCTCCCTGTGCTTCCCGTTTCCTTTCCTGCGCCTTCCCCAAGCCTCTGCCCATTTATCTTGAATGGTTGGTGATTCTAACACAGGGCTGGGTTCAGTTCCTCACTGAAGGGGAAGAGTTATCGTCTCCGAGGTCCCGCCAGGCACTGACCACCTATAAGCCTGCTCTCTCTTCTGCCTGTGAGTTCGGTGCCCCGTTGTTCTCCCACTCTAGCCAGGAGCTTCTAATGTGTCCTTGTCAGAGCAATCTGTAACTGGAAGAGTTTATACTGGAAGAGAGAAAAGGTTTTAAATCAACCATCAGATGCAACCCAAAGAAGAAAATTAAAACAAGAAATGGGAAAGAAAAAATAACAAAGAAAAGTTTGATGTTCTGTTTTATACTAAAAACAGACAATGGCATCAAGCAATAAAATTATGAGTATATTATTTGAAAAGATGTTCAAGTGACCAACAACCAAAAAACCTCTGACTAGGCTGATCAAGAAAAAGAGAGAAAAGAGAATTGTTGTTGTCAGGAATGAAGGTTATGGCTCCTGCTGTCGAGGAAGTCGTAGCTGAGTGAGAAGATAGCTGTCCACGTAGCTGCAGTGAAGCCCCAGGTCCCGCCCGCAGGCAATGACACGAAAGCCATGTTGACGGAGGGCTTACTGTGCTTGAGGTATTGCTTTAAGCACCGCACAACATCAATCTGGGGTCCGCTCAAAACTCACTGCTGAGTCACTTCTGACTCCTGGCGACCCTGTTAATATCCCCATTTAACAGATGAAAATATGGAGGCGCGCAAGGTTTCAGAACTTGTCCAAGGTCACATAGTTAATAAGTGGTCAAAAGAGGATTCAAACTCACCCACTGCTCCTCACGGACAGAGCAGCTCTTTAAGGCTAGCCTGCGAGAGAGTTATTAAACTCTTCATATAGAGACGAGCAAACAAAAGACTCGGGGTTGCAAGCTACACAAAGCCATACAGCTAGTACAGGGAACGTCTTTTATGGGAATTAGGGTCTAAAATAAGGCATGGATCTGGCATCAGACAAAAATGAGTTCAAATGATCCTTTGAAGGTTCCTTATACTAACTATATAATTTTGTTGATCTATCGATGGTATAGAAATCTTCACATTAATTGGACTCTCCCTGTCAGAAGGGCCACAAGGAAGAGATGAGCCAGTCAGGGTTCAGTACAGTACCGACAAAACACACAACCTTCCTCTAGTTCTTTAATGCTCCCCTCCCCCCACTATCATGATCCCAATTCTACCTTACAAATATGGCTAGACCAGAACATGTATACTGGTACAGATAAGAACTCGCAACACAGGGAATCCAGGACAGAAAAACCCGCCAGGAGCAATAAAGGGAGTAGCAATACTAGGAGGGTAAGGGAATTGGGTGGGGAACAAAGGGGAATCGATCACAATAATCGATGTATGCCCCCCATCCCACAGGGACAGACAACAGAAAAGTGGGTGAAGAGAGGCAGCAGTCAGAGTGAGACATAAAAAAAAAAAAAGAAGAATTTATCAATTATCAAGGGTTCATGGGAGAGGGAAGGTGGGGGAGGGAGGGAGGGGGAAATGAGGAGCTGATACCAAGGGTTCAAGTAGAAAGAAAATGTTTTGAAAAAGATGATGACAACATATATCTGTATATATGTTTGACACAATGGATATATTATGGATTGTGATAAGAACTGTAATAACAAAATTTAAGGAAACAAAAGAAGAAATCTTCATGCAAACCTGCTCGAGGCTGAGAAGTGATGAGCTAGACTGAAGGAAGGGCTGGAGGAAAGGCTGCAGTGTGGAGCTGCCAGGACATCATATCGCAGACATGCAGGCTGGAAGGATGGGGAGGGCAGTGGGAGTGGATGCATGGATGCTCCTGTATGTAAGTTTAACGGAAGACATTTGCACGTGTGTGTTTACCTTTGCTGCAAGTCATGTGAGTACATTCCTGAGCATGATGGGGCATGTGGGGGTGACGCTCTGAAAATGTCTTAAACACAACCACTTTGAGGGGATGAGTGATGGAGCCCAAGGAATCAGGACTACAGTCTCCGGGAATTCCAAGGTCAAGTGGCATAACCATGGTTCACAAAGACAGTGTCTACCACCCTACCTTGGTGAGTCGGAACTGGGTTCTCAAAGCTTGTAAGTGGCCATATGAGACGCAATGATTTGTCTCACTCCATCCAGAGCAAATATGATTGAGGGAAATTGAGGACACAGGAAAGCAATTAGTCTAATGGACTAAAACATTACTGGAACCTCAGCCTCCATGACTCAGAGACTGGAAAAAACTAGATGGTGCCCGGCTACCACTACAGCTGCTCTGAAAGGGATCACATGAGCAGGTCCTGCGTAGAGGAGAAAGACAAGGTGGAACAATACTCAAATCATAGAAAAGACTAGGTTTTGACTGGATAGAGACTGGTGGATCCCCAAGACTGTGTATGGCCTTTAATCACTCTTTAGTCCAACAATAGATGAGTCTGTAAGGGGAAGAGTAACATGAGAGAGATACACACACCTTACAATGATCAACCATTTGAGATCAAAGGGGCAGTATCTACCCAAGGAAAAAGTTCAGAAGGAGGAGTGGAAACAGGAAACACAGGAAGGAAGGGGGATACATGATGCCACACTGTGGGGATTGCAACCAATGACATGAAACAGCGTGTGTATGAACCGTTCAATGGAAAACCTACTTCCTCTGAAGACTTTCTGAGCCCTGCTGGTGTAGCGGTTACACGTTGGGCTGTCAACCACAAGGTCACCAGTTGGAAACCACCAGCCAGCTCCACAGGAGAGAGACACGGGGCTTTCTACTCCTGTAAAGAGAGACACCCTAAGAAACTCACAGGAGCCGTCCTACCTTGTCCTGTGGGGTCGCTATGAGTCAGTATTAACTCGATGGCGATGAGTTTGGTTAGAGTTTTTTGTTGTTGTTCTGTCCTGTATACTTTCACTCAGTTCACAATAAAATAAACTTAATCATGATAAAAGCACCGCCTCTTCCAGGTCACGAATAATACAAAAATGAGGAGCGTGAGCTGTTTGGGTCTGGGTTCATCTAAACAGCCAATGAGATGAAGAGGGAGAAAATAAACCAGTCGCAGATGTAAACGGCTCTGTACAGCCTGGCTCCCGGGGGGATAGGTGGTGACGGCAAAGAGGATGTGGGTACTCGGAGGGTTTGGACCAATCTGATGGTCGGATGTGCCACTGGGCTGGGAGATCGCACGTTGCACGTGATGGTCAGGGGGCGGAGCCTCCTGCAGGGACTGCGAAGCTGTAAAGTGAGGCTTTTCAGCCCTCGCCCATCTTCCACCTTCGCCTTTGTCCCTAACTCTGAATGGGGGAAGGGAGGAGAGGTAAAGGGTGTGGGCGTTGCTTCATGGCTCGGGGCCTCCAGGGTGCCAGGTGCGTCCTCATTTATCCCTTCATGCGACCACCCTGTGAGGTGGGGATCCCGGCCCCCATTTTACAAGTGGGGTCCCCAGGCTCACGTGGGCATCACTCCGCGGCTTAGCTGAGATTCCAACTGGTCCGGCCAGACGCTGCAGCCGGCACCCCACCCCGTGCCCATGGTTACCCACGTGGCCAGCAAGAGGGACGCTGAGCTTTGGGGGTGGAGGCCATGCCTTGGTCTGGATGGAGAGCGAGTCCGGCCTGCTCCTGCCGGGCCTATGTCCACCGCTCAGGAGGCAGGCTGCGAGCGAGACGGGGCACTAATTTACACTTGTTTAACTACAGCTGCCGCCCTCCCGCCATGTGTCTATCCGCCATTTATTGCGCTTTCCAAAGCCATGCCCGGCACTCAGGGGCATTTCCTGCCTGCGCTAATGGAGGAGAATAGACGCATTATATGTGAATAATGGATTATGATGATACAATTTGGGTCTCTTAGCTCTCACCGAGCCTAGGCTGGCCTTGCATTATTGATAACTTACACACACCTTCCCGAGCGTGTTTATGTAAATATTTAATAGGGAAAGCAAGTTAACCCATTGGTTCCAGCCATTTCTAGGGCGATGGAGTGAGTAAATGGGGCAGGAGGGGGGGTTGTTAATAGAGAGCCCCACCCCCCAACAAGAGGAGATGGGGGGGGGGGGGTCACAGCCTCCTGGAAAAGCTGAAAAGTTACCAGGTCACTGCTCACCAGGTCACCAGACGTCCGCAGCCTGGAGGTTCATGGCTTTCGAAAAGCCGAGAGGTCAGGGTCGGCCCGGGAGGCCCATCTGGGCTAAGTAGACAAGTGGGGGGCGCCTCGGGTGTATGTGCTGCGGGGCGGGTGGGCCAGGCTGGGCACAGGTTTCTGCTCTGGTGCACGGGATCTCACCCCTGGACCAACATAACCTCTGCTTCCCATTGTCCACGGCCAATAGCCTGCTCTCCCCTGCATGCTCCACATTACACACTCCATTTCCGTGGAAGATCACGCGTGATACACTGCCTGGGAGTCACCCTGAGTTTCCCTGCCCACGAGCTGGGTGGCAAGTTACTTAATCTCTCTGAGCCAGTTGTCACATCTATAAAGCCAGGAAATCATGCATTTGTCTTCTTTTTTTTATTATCCTTTTATTGGGGCTCTTATCACAATCCATACATAGGTACTTATCAACTGATGGCAAGGATTCAATAGGATGCTATCGCAAGTGTCTGGTGCAGAGCCAAGTTCAGGACCAGAGAACAGCAAGTTTAAGGTGCACTTTGCTTTCTCACATGGGTCTTCAACCGTAGACCGGCCGATGTTGACTGACTGTGTTTCTTACTCATATGCCGGACGACTCAGTGACCATGTAGTGTTCCCTCTCACTCAGTGCCATTGAGTCGATTCTAACTCAGAGCAAATGAGGACAGGGCAGACCTGCCCCCGGAGGGTTGCCAAGACACTAAAGGCTTATGGGAGTAGACAGCTTCATCCTTCTCACAAGGAGCAGCTGATGGGTGGTTTTGAACTGCTGACCCTGCAGTTAGCAACCCAACTCATAACCGCCGTGCCAGCAGGACTCCTGTCCTAGAGGGCCATCCTCTCTCTGGCAAGAAGCTATAATGTTCTTCTCTCACGGCCATCCAGTGGGTGCCTACTCAGTGATCCTATAGGACAAGGTATGAGTGCCCATCCAGGGGCTGCGACGGGAGCTCTTTGTGGGAGTAGAAAGTCCCGTCTTTCTTCCACAGAGCAGGCAGCACTTGCAGATCACAGCCCACCTTGCAACCTCTATGGCAAAAGAACCGTGCACCTTAGACTCCATGAAATACGGTAGTTATTTTGCTAATATTGTGTCTCTGGCAATTAGACCACTTCCCTCCCTCTAAGAAACCAGGAGGGTGGGCCTGGGCCCCATCTGCTCATGCTGTGGGCAGGGGCCCAGGCAGAATCAGGAGACTCAAGCAGGCCTCCTTCCCCTTGGGCCCCCTCCGCCTGCAGCCTGGCTCTGGGCACCTACCTTCTCTCTAGAACCTGGCAACCTACCGTTCCCAGAGCATTGGGCCCCCTCCGCCTGCAGCCTGGCTCTGGGCACCTGCCTTCTCTCTAGAACCTGGCAACCTGCCGTTCCCAGAGCATGCCTCCTGGAACTGCTAAGCCTTGACCCATTAGCACATGCAGTTTCTCCATCTGAAATACTCTGCTCCCCACCCCGATCCCCCTGAAACCTAAATGTTTCAGTCAACACCTCCTGCACACTGCCTCCCTGCCTCTTGGCTGATCTCAACTTGAACTTGAAGTGGCCTGTTTGCTTTGGGGCCTGCCCCTCCAGACTTGTAGGGCCAAGAGTCTGGCAGGCAGACAGGCAGGCAGGCAGTGTGAGTGAAACTTAAGTGCATTAAAGTTGTTGTGTTCCTCGTTATCATGGAACAGCAACGCCAGCTGCGGTTGAATTGATTCCAACGCATGGCAACCGCGCGTGCATCAGAGCAGACCTGTGTTCTACAGGTGTTTCCAGCGATGGGTTTCCGGGGAAGAAGATCACCAGGGCACCGCTGGGTGGAATCAAACTTCCAACCTTTCTAGTCGCAGCCAAGTACATTAACCATCTGCACCGGTCAGGGAAATAAACCGAGCCCACCCTCAGTGCCATCCAGTCAATGTTGCGTCACGGTGACCCTGTAGGACAGGGAAGAAGTGTCCTGTGGGCTTCTGAGACCGTCAATATTGACAGGAGTAGAAAGCCTTGGTAGCTGGTGGTTATGAACTTCTGACCCTCTGATGGCAGGGTGGGTTACACACTGAGTTGTTTACCTCAAAGTTAATAGTTCGAACCCATCAGCTAGTGCTCGGGAGAAAGAGGAGGCTTTCCATTCCCAGAACGAGCTACGGTATCACAATGAACTCGGTGACAGTAATTTGGGTTGTTTGGCACCGGTGGCCAGCTATCGTTAATTGAGCCCTCGGTCGATGTCCGATACTTCACATGGAGTATCCCTCTTCTTTTCCATTTTATTGGGGGCTCATACAGCTCTTACCACAATCCAGACATCCATCCATTGTGTCAAGCACATTTGTACATTTGTTACCATCATCATTCTCAAAACATTTTCTTTCTACTTGAGCCCTTGGTATCAGCTCCTCATTTTTCCCCTTTATTACCGCCCCCTCCCTCATGAACACTTGATAATTTATAAATTATTATTATTTTTCATGTCTTACACTGACCAATGTCTCATTTTACCCACTTTTCTGCTGTCCATCCTCCAGGGAAGGAGTTATATGTAGATCATTGTGATCTGTTCCACCTTTCTACCCCACCTTTCCCTTACCTTCCTGGAATCGCTACTCTCATTATTGGTCCTGAGGGGTTTATTTGTCCTGGATTCCCTGTGTTTCCAGCTCTTATCTGTATTAGTGTGCATAGGGTCATGATAGTGGGGAGGGTAGGGTAGGAAGCATTAAAGAACTGGAGGAAAGTTGTATGTTTCATCGGTGCTATACTGCACCCTGACTGGCTCATCTCTTCCTTGTGACCCTTCTGTGAGGGGATGTCCAATTGTGTACAGATGGGTTTTGGGTCTCCACTCTGCTCTGCCCCTCATTCACATTGATATTATTTTTTGTTCTGGGTCTTTGATGCCTGATACCTGATCCCATTGACACCTCATGATCACACAGGCTGGTGTGCTTCTTCCATGTGAGCCTTGTTGCTTCTCAGCTAGATGGCTGCTTGTTTATCTTCAAACTTTAAGAACCCAGATGTTATATCTTTTGATAGCCAGGCACCATCAGCTTTCTTCGCCACATTTGCTATTCACCCATTTTGTCTTCAGCGATCATGTCAGGGAAGGTGAGCATCACGGAATGCCAGGTTATTAGCACAAAGCATTCTTGTGTTGAGGGAGTGCTTGAGTAGAGGCCCATCTGCTACCTTAATACTTAACACATAAATCTATGTACATATATCTATTCACCTACCATTATATATAAATATATTCACATACGTGCATGCCTATATTTAGACCCATAGAGTACCCCTCTTTATGGGTACAACAAACCTGAGAATTAGAACTTACCACTCCCATTTTACAGATAAGGAAACTGAGTCTCAAAAATATGAACTCCTGAACCAAGGTCTTGTGGCTAGTGGTTACAGAGCAGAAATAAGCCCATGGGTCAGCTCGGGCCTGCTAACATGCGCTCCCTCTGCTGAGAGCTGGGTGCTGTTCGCAAGCATGGCGACACCCGCCTCTGTGTGGCACCAGCATGTGTTCTGCAGCAGACGCGGGGTCGTGCCAAGGGAACACAGCAAGGCCCCAGACAGGTTACAAACCATGACCTCAAGGACCCCACACTAGAGGGAGAGGACAGAGGGTAACAAGGACAGCAAAACACATCCATGGGAGAAGATGATAAGCTGAGACTACGTGGAGTACCTGAAAGGGGAGTGTGTTTAAATAGGATGGTCAAGGTCAGTCTCACTGAGAAGGAGGTCTGCAGACAGGTAGGGAGGGGGCACAAAGCTATCTGAGGGGAGTGTGCCCCGGGAGGAGTGGACGGCCAGTGCAAAGACCCTGCGGTGGTACGTCCCTGTCATGCTCAAGGAGAGCAAGGCACTTGACATGGCTGGGACAGCAGAGAGTGCACATGGAAGGCAGAGGTTCCGATAGTGGAGGACCCTGTGGCCTTGGTAAAAATGAGGGATGGGCATGGGGAGCTGTCGGAGAACAGTGACCAGAGGCGTGACAGCGTCTGCCCGGTGTGATGAAGGGGTCATTAAGGCTGCGATGTGGAGAGTAGACTATAGGAAGACATGGACCGGGGAGATGAGAGGGGTACTGCAAGAACCCAGGCAAGATGTGGAGGTGACGAGATCGGTGAGATTGCCACAGAGGTCCCTGCAGGTGATATCAAAGAAAGAGCAGAGTCCAGGATGATGCGGAGAGGTCACCGTTGACTAGAAGGATGGAGGTGGAACAGGTCTGCGGAGGAGGATCAGGAATTCCATTTGGGGTGTGTTGAAAGTATTTGGGCAGCCGGCTAGAGAAGTCAAGTTCCCTGGGAGGACTGGACTAGGGTCCCGGGCATTAGCACCACCTGGATTGGAAAGAAGGCTGAGGGAGAGGAGGGTCTGAGGCAGGAGCATTCTAAGAGCAAAGAAGAGGAAGCGAGGCCAGCCAGCACAGCAAAGAGGCGGCAGCGAAGTGGCCAGTATGGGAGAAGAGTTCATTTGTTGACACTTCTGTGCACTGGAGTTGGCCTGAACCGTTATTGTGAGGGGGCAGTGGCTGTTCAGGGGTAGGGGTCTCCCCTCCCATGCAGGAATCCTGCCTTCAATCCCCAGTCTGTTACCTAAAGCACAGCCCCACCCACAGGTCATTGTGGGTGACTGCAATGCTGGAGAGACTTCAGCGGAGCTTCCAGACTTAGACAGGCTAGCAAGAAAGACCTGGCTATCTACCTCACCAAAATAAGCCGGTGAAAGCCCTCTGGGTCACCCCAGTCTGATCTCACATGGCAAGGGGTCACCATGAGTGGGGAGCCGGCTCGACAGCAGCGTACATGAGCTGTCATGGAAGCGCTACAACAAGCACACGTACACACATACTCCATGACACCTTACTGACGCGCAGGCTCTCCCTTGATCCTCACAGCAAGCCTGAGAATCAGAAATTATCCTACCCATTTTATAGATCAAGGTTTTAAAAACCACCAAGCTCACTGCCTTCAAGTCCAATGCCCAAACTCATTGCATCCCTATAGGACACTGGGTACAGCTGCCTCGGTGAGTTTCTACTCTGTCTGGGAGTAGAAAGCCTCTTCTTTCTCCTGCAGAGCGGCTAGCGGTTTCAAACTGCTGACCTTGCAGTTAGCAGCCCAACACTTAACTACTCAACTACCAGAGCTCCCCAGAGATAAGGAACTGTGGTCCATGTGGATTTTAACCATGGCTTCATAGCTTGGTTAAATAAGACCACGCTTCATCTCAACCCAAACATGTACTGACCCTCTGCTATGAAGTAGAGGTCCTCTGGAAAACTCACTGAATGGGTGCCCACAGGCAGTGACCCGACAGGAAGGTAAAACTGTCCCCTGGGAGTTTCTGAGTAGTTGTTAACCTGAGCAAAACGCTCCATCTGTCTCCTGTGGGTCGGCTGGTGGTTTCCAACCACCGACCTTGCTCTCAGTCCCACCCAAAACCACTACACCACCAGGGCTCCGAGGTGCTCTTTAGAAACATGATTTTGTTCTCAACCCCCTTACATAGTAGATGGCATTTCCTTCCAGTCCACAGCTGAGGGAGCTGAGGCTCAGAGCTCCGTTGTGGGACTCGCACTTAGGTGGCCAAGGAGGAGATGGCTGGCAGGGATTTGACTCTGATCTCCTACCGTCCTGTCAATGCCTGGGATTCTCCCAGAGAGCACATTCAGAGAGGGACTTGCTGTGGCTTCTCAGCTGGCACACTTAGCCTCGTCCAGGGGCCAGGTGTCAGGCTGGTGCCATGGGGTCCCCTGGTGAGACCCAGGCTGGGAGCAGGGAAGGGGGCTCTCTTTCACCAAAGCCCAGGCTTGGCGCTCCTGGGGCATCCCCTTGCTCCCCGCCTGCCCAGCATCTGCCCTCTGCCAGCCCCTGCCTGGCTGCCAGATGTGGCCGCCAGACTCCTCTCCACAGAGAACCTCGTTTATTAATTAACGCGGACTCCGAGGGGGCAACTTCTCGGGTCCAGCCTCAGAGCAGATCTTGGCACATTTTTCAGACTTTGTTTAATAATTTATCATCTTTTAATCGTAAAAATAATTAGCACAAGAGCGATCATCTGTGCTCTGCAGAGAGCAGATCTGCGCAGTTTTTCGACGGAGCCGGAGCTAGGGGACTGAGCTGTGGCAGAGAGGACTGGGCTCAGAGCCAGCGGGCCTCCTCCAGGCTGGCCGCTGGGCGGCAGGGTGTCAGAGGCGCCATTTGACTTCCGGAGGGACTTGGGGACCCACACAGCTTCCTAGGAGGGTAAGCCTCTGGCTTACATCTGACCCTAGTGGGCAAGCTTCCTGGAAGCTTCTTTCTTCCTCTGGTCTTCATTTGCCCATCTGTAAAATGGGAGTTGGGTTAGATGAGGTTGACAGATCCTTTCCTTCAAGATATGTGACCTGCTGAGACAGCATGGGGGGAGGCAGAGGCTCTGCACAGTCACCAGCATCAGCCACAGCGTCTGTGAGAGCCGCATCCAGGAAGCCTGCCAGGGTCTCCCCCAAACAGAAGCGTGCACCTCATCCTCCATAGCCCCAACTGTTCCCAGAGCAGGATTCAGCTCTGCTAAGCATCAGGTGTGACCCTTCCCCTGAGTCGCAGCTTGCTCACCTAACAGCTGGAAAGACATGCATGCCCCGCAGGTCTCCCACAGCGGGTTTGCCTCTGGAGGCCTACATCCCGTTCTGGCCTGCATTCAGCTGCCCGCTCCCGAGGGCAGGCCAGGGATGTCCCCATCCTCTGTGCCTCTGGTAGGGCATGAGCAAACTAAATGTTCTGCCCATCCCAGGCACCTGACTCTGAGGTTGTGCCCCCCGTGCGGGCAGACACATCCCCGCCCAGGGTGGCAGCCGAGCCTGGTGGCCATGGTTGCGACGAAGGCAGCTCAAGAGTCAGCTCTGCCTCTTCCTTGGGGGTCTGGCCCAAGCTACATGGGCCCACGGGCCTCCATTTCTGTATCTGTAAATATGCATCGTTACTGTGCCTACTCACTATCAAAGACACTGGGACAAGAACGGAGTGCAAATCATCTCCTGGGAAGAGACCCAGGAAGCCCCAGTGGGGTAGAGGTGTGTCTGTGAGCAGGTGACCACGGAGACACTGGGCCTCGGGCCTGCTGAGGACCAAAGCCAAACAGCTTGACTCTGGGTTTTGTACATCAAGCTCTCTTGGAGTCTTATCACACCCATGGTTCCATATTGCCTGTGGCTGCTTTGGCCCAGTGGCCGTGGAGTCGAGTAGCTATAATGGAGGCCACCATACGGGCCTCAAAGCCTGAAATGTTTACTACGTGGTCCTTTACAGGAAATGTTTGAGGACGCCTTGTCTAGGACACAGTGTAGAGCTTGCCTCCAAGTAGTCTCCTTTGGCTATCCATCTCCAATCCAACGTTCGCAGTGCCAGGAGGCATACCATCAATCACACAGACAGACACATGTACCCATAGATACACACAGACACGTAATTACACACAGACATCCACACAAGGACACACAGACATGCATACACACCAGATACAGGAGTTATATATACAGATAGACACAGACACACAGAGAGATAGGCACAGCATACACCCAACACAGAAACTACACACACAGGCATACCCAGACATACACAGACACAGAGACTTCCACACACAGATACACACAAAATATAGAATGACACACACAGACACAAACATACAGATATGCGCACATACACACACACAGATGCATGTATACCTGGGCAGACACACACACAAACATACTCGACACAGACACACACTCGCCCAGTTCAGAGGGGCACCCTCCTGCAGCGTCGCAGTGCGGCCATGGCAGAGTGGACCTGGGTGCCCCGGGCCGCAGCGCTCCTCGACAGCTGGGACTAGTGAGCTAATACTTAGAGAGCCCTGAGAGCCGTGGCGGGCACTAGAAGGGCCCTGATATGAGGCAACTCTCACTGTCACTACCGCCCTTATCAAGTCACTCCTAGATCACCAAACACAGGCCTTGGCTGCCTCACTAGGCCTCTGCTCCCCTGTCTGGGCACAGCAGGTCACTTGGCTCCTGGCTAGAGGCAACCTCTCCAGCCCTCCAGCAGGTCTCCCTGTCTGCTCCAAGCCACTCTGGCAGTGACCCCTCCCTGGCTGACTTGGGAATCCTGCTTTCCTGCCTCCTCCCCGAAGCCACCTGTGCTTCCTGCCTCCCCAGACCCTGGGCATCCACTCACGTGGGCTTGTGCTCAGGGCGGAGCTTGGGACCGTGGAGTCACTGTCCTCTCATCTCTGTCCCAGCATCTCTTCTCTCAGGTCAACGCTACCACCCTTGACTCCACCTCCCCACACCAGTTCTTAATCTCTGTGTCTTCGATGGCTGTCACCTCTGGTTGGACACCACACCTCAACTTTGCACCTCTTTCTGAAAAGACCGTAACACATGAGTTTGATCAGAGGCAGGAGTTCATCTCCATTGGGGGAAGAATCAGGGCTCATTCATGGGCCAAGAACAAGGTATAGTCTGGGACCAAGGACAGGGCCTGTTCAGGCAGGGCCAGAGTCAGGGGTCAGTTGGGGACAAGAGTCAGAGCTTGGTTGGGACCAGAATTCTGGAAGTAGGGTTGACATGATCTAGCATCAGCATCAGGACTCACTCCCCTCAGCTCCTGGGTCAGAGCTTAACCTGGGGTCAAGGTGAAGTTCAGTCTAAGAGAAGATTCAAGACTATCTGAGGTCTGAGGTCAGGGTCGTACTTGGACCAATGTCTAGGGGTCACTTTGACCATGGAGCCCAGCACAGCCAACTGGTGTACTTAAAAATCCAGCCCAGGTCAGGGGCCTCCGCCTTGGCCTTCTCTGGGAGCACCCATCATCCCTCTCCCTGGGGTTCCGGCATTCCCAATCCTGTGTACACCCTCCTGGCCAGGCGGCGAGGATTTCCAAGTCCATCTGTCTGCTGAGCTGTCGTGGGAACCGAGCTCTGAGAACGGGCCCGAGCCTGTCTCCCTCCGGAATGGGCCTCCAGACTGTTGGCATTCACGGCTCCGCCTCGCAGCCTCGGAGCTGGGCTCGCACTGCCGAGTCCAAACGCCGGCCACTGCTCAGTTCCAGCCAGCCACCAAGCGCTCCCCAGATGGGCAGGGACCGCGCCATGCCTGCCTGCCTCCTGCCTCAGGCACTGCTCGCTCCCTGCCAGAGGCCCAGAAGAGGTACCCGCTCCCAGGCTAACAACCCTGAGAGTCAGCAGGACCCGGAGAGGCAGGGACCCACCTTCATCCGCTCAAGGGCCTACCCTTCACACCCCAGTGATTCTCACTAACATTCTCTTCCACCTGCTCCGCCATCCAGGTGCCTATGAGGGACCTCTCCTCTGCAGTCACAGAACTGCCCAGAAGACTTGAGAACCCAAACAAGTCATAGGTCAACAGGCTCCCCAGAGCATCCTGTCTGAGTAGCGTTCAGAGAATGGAGTTTCAGAACCAGGCAGCTCTGAGGACTGTGACATCTGGCTCAGGTCTTCCTTTCCACCCTAAGCCATGCTGTAATGAGTGGGAGCCCAGAGGAACCGCCCATACAGCACCTTGGCTTCTTCCAACCTCAACCGCTGGTCACATCAGAAGCCTTGTCATTACCCCGAACCGTTCCCCCTCCAGCACCCTGCCCTCTGCCTCCAGCCTCTTCGCCCTCCTTGAAGCTTGTGTGATCGCCCTTTAAGTTTATCAAGCCCTCCAGTCCATCAACCACTGCACAGCCTCCCAGGGTATCAGCCCTCTTTCTTCACTGTCCCCTTTGTCCATCACTCGGCTGACACTCTTGCCGCCGCCCTAAGCTCTCTTCCCCACGGTCTCTTTCCCACCTCATTTGCAAAACCCTGACCATGGACAAACCCATCTACCCTCTCTGTGCAACACCTGCGTTCTGTCTGCTCCCCCATCCTGTCTGCTTTCCATCGGGGTTGTTTCTCACCTTCTCCAGTTCCTGAAGCATCAGGTCTCTGCTCCAATGCTTTCTCGACACCCCCCCCCCACCAATCATTTTCAGCAACTGGCCTCAGAGACCCCTTCACAGAGAAAATAAAGTCATCGGAAAGGAGTTGCCCTCGCTGATTTCTCTCCACATGGGCGTCCACTCTCTCCCTGTGCCCACTGCACTAAGGGTGGGGTTCTCCTCCTAGTACCCTACGGCCCTCCAGCCTGCTCGGGAGCCCCACACCATCCACCCACGATGCTTTCCCGCCCCTCTGATTCCATCCTTCTCCTCGCAAGAGGATGTTTCCTATTGACATTTAAACACACAAGTCTCTCCCATCTTAAAATAGACCCTCCGTTTACATCCACACACCCCTCCCGTTTCAAATCTATTTCTTCCCTCTCCTTCGCAGCCAAACTGCTCGGAAGAGCCGTCTTCATGTATCTCCTCAGTAGAAGTGAAGGAACGGTTAGGAACATGGGCAGTGGAGGCAGATGGCCTGGGTCAGAATCCCAGAATCCCAATGCCTTCTCAGCTGTGTAACTGCAGAAAAAGAGCCTAACCTCTCTGAGCCTCAAGGTCCTCGTCCACATGAGGCTGTCGTGGGTCCGCACGCCCTGTGAGCCCCAGTCTCAGAAAGCCACAAGGGCAGCCCCACCCTGCCCTATAGGGTCACTGTGAGTGGAAACGGCTAGACCAACAGCGGTGAGTTTGTCTGTACCCAAGGCATTGTTGGGACGATTCAGGGAGAAGACAGCACATCCGTCATTCTGAATAGCTGCCTGCTCATAGAGAGCATGGACTTCCCATCGACAATTGTCCTGTTTGTTGTGATTGTGATATTAGGGTCCCTGAGCAATGCAAATGGACAAGCGCTCTGCCTCTAACCGAAAGACTGATGCTTTGAACCCGCATGGTGGTTCTTGGGAAGAAAGGCCTGGAAATCGACTTCCAAAAGCTCACAGCCAGTGAGCACGGAACACTCCTGGGGCACAGAGCTGCTCCAATACACAGAGGTTTGAATCAAATCAACTCAGCGGAGGCTGGTTTGGGTTTGGGTTGGATTACTACTACTGGTATGATGCGTGTCTTCTCCCTCCACTCCCCCTCCCCCCCACGCTGCTCATTCCCACCTGCTTCTCTGACTTCTGCTCAAGTTCCAGCAACAAACTCACATTCCAAATGAACTCTTGTCCCTTAAACCAGAGGACCCTGCAGGCGTCATCTGACTTGGCCTCTCGGCAAATGGACTATTTCTTCCCACAGGAATCTCCTGGCTTCCCTTCTGCCTCCCTGTTCTATTTCCTTTGAAGGTTCATTCCCCGGCCCCACGCAGTCCATGTTAGACCTCAAAGCTCTGTCCAGAATCTGGCCCAGAATTCCCTGTGAAGTTCCATGGTATCTATCCATGGCTCTGATTGGGCCCTGAGGCTCCAGCAGATCCCGTGGCCAGAATGCACCAGCATCAGTGTGGTGGTTTCTTTTAGCCCCCAACTTAGCTGACCCTTAGTGCCCGTTTGTGTGCTCAGACACTAGGCCAGATGTCGCCGTGAGGGGATGTCGCAGACAGAAGCAACATGCAAGAACAACCGACTTTTTAGTTTACTTGTAGGGTGGAAAAGTTTATAGAGCAAATTGGCTCACCATTCGAGAGCTGACACACATTTTGTGTTGTGACTGGTTGCAGTGCCCTCAGCCTAGCAGCACTCCTTCCACTCCTGCTTCCTGCCAGGAGCCCTGCTCCCGTTCTTCCTTCAGAGCCTGGTCTTCAGGCCAGTGCTGCCCTTGGGACTCATATGGTTACTTGAACTGAGAAGTGCGTGTCTCGGTGGTCTGACCATTCACTCGATGGGCTTGCCTTTCATTTGACTGGACGTTTTAAGTCTGGAACTGAATCCACGCTGGAGATAAGAGTGCCCGGGATGGTTACGGACCAGGTCAACCAAACGCTCCTGGGTAAGGGTAGGGGCGGAGCTCAATCCATCAAGGCCTAAGCCTTCTTGAATAGTTGACACGGGGCAGTCAAAGCCTCTTTGGACCCTCGTCTTCTGCCAGAGCTGGATCTTTATCAGGTTGCTCCATCACCTGCTGTACGGCCTGGTGACTGTACAGCCATCCTCGGACTACAGACGGTGGCTTCACTGGGCTGACTTCAGACCTCTGCGTCCAGCAGCCTATGCCCTCCACTGTCTCGCTTTGTCCTCCTGCTTCCTTTCCTCGGCTTCCACGAAGCTAAAGAGGCCTGGCTTGGACTGGACTGCACTTACCTATTTCTACCACTGTATAAGCCATTTCTTTATAAATCTCTTTCCGTAGACAAACACACACGTGTAGGTGGTTTTGCTTCTCTACAGAAGCCAGCCTAACACAGGGCCTAAGGGCGAAGTGTCGGGGTTCCAGTCTCTATCAGAGCAGTGTGTCTGATCACTTTTATTATTTGGACATTTGTTCTACCAGGATGTTGATCAGAGTGGGCAGCCGCAGTCGCCGGGCACCATCTAGTTCTTCTAGTCTCCAGGTAGTTGGGGCTATGGTTCCAGTGGTTAATTAACCCTTTGGACTAAGTACATCCTAGAGTCTTTGACGTCTTTTCTCACTCCTTTGTTCTGGATGACAACAGACCAATAGCTGCAGCTCAGATGACTGCTCACAAGTTGTTAAGGCTCCGGTGACTACTCATCAAAATAGTAGGCAGAACCTTGTCTTCGTGAACTTTCTGATGCCAATGGACCTAATTGTCCCCTAAGACTGTGAGCCTTAATCTCCGAGGCCAGTACTCATTCCTCCAAGATATCTGGTTATAGATAAGTTTTCAGAATTTGGCCCCGCCCCATGTGTTCCACAATATCGTTGGAAATAGGTGCAGCCCATACACATGCAGATGTAGAAACATCATTGGCCAAATCTGTAGATTTCAGTGGGTCGACTCCCATTTGCCGCCCCACATCGGTCCAGCTCGCATGTCTGTCTATGCCGCCACAGTGAGATGTTGTTTCTATGACTATTACTGCGAGGTTGTGCAGTGAGCACTGTTTCCTTGGCTGCCTTTTTACCCTTGTGCACCTCCCAGTGGATCCCTTTGCCCCTGGTCATGTGGCGCTGCCCTCCTCTTTATTGTAGGTTGTTTCTCTTCACCCAGGTTAATAAAGTCTATCCTGCTGTTCGCGATTTCCCTTCGCATATCCTTCCATCCCTAGTAACCAGCCAAAAGTGTCTCTTTCTGGGTGTAAACCTCCTTTTTTTGACTTTTTATAATGACGGCCTCATACAATATTTATCCTTTTGTGATTGCCTGATTTCGCTGAGCATAATGTCCTCCAGGTTCATCCATGTTCTGAGATGTTTCCCAAGTGCTCATGATTCTTTAATGTTGCGTAGTATCCCAGTGTGTTGCACCATGGTCTGTGTATCCATTCATACAGTGATGGGCACTTTAGGCTATCTCTACCTTTTAATGCAGCGACGAATGTACATGAGTGTGCATCATCTGTCTGTGCCGTGGCTCTTCTTACAACGCGTGGTGGATATAATCAGCTCCAAGTAAAGGGGATTACTTTCAGTAATGCAGACAGGTGTCATGCCATCAATCGGAAGCCTTAAGAGGAGAAGCCAAGGTTTCTGAGAGAAGAAGAAATTCTGTTCAAGACAATCGCACAGCCTGGATTTTCAAGCTTCCAGTCTTCCCCACACACTACAAACAAATCTAACAATTAAATGATGAAACCATTTCTCAAAATCATTCTCTATCAGTCTCCTCTCCCCCACCCCCTTCTTTCTCCATCTCTTTCTGTGTTTCTCTTCCTATAGTCTTCATTATTGGTCCTGATTCTCAGAAGAACCCTGCGTTAACAAATAGACCCCTAACTAAGCCAAGTGCGCCAAAATTAATCGGAGCAAGGTGGATCTCCTAGTGATTAGTTCTGCAAGGATAGTCAATGGCTGCCAAGTCACCAAAACACAGGTGGCACCCAGTACAGTTGCCACTGAAGAGATCAATCCTGGTAAATCATCATCTCCTAGAGTGGATTCAGCTGCATATTAATCTGAGGTGGGGAATAGGGAAAAAACGTTGATGAGCAAACAAATTTAGAAACATTTGAATTCCGTGCCCCTTGTCCATAAAGGTGCGCAGTACAGATTAATATATAAGGCCACTGAGGTCTCCTACAGCTAAGCAGCCTGGTTTGACTCTCTCACCCCCTACGACCCCAACTATTTGTGGGTACACCCATTCATCCACATTACCAGATCCAATTCACATTGAAAAGCCCTGCTGTGTTGAGTTTCTGCTTTTAGAATTCTTGAGTTGGGTTGACTTCTTTTTCTGCTTTTAGAACTCTTCTTTGAATCGAGTTAAGTTCTTTTTCTGTATTGAGGTCTTTTTCTGCTTTCAGAATTCTTCCTTTCCTCCCTTTCGGCAGTGATTTCCTGCCGGGCTAGGGTTCTTGTTTGTGTTTCTCCACCTCTTCTTTCTGCTCCTAACGCTCTCTTGGCTGGACCCATGAGAATGCAGAGCGCGTCTGAAAGACTTGTGCAACCAGGAAAAAGGGCCTGCGTGAGGTCTTGAGGCGACATCCTCTGGTCAAGTGTGGAGACTTTCTGGAATTGTCTTCAGGGTTCTGACTGAGACTGACCTTAGCTTCGGACCTGAGAGGCGAGTTCCAGGCATGAGCAGTGTGTTCCACCCTGGCCCTGCATTGCAGTGCCCTCCTGCACACCCAAGAGGCAGGAAGATGTTACAGAGCAGGAAGACCATAGGGTGAGCTGCTCACTGCCTCCAGGTTGTTCCTGTCACCGAGCACCCAGGTGACAAACAGAAAGACCCAGGGCAGGCTCAATTCTAGACACGGAATGTACATTTTACAAGGGAGTCCCATCATCCCACTCAGAACAGGCTCACCTGGAGAGGGGATGGACCAGCCCAAATGAGGAACAATTGTAAAGCAGAGTCCTTGGGAAGTTTCTAGAGTCGTGTGTGTGTGTGCACATCTGTGAAAGAGGGCCTTGGAGGGACATGTGGATATACACAGGGAGGGGTGTATATTGTGAAGAAGCCCTGGTGGCACAGTTATTAAAAGACTCAGCTGTTAGATGAAAGGTTAGTGGTTCAAACCCACCAACCTGTCTGCCAGAAGGAAGACCTGGTGGTGATCTGCTCCCATTAAGATTACTGCTGTCGGACTGGATAGGGCAGAGGTTGTACACTGGTGCATATGGGAGCTGGAGGCACAGGGAATCCAGGGTGGACGATACCTTCAGGTCCAGGGGTGTGAGGGGCGATACTGGGAGAGTGAAAGGTGAGTGGGTTGAAAAAGGGGGAACTGATTATAAGGATCCACATGTGACCTCCTCCCTGGGAGATGGACAGCAGAGAAAGGGGGGGGAAGGGAGACTCCGGATAGGGCAAGATATGACAAAATAACAATCTGTGGATTATCAAGGACTCATGAGGGAGGGGGAAGTAGGGAGGGAGGGGGGAAAAAAGAGGACCTGATACAGAGGGCTTAAGTGGAGAGCAAATGCTTTGAGAGTGATTAGGGCAAAGAATGTACTGATGTGCTTTATACAATTGATGTATGTATATGTGGGGGTTGTGATAAGAGTTGTATGAGCCCCTAATAAAATGTAAAAAAAGAAAATGATTAGGGAAAAGAATGTACAGATGTGCTTTATACAATTGATGTATGTATATGTATGGATTGTAATGAGTTGTATGAACCCCTAATAAAATGTTTTTTAAAAAAAGATTACTGCTATCTTTTCCATTGAGGTTTTTGTCTGCTTTACTTTGCTATTCTCGTTAGTTTTGTTTGTTAGCTTGCTGGTGTTTTTCGGTATGTGAAATCCAGGATAGGAAAATCTATAGAGACAGTAACTGGATTATTGGTTCCTTGGGGGTATGGCAGGAGAGGTTGAGGGGAAATGGGGAGCTAGTAACCATGAGCACAAGGTTGAAGACAATATTCTAAAACTGGATGTGCTGATGATCGTACACCCCTTCTTGGTGTGATTGAAGCATTGAATTGTGTGATAGGTGGAGTCCATGCCAATAAAGCTGTTGAAAAAAAAGGGGGTGGGGGATTACAATTTGGAAAACAGTACGAGGTAATTCCACTCTCTCCTACGGGGTCACTATGAGTCGGGACAGACAACAACATGCATGTTAGAGAGAGGGGAGCGAGCTGAGAGCCCAGTTTTGCCAGAAGGCATGTGCAGTGTCTGCGGAAAGCGGGAGCTGTGGACCTCCCTGTGGTCTGGTGTGTGGGTTCGCGTCTGCTCCGTCTCCCAGACCCCTGTCTGATCTGATACATCCCCTAACACACCAACTGGCCTGTGGTCTGGCTTGTGGTCTGCCCACACTGTCGGCCACAAAGGGCCTGAATCTCCAGAAGGGAGCTGGGCAAGGGCACCCAGGTTGTCTGAGCTCCGACACACGGTCCTTCTGCTGTTTGTCCAGCCCCCTGTCAGGGGAGAGGCGTTGGCGGTCCCCGTGAGTTATGACTTTTATTATGCAGAAAACAGGCACATTAACTTCAGGTCCTTTGAAAAATGTGCTCCTGTAATCAGAGTCTATGTCGGTACCGATGCATGGTGGCATGGGGCCAGCGAAGGGCAGGGATGAAATAAACATTTAGAAGGACAACTGCATTTGCAGATCTAAGAATTGAGTTATATTCATTTCTGACAGCTTCCTGAATCACAGCCCATGCCTCCGCCCGGCAAAGCGGGGGCCTGGCCCTTTAACTAGACTCCATTTCACATAATTAAAGACTCACAAAATTAAATGGCCCGCATGGAAAGTGGCTTTCAGTGGACTAAATGCCGGGAGCAATCTCCTCGCCAGAGTGGAGAAGTGACACTAGCTTGCAGATCAATATCATCTCTGTTATTAATATCAAAAGCACATTACTTTGTTTTTGCCTGGCTCCCCTCCAAGCCTCTGGCCCTGCCGCAGAGCAGCCATTTGCTCGGGCCATAATTTACTTTGGTGAGTTTTTAAGGTATTGTTTTGTCAGGACCAATCACCGTGACGTTATAAATGACTGGGAGGACTTGCACTCTCTCTGCGTGGCATATGCAGCGAAATTAATTTTTAAAAGTTTCACGTCAATTACTCCTGTCCTTGAGTTATGCAAGGGGACAAAGGAGCAGAGACGTAAGGGCGTGAGTGATCGCAAGCGGATGAGGTAACGACACACAGAAGCCGGGGCTGCAGACGAGAGCAGACATTACACTATCTTTAATTGATGCATTGAATTAAACAATGCTAAAGCCAAATAAATATTGACCACTTAGCAAAAGAACTCCATTGATTTTTATGATGGACAACATTGCCATCCTCTGCTTGGCGGGTTGGGGTTGCCATTGGAGGGGAGGGGTGACAGGGTGGGAGGCATCGCATGGTTCCCAGGACAGCCAGTTTGGTGGGCTACAAGGAGAGATGCCACAACTCTGTGGGGTCGCGGTGACCGGGTCAAGTGGGTACAGAGGTTGTAGCTGGCAATGGCTGACCTGTCTCTTTCTCTCGGGCCCAACCACGTCTTCCTCCTCTTGCTTGCTTTTAAGGAGATCTCAGGTTGAGCCCTGGCCACCTCCTTCTCGGTGTTGACAGCCAGGACAGGGGGCGGGGGCTTCCCTTCCCCAGGGTCTCCTCCCAGCAGGCAATCCCTGAATCCAAAGAAGCAGCTCCTCTTCGGCCTGGAGCGCCTTGCACGTCCTGCTCTGTCTGAAAACCAAGGCGGGCGCGAGACACAAAGGCTGTGCGTCTGGAGAAGGAAAGAGACCTCCCAGTGGTGGTGGAGCCCCCAGGATGTGCTTGGTGTTACAAAAACACCCCCCAACCCCCGCCCCACCCACCGGTCAGTTTGTTCTGCTGGGTGGCTGACTTGTTGGGTTGGTTCTGGATGCCAGCATTCCCAATGCCAGCAGGATCACCCACCCCCACAGTGGGAGGGTTTGGGCGGAGGTTCCAGACTAAGGCAGAGGAGGAAGAGGGTGGTGGGATGGGGTTGGGGAGGGGTATATTTCTGAAATTCAACCAATGAAAATGTTGTGGACCACATTAGGGTTCTGTCCACTAAAGTGCTGGCAGGTGAGCTCCCCGGCTTGGACGTCACACAAACGCACCATGGCCTTGGGCATCCCTATGGTCGAGAAGGTCACGTAGGACCTAGCAGCGTTTGGGTGGTGTTCGCGGGTGGGGGTGGGGGGTAGGAACTGAGAATCAGAGCCATCCTGATGGTAACTAACGAGCAGGCAGACTTCTGCCAGCCCCACCCCCACCCCGGAAGGGGTGTTGTTGAACCAGAATTGCAGACAGATGTCCCTTTCAGGAGTGACTCTAAGACAGTCTCTGCCCACACCCTTCTGCACTCCGCTCACTAGACGGCAAGCGCCCAGAGGACAGGCACTGGTTTTTTCCTGCTGTCTCCCCAGGGACAGGCAGACAGGACAAAGCTAGCATCCTCAGGTGAGAGGGACAGGTCATCACTTGGCATCCAATCACAGCCAAGGCCTGCCAGGATGCCGTCAACCTGGAGGGTGGGGCAGAGGATGAGTCGGCCGGCCGCAGCTGTGCCGCAGCAGGGCCCCACCATGACAAACCAGCAAGGGGTTCAGGGGCCAAGTTCTCACTATCTGCCAGGGAGGCTCGGCTTGGATTCCCAGCCGGCGCACCCCAGGCACACCACTCACCTGCCCCTGGAGGTCACCTGTTGCTAGATGCTGGGCAGGTCTCAGCAGAGCTTGCCGCCTTAGACAGACTAGGAAGATAGGCCTGGCGGTCTGCCTCTGGGAAAAACAGACAGTGAGATGCAATGGATCACGGCAGTCTGATGGTATAGGACTTGGCAGTAAGAACATGACTGTGTTGTGAGTGGGGTCAGCATGGGATGGGGGGGTGACCCAGAAAGAGCTAACCCCCAAAGCTCTGCAGTAGGCACGTGAGGTCCGGATGTGCACCAGCACATAAGGGAACTAGACACTGCATTGCTCCCAGATCCCTTCTTTGCACGTGTCTCAAACAAGGAAGACTGTTTAAACGCATTCCCAGCTTGCTGAGAAACGCGCGTTCTCTCTGGGTCGATCCATTAGAGCCAAGGCAGGTGGGGTGTGCACCCACCAGCGGCACACACAGGGGTCCGACCGTAAATGGGGGAAACAGAGGAAAGAAGCCACACGGGTGTTTCTAAGACTGCTCTAGCCGAAGATGTCTTCTCTCACAAACGCTCCTGGGCTCCAGGAACTCCGGGAACAGTCCTTGTGAGAGAAAGACTCCAATGTCGATGCGCCCGGACGAGGGCTGCCTGCGGAGAAGTCTAACCTCCGGGGATCGGTCCAGATGCCTGGGACGTGTCAATGGAATGTAAAGGTTCTGGTGAAGAGTTGGGGGCCAGACTTCAAATCTTCTTGATTATCTCCCGAAACAAGGGCTGCTTGCTAACCTAGCACTTTCACTCCTCAAAAGCTCTCTGCACACAGATCCTGGTCAAGCCAGAGAACACCAAGCGGGCGTCTCCACCGGCCGAGCTGCTACAGAGTCCTCCTGGCTTTCAGAGCTCGGTCAGCTGCCACTTGGGTGCTGGAAGGACTCCTCATCCAATGAAGAGATGCACCCTACTGCCCCATTGCATGGCTGTGGATCCCAGTGCTCAGCCGGACATGTATAATGAAATTGTGTGACAAAAGCATGAATTTCCCCTGCTGACAGGGCAGAGGAAAGGACCCATCTAGAAGACAGCTAGGAGCCAGGTCCAGAGCAGCGAATGGTACCAAGACCTGGAGGAGGACGGTGTGTCTCGAGAAGTGGTTTAGGATTCGTGGCTGTGAGCATTCCTGGTCGCTTCATGTCTATTCCCCACACAGAGGCCCTGAGTGGAGCACGTAGTTCATCTAGTCCTCCTGGAGACACGGCGGAAGAAAGGTCTGGTGGTCTGCTTCTGAAAAATTAGCCACTGAAAATGTTACTGCCCATCCTTCTACTCTGTTACACACGTGAGTGCTCCCAGAGTCGGAGTGGGTGGTCACTGGTCACCTGGTCCGTTTCTTTTGTAATTCTCAACACAGCAGGCAGTTCAATCTTGCTCCCTGATCAAACCCTCCAAGACCTTCCTATTGCATGTACTGACCACGGCTGGCAAGCCCCTTCGTGATCTGCGCCCTGCCCACTTCTCAACTCTTCACCAACCGCGCTCCCCCTTGCTTCGTCTCATTCCGACCCCAGTTCACCTCTGGGGGCTACATTTCCTTGGTGGCAGCACAGCACCTGTGCCCTTGGCCGCTCCCTGGATATCACCTTGCTCTACTGACATCAAGGCACACGTCACCCTCTAAAATCCTCTTATTCATTTGCTCCCTCTAACCGCTCCGTGAAGACAAAGGCCTGGTCTGCTGGATTTACTGCCATGTTCCCAGCCATAGAGTGGTGCCCAGGACTTACTGGGCATGCAACAACTACTTGATGAAGGAAGACATGGAAAAATATTTGGACTGAGCCTGGAAACATTTTAGAGGCACAGGAAGTCGGGGAGAAGGCTGCTCCTTCACCAACCATTCTCAGGCAGTAGGAGGGGAGGGGGAGAGCTGGAAGATGGATAGAGGAACAGAGGTAAGTTCAGGGGCACTGGATCATGTCCACATGGCGCCCAATGCATCCATCACAGGCCAGAAGCAGGCAGTGCTCGACTTTCTCAGTGCTCAGAGGAGTGGCCCTGGGAAACAGAGGTGAGAGGTAGGTGCTCCTGATGGAGACCTTGGTAAGCAAGCTGACCCTCAACCTGCCAGTCTCCTGCTACCCTGAGCATCTCATCTCCCAGGGGAGAGAAAGTTAGAAATTCCACAGGGAACTAACATGTCGGCATCCTTCCATCAGCCTGGCTCTCCCTTGTCTTCATCCTATTCCTCGGCCTGGACCACTATCTGGCAAACCCCTACTCCGTCCTTCAAACATCAGCTTAGAAATAACTATCCCCAGGAAAGACTTCCTGGGCACTGGCCCCTGCCAGGCTGCGTGTGGAGATCGATGATATCATTGCCCTCCTGCATTTAAATTGCCTGCCTCTGGCGTCACACACACTTGGGCAGATGTTTCAGCTCATCCAGTTGTTGGCAAGTTGATCAGCCCCTTGCCTCAGTTTCCACATCTTTAAAATGGCAGAAGTAAGGATGGTTGGGACGGTATCTATAGCTGGTGTGTTCATAATAGGTATTTAATAAATAGTAGATATGATCATGAGGAGGAGCCCTGGTGGAGCAGTGGGTTATGTGTTGGGCTGACAACCACAAAGTCAGCAGTTCAAAACCACCAGCTGCTCTGAGGGAGAAAGAGGAGGTTTTGTGAAGTTACACTCTCTGAAACCCACAGAGACACTTCCAGTCTGTCTTACAGACTCGCTGGCAGTCAGAATTGACTCTGTGACAGTGAGCTTGATTTTTTTGGTTTAGGATACTGATGAAAAGGGACTTCTGAATCTTCCCCCAAATAAATGGCTGGCAAGTGAGTAGCTAGAATGTGATGGGAGCAAATATAATAATACACTGGGTTGGATTTGGCCTCCCAAATCCTGTCTGCCCACTAGCTAGTGAGCACCTGAACGGGCTGCACTCTCCTCCCCTCCGTTGTCAGATGAATTCCTTTCGCCTTCCTCTGGCTATCAGCTGCCACCAAGGTGGCCCCCGGCTCCTGGTGACCCCCTGAACAATGGAATGAAATGCTGCCCCACCCTATGCCAGGCCCAAGCTCAGTCACATATCAGCCAACTGTAACTCAGGGAGTTTCAATGGCTGGTTTGGGAACTAGGTGGCCATACCTTTCTTCCTAGTCTGTCTCCATCTGGAAGCTCAGCTGAAGCCTGCACCAGAGCAACACACCTTCTTCCGCTGGCGGGAGGAGCAGCGAATGGGAATCAGACACGGATCTCCTGGTTCAAAGGCAAGAATTCCAGCTCGGGACCACCGTGACTCCAGCACTGCTCGCAGCACAGCCACACACTTCCCAGTCCGTAAAGAGCACTGCTAGAAGCCTTGCACTGGGCTGGCTTAGACAAGTACCGGCGCCATGGCCCTCCCTCGGAGGCAGGGGGAGGGGGGCTGCCGAGAGCGGCTTTTCACCGTACGGTTCATGCACGCATGCTTGTATCCCTCCGTGGCCATGGAGAGCTCTGTGGACAGGGAATAAGGAAGAGCAGCAGAAGCATCGATGCGTTTGAATTGGGGTGCTGTCGAAGGCGACAGAAAGCACTGTGGACTGCCCGAAGAACAAGTCTGTCTTGCAAGTAGGTAGTCCAGAGAAACAAAAGTCATAAGCACTCATATTGTATAAGAGAGTTTTCTATAAAGGGGAACGATACATTAAGCATCCCAACCCAGTCAAGTCCAAGCCCATAAGTCCAACATGAGTCCATATGTCCCACATCGATCTACAAAGTCCCCCTCAAACTCACAGAACGCACACAATAATGCCGACTGCAGGAGGAAAGCCGAATCAGTGAATGTGTAAGCATCTCAGTGCTGGCAGGGGTCTCCACGCGGCTGCTCCAGCACCCAGGGCTGCATTGGGGTGGGTCCATGTGGCTTCTCAGAGATGTCTTGCAGGCAGTGAGCTTTGCCAGCTGAGGCAGAGAACTAGCTAAGGCAGCTGCAACTAGTCCAACCATCAGAGAACAAGAGACCAGACAGGCAAGGCTCCCGAGCCATTTCTCTCTCCGCCCTAATTAAACTGCCCTTCAATGAATCCCACATGTGTTCATCGACCAGGTTGGCACAATAAACCTTAACTATCACAGAAGTACAGGCAGGATGCTGCTTAGAAACGAGGAGGGCGAGACTTCATTTCACATACTGGGGGCATGTCATGAGGAGAGACCAGTCCCTGGGAGTGGACATCCCACTTGGTAAAGGAAAGGGTCGGGGGAAAGGAAAGCCCTCAAGCAGATGGATTGCCCCCAGGGCTCACACATAGCGATGGTGAGCCTGAGCAGAGTCGCCATGAGTCAGAGTCTGACATCAGCTGTTCTGCCCAATGCCCAATGTCGATCAGGCCCAATGCCGATCAGGCTTCTTCCGCAGTAACATTCAGGAACCCAGGACAGAGAAACCCCTTTTGGACCTATACTGGAAGCAGCCATTCCTGGAGGGGAAGGGGAAGGTGAGGGAAGGAAGGGGGAACAGATCACAAGCATCTACCTATAACCCCCTCCCAGGGGGATGGACAACAATAAAGTGGATGGAGGGAGACGTCGGTCAGTGTAAGACATGAAAAAAATAATAATCATTTATAAATTATCAAGAGTTCATGAGGGAGGGAGGAAGGGTGGAAGAAGAAGGGGGGAAAATGAGAAGCTGGTACCAAGGGCTCAAGTAGAAAGAAACTTTTGGAAATGATGATGGCAACAAATGTACAAATGTGCTGGACACAATAGAGGGATGGATAGATGGATGGATGGATGGTGATAAGAGTTGTACGACCCCCAATAAAATGATTTAAAAATAAAAAATAATAACCCCTACTCAATGAGCATTTATTGCATGATCTTGGGCTTACGTTCTTTAAGCTTCCTAAGCTTAGACACAATTATGAGCTACCTCATAGGGTGGCAGCAAAGATTATATGAATGGATGCCTGTGAAGCTCAGAGCGGAGGTCCTGGCACCTCGTAAGTGGTCAATAAAGAGAAGCCAGAGTTCTATTTATTAGCTCTCTAGGTAGCAGCCTTCTGCTCAGAGCTTTACATGTTTTATCTCCTTTAATCATTTAATCCGGGTGATAAGTAGTAGGAGGTTGAACGTAAAATCTCCTATAAACCCAGAAGCATTTACACGTGTGAGCACTTGTTAGCACTGCAGAGGGACCAGCAGAGGACTGTGGGAGAGGACTGGACAGGACCTGCCAGGAAGGGAGGGGTTGGGGAGCAAGAGCAGCTAGAAATGCTGCCAGGATGTGAGTCCGGCAGGAGGGTGAAGGGAGAGACAGGAAAGGGGACTATATTGGTTAATGGTATATGTCAACTTGGCTCGGTCATGAGTCTCAGAATGATGAAATGAGCCTCCATTCTGTGATCCGATACAAGGGAGCTTCCCTGGAGGCCTGGCCTGCATCCAGCATATATGGGGGTTCTGGCAAAGCACACTTGCTCTCAATCCTGCATCTATCTGGCTCATTCTCAGACTTCCGGTTTTTAGGATATGAGCCAGTAGCCTGCCGCCTGACCTGTTGATCAGTCCCTACAATCCCATGCCTCAGGAGAAACCCGTAGCCCTGCAGCCTAGCCCATGGGATGGAACTTCCCACCTGAGACAACTGGGGAGCCTCTTCCTTGAAATATACCTGGTGGCTCTATCTAAATAAGATAGGCTGGATAAACAATCTGGAGGAGAAAACAGTGGGACCGACAGTTCCGGGGGGACATGGGAGAGGGGGAGGTGGGGGAAAAGATAGTGGTGCTAGCAAACCCAGGGACAAGGGAACAACAAGTGATCCAAATAGGTGATGAGGAGGGTGTAGGAGGCCCGGTAGGGCGTGATCAGGGGTACTGTAACCAAGAGGAATTACTAAAACCCAAATGAAGACTGAGCATAATAGTGGGACAAGAGGAAAGTCAAAAGAAATAGAGGAAAGAGCTAGGAGGCAAAGGGCATTTATAGAGGTCTAAATAAAGGCATGTACATATGAAAATATATATATGAGGATGGGGAAATACATCTATGTGCATATATTTATAGGTTTAGTATTAAGGAAGCAGATGGACACTGGGCCTCCACTCAAGTACTCTCTCAGTGCAAGAATACTTTCTTCTATTAAACTGGCATTCTATGATGATCACCTTCCTGACACAACCACTGAAGACAAAGTGGATGCATAAGCAAATGTGGTGAAGAAAGCTGATGGTGCCCGGCTATCAAAAGATATAGTGTCTGGGGTCTTAAAGGTTTTAAGGTAAACAAGTGGCCATCTAGCTCAGAAGCAACAAAGCCCACATGAAAGAAGAATACCAGCCTGTGTGATCACGAGGTGTCGAAGGGATCAGGTATCAGGCATCATCAGAAAAAAAAATCATATCATTGTGAATGAATGGGGGAGTGCGGAGTGGAGATCCAAAGCCCATTTGTAGGCCACTGGACATCCCCTTACAGAAAGGTCTCAGGGAGGAGACGAGCCCGTCAGGGTGCGATGTAGCAATGATTAAAACATACAACTTTCCTCTAGTTCCTAAATGCTTCCTCCTCCCCCACTATCATGATCCCACTTCTACCTTACAAATCCGGCTAGACCAGAGGATGTACACTGGTACAGATAGGAACTGGAAACACAGGGAATCCAGGGTGAATGATCCCTTCAGGACCAGTGGTGTGAGCAGCGATGCTGGGAGGGTGAAGGAAGGGTGGGTGGAAAGGGGAAACCGATTACAAGGATCTACATGTGACCTTCTCCCTGGGGGACGGACAACAGAAAAGTGGGTGAAGGGAGATGTCAGACAGGGCAAGATATGACAAAATAATAATTTATTAATTATCAAGTGTTCATGAGGTAGTGGGGAGTGGGGAGGAAGGGGCAAAATGAGGAGCTGATGCCAGGGGTTTGGGTGGAGAGAAAATGTTTTGAGAATGATGAGGGCAATGAATGTACAAATGTGCTTTACACAATTGATGTATGTATGGATTGTGATAAGAGATGTATGAGCCCCTAATAAAATGATTAAAAAAGAAGAAGAAGAAAGAAATAGACCTGGTGGCAGTGTGGTTTGATTTTGATATGTATTTATATAAACTAGGATATGTATTTATATAAATAGGTATTTATATGATGTGTGTGAGTGAGAGTGTGTTTCGTTGTTTTTGTTCCTCTAGAGAATCCAGCCTACGGCGTTGGTACCAAGACTGGTTCTAGAAGTGCAAAATCCCAAGGAAGAGTTTTTCAAATTTGTTCTCAAAGTCTAGGCTGACCTACATACACCAATAACTCTAACTTCAGTCAAGAAGAGGAAACAAAAAGAGGGAAGAGGGGGAAAGAACTGCATGAGGCGACTGTAGAGATGTGTAAAATATCACCACCATTGAATTAGCTATTTGTCAGAACAGGCTCTGGGTGGTCATGTCTCAGTATTTCTGTCGAACTGGGAAGCCGCTGGGGGACAGCAAGGCTTTCTAAGCCCATAAAGAGTTACTATCTTGGAACCCCACAGAGACAGCTCTTCCCTGGCCTGCAGGGTCACAGTGAGTCAGAATGGATTTGCTGGCAGTGAGTTTGGTTTTGATTCGGTTGGTCCTACGTTCACCACAAGGAGATACCTACAAAGTGGTGAAAGGAAGAGGTGAGCTCAGGGCTTCAGAGTCACAGCTCTCAAGAACCTTGAAAGCTGTCGGTGTGTCTTGAAAGGATCATCTTTTGTAGTTGTGGGACTGATGTGGCCAGAAACAATTCCAGAGTCCCACTGTAAGTGTGGCTAGACTGTAATGCCAAATGACTTTCCAACCTCAAATAATGCTTAAAGTTAAAGTGAGAGCATGGATTGGGAAACAACGGGATCCTACAACTTGGAATGGGGACATGTAGGCAGATTAATCAGGAAACTGGGGATATTTTGCCCCTAAATTCTATTTTACCACACCCGCCAACAGAGTCAGCCCCCTCGAATGTAAAGAAATGATTTTGTCTGTAGCTAAACCACCGCCCTCGGTAAAATCACTCCTTCCACCCTCTGATGAGATTAACACAGCTGTGTCTGAAGATCCTTTGTCTGAGATATTGTCTGCGTCTGGGAATGTTTCTGAGACATTGTCTTACAAGGACAACATTGCTGGATGTACCTGGGGCCCAGTCCCACCACCCACTAGACCTTTAACTGGCCTTATGTCCAAACAGCACCCAAGAGCGGAAATACAAAGTATGGCCCACGAGGAGGTATGCCACACCCCACAAGAATGACTTGATTTTTCTAATATTTACAAACAGAAACCTGGGGAATATGTGCAGAAATGACTGTCAGGGGCAATGATGAGACAAGGACCATAGCTCACATTGGCCTGAGTTTATTGACAGAGGCCCACTTAACACAGGTTCTTATTCGGTGTTTCAATTCAGTGTGAGAAAGGGATCTAGCAGTTGATTTGGTTGGTTTCGCTGAAGCCTGGAGTCCATGGTGAGCTACACTAAATCAAGTTGAAATGGCAGGTCTGCTTTGGTAGACTGACAATGGTTCCCAAAGTGGAAGATACTGCCCCTGGGGTGCAGGAATGACCCAGGGGAGGAGCTGCAAAGGCAGAGAGCTAGACTTTTTCCTGGATGTACAAAATGTTCACACTGCCAGGGGGAACACAGAGGAATGTTCTTCCTGAAAAGAAGGTGATGGGCCAAATAAATTCGGGGACCAATGCTAGATGAAAGTCCCCAAAGGCTTGAGGAAATGGGTGATTAGAATAGATCGATCTGATTGGACCCACAGACTCACCCATGGAGTACTCAGGGGACACACCTTTAACCCCCTTGGTGAGGAAGAAACTTGTGAAGGGGGTTCCAGCATCCTTGAAGACTGCTGTGGTGGCTATTTTATGTGGGTCACATTTGACCCTGGGGACTGCCCTTACTGAATTAAGATACCTAACGAGGTTCCCTGGTGGTATAACAGGCTACTTTGGGGAAGCTCACAAGGTCAACAGTTAGAATCCACTGGCAACTCTGCAGGAGAAAGCTGAGACGCTCTGCTTCCATAAAGAGTTATAGTCTGGCAAACCTGCAAAGGTTTTCCCTGGATCAGAAGTGACTATGGGGACATGCTGAATTCCGAGTTGGACTGGTAACCAGTCCAGTTCCAGGTTACCAGCTGCTCCAAGAGTGCAAATTAAGGCATTCTGCTCCCTAAAGATGTACAGCCCAGAAGCCCAGGGAAAATTCTATTCTGCCCTATCAGGTTACTGTAAGTCAAAGTGAACTATATTGGGGCTGGTGGGCCCCATGAGGCTATGGGCCAAATGGCAGTATTTAAACAAGAAAGACAGGTGGGTATCGTTACCATAACAGACAGCAGAATCAAAGTAGTCTTCAGAATACTCTGATTTGTATGGACTTACAATGTTGGCTACTTAGTCACAACTACATAGCCTAGGAGTGGAAGAGAGGGGAACACTACTCAAGATTCACGTGATCTGTATTAACAGAAGAATTCAAAGTCAAATGAACAGCAGTCTAACTTGCATCACCAGGATAGTCAGGGCCCCTCAATCAATCCCCAGATTTGAGACAGTTTACAGACCCACAACACCTTAAAGCAGCGGTCCTCTACCTTCCTAATGCCGTGACCCTTTCATACAGTTCCTCATGTTGTGGGGACCCCCAACCATAACATTATTTTCGTTGCTACTTCATCACTGTCATTTCGCTACTGTTAAAGATCATTATGTAAATATCTGATATGCAGGATATATTTCATTATTATAAATTCAACATAATTAAAGCATAGTGATTCATCACAAAAACAATATGTAATTTTATATTGTGAAATATTTATTCACATGGCAAATAAATGAAATTTTGACTTGAAGCATGGTGTAGCATGGGTAACAGTCTTAATATAACAACAGTAAACTACATCGCTACATTTTGCAACAGTATGCGGCAAAACAGTGTGAAGGTTGAGATAGCTTCTTTCTCACCAGATCAGAAATTCTTGGGGCAGTTTTTGCAAGAGCACAATGAAGACCATCTTCCACAACAAGTCTACTTGTGTATTTAGACTTGATAACCATCAAGCTAGAAGACCCTGTTTCACAAAGATAAGTTGTTGGGAATTGAAGAAGAAGGCGCAACACAGTCTCAGACAGAACAGGATGTGATTGCAAACACTTGATCCAGAATTTTGTAACTGGCATTGTAGAGAAATCTGTTCTCGCTGCATCACTGATAATAAGTTCAATGAACTCCTCTTGTGCTGGCTCAGGAACATCTTCAGTTCTGACTGCGATGGGCTTCTGGCAAGTGCAAATGGGATGTCAGGTAGATTTGGAAAGTAGGATGAAATTTCATCCGCAAGCATGTGCAAGTGTTCTTTCACAGAAATTATCATCATAATCCTTTTGTCTGGTTCAATGTCCTGGTCCTCAAAGAAAGCAGATAAGATAGGCAACATGTAAATTTATTTTCATCCTTTTTTTTTTTTTTTGCCAAAGCTGGTTTCATTTGGAATGATCGGATCTTTTCAGACAAATCAAGACGTTGCATTTGGTCCTTGCAGTGATAAATTTAACTCATTCAATATGGCAAAGATGTCAACCAAGTAAGCTATTTTCTGCAATTCACTTTGATCACTGAAAAGTGCTTTGAAATGCGGTCTTGCATTCTGATTAAAAAACGTTTTGAGTTCATCATGAACCTCAAAACCACATTTTAAAACGTTTCCTCTTGATGCTTCAGTGTGAAATAGCAGAGCATTATTCAATGCATCCAACTCATTGCACAGCTGCGTAAACAGTCGACTGTTTAAAGGGCTTGCTTTTACAAAATTGACAGAACTTATGACAGTTTTCATTGCTTCTTGTAACTCCTGTGGCAGCATCTTTGGTGCTAATATTTGCCGATGAATCAGTGAGTTCCAATGACTTTTGGTGACTCATTCAGTACCAAACGTTGAAATCTAGATCGACATCCTAGCATAGCTGGAGCACCATCTGTGAAAACACAACAAACCTTTTCCCAAGAGATCTTATGCTTTTTCAGAAAGGAACCAACTGTGTCAAATACATCATGTGCAGTAGGTGTCGTTTCAAGAGGTTTGCAAAAAAAGAAACTCATCTTTAAAATCGCCAGCATTAGTAGACCTCATGTAAACCAGTAACTGTGAACAGTTTGCAACATCTGTAGATTCAACAAGCTGGCTGCTAAATATTGGAAGTGGAGCAGATTTCATTCCTGGATTACCTGATCAAGGATACCAGCAGACATGTTATCTATTCTTCTGCAGACAGTGTCGTTAGATAAGGAAATTGCAGTCAATTTTGTAACAAATTCATCTCCAATCATAACTCAAACAATGTCTGGCAGCTGGCAACAGTAAATCCTCAGCAATGGTGTGAGGTTTCATAGCTCTGGCGATTCTGAGTGCCACCAAATATGAAACTTCAGTGGCTGCTACGTTTTGTTTGTGGCACTTGCCACCAGTGTCAAGTCTGCTTTCTTGAGTCCATCAGCTTTGCTTCTAAAATAGTTGGTATCCTTTCGCGCAAAGCTCAGATGCTTGCTATCAAAATGGCATTTTAGTTTGTTCGGCTGAATAGATTCAGCTGATAGAACTTCACAACAAATAAGACATTGTGGTTTCTCAATTCCTGCTGTAATTATTGAGGTAAAGCCATACTGTAAAAGATGCTCACTATATGTCCTACTCCATGCAGCCCATTGTCATGGGGTGGTTTGCTAATGGAAAATATATAAAATATATAACAATAGCTTTAATAATACAAAAGATGATGCATGGTATAGCTCAGTCAACCGAGTTCATTAAAGTTTCCTATGATTTACCATGCTCTGTGTTGTTTTTTTACATACCTGTTACTATTACAAGGGGACAGTATTCACATCAACCAAAACTGAATATAAAAAGACCAATTAGCATCCAGATTAAGTTCCCATGGTACAGATATATAGATATATATTGCAGTATGATGATTTTACATTTACCCCATAATTATAATTCATGAAGTATCATTTTGACTCCAATACTGCTACTTTCAACACAGTAGCTGCTTTTAACAGCGTAGCTGCTTTCTACACAGTAGCTGCTGTCTACATATGTGTGACTGGTCCATATAAGTACATTATGGTGCCAACCCTGTCACATACACCTGTATTTGTACGGGGTATATATGATGGAGTTGGCATAATGATGTCATCACATCAGGTCCTCATATGAGGGATTATCCAGGTGGGCAGATCCACCTGGAGATGGATAGAGGAATGCTGTCTCGGTTCCTAAGACCATCAGAAATATGTGTTTTCCAATGGTCTCAGGCAACTCTATGAAAGGGTCATTTGACCCCCAAAGGAGTCATGATCCACAGGTTGAGAACCACTACATTAAATGAAGGGGAGACTGGGTTCCCTTGAGGAAGAGCCCCATCATACTATAAAGATATATATATGTGTGTGTATGTATGTATATATGTATGTATATGTGTGTGTGTGTATATATATGTATATATATACACTGTTTGCGTTTCTCCTGGCCTTCTCCAAAGAGATTGGACCTTTTACATGACTGACTATTTATTGCCAGGAAATAGGTAGGTTTGTCATAATTACTGGACACTGATTCTAAACTAACCCTAACCCTCCCCACTGCCACCGAGGCAATTTTAACTTGCAGTGCCCAACAGAGCCGAGAGAAACTGTACCTTGGGGTTTCAGACACTGTATGTCTTTTTAAATTTTACAGCTCTTCTAACAATCCATACATCAATTGTGTCAAGCATATTTGTACATATGTTGCCAGCATAATTTTCTAAACATTTGCTTTCTATTTGAGCCTTTGGTGTCAGCTCCTCTTTTTTCCCTTCCTCCTCCCCTTCCACCCTGTGATCCCTTAATAAATTATAATTATTTTCATTTCTTACACTGACTGCTGTTTCCCATCCCCCATGGTTTCTGTTATTTGTCCCTCTGGGAGGGGGTTTTGTGTGGCTATGTGTCAATCATTGCAATTGGCTCCCCTTCCTCTCCTCCTTTCCCCACCTTCCCCCTCCCCTCCTGGTATTGCTACTCTGATTCCTGTTCCTGGATTCCATGTGTCGTGAGATCTTATCTCTTATCTGTACTATTGTACATGCTCCGGTCTAGCCCACAGTGAAAGGCAGAACTGGAGTCATGATAGTGGAGTTTGAGGAAGCCTCAAGGAAACAGGAATATTGTGTGTTTCATCTGTGCTATACTGCACCCGGGGTGACTCATCCCTTCCTTGTGATCCTTCTGTGAGGGGATGTCCCATTGTCTATAGATGGGTTTTGGGTCTCTGCTCCAACCCCCCTCATCCTCAACAATATGGAGTGGGTTTGTTTGGGGGAATTTGTTTTGGGGTGTGCTTGTTTGTTTGTTGTGGGTCTTCTGATACCTTTTGTCTGTTCCCATCAACACCTCATGATCTCACAGGCTGGTATGCTTCTTCCATGTGGGCTTGTTCCTTCTCTGCTAGATGGCCGCTTGTTTAGCTTTATAAGCCTGTAAGACCCCTAACACTATATCTTTGGATAGCCAGGCACCATCGCTTTCTTCACTACAATTGCTTATGCACCCATTTTTGTTTCAGTGATTGTGCTAGAAGGGTGGGCATCAAAGAATGCAGAATGACAGTTTGTTAGAACAAAGTGTTCTTGCATTGAGGGAGGGTATGAGCAGAGGCCCAAAGTCCATCTACTACCTCAGTGCATTGCCATATAAATATATGTACATAAGCCAATACCTCTATTTTATGAATTAATGTATTTACATATATATACACCTATGCTTATACCTGTATCCATAGCTTTGCTTCCTAGATCTTTCCTCTGTTTCCTTTTACCTTCTTCCTGCCCCACCATCACACTCATCCTTCTTCCGCCTCTTATTAATCCTCTTAGCTAGATTGCTGTTGTTCCAATACCCCTAGGATCTCGATGTTCTCCTCATTGTTGATTTTAATTCCTTAGCTGTTCCCCTGTCTATGGCATTGTTTGCTCACCACTCCCTTCTCCCCACCACCCCCCACCACCTTCTCCCCCCCAAGACCCTCTGGAACCGTCAGTCCTATTGCTTTCTCCTTGAGCTTGCTTCCCATGCCTATTTTATATAAGTAAGCAAATCAACAATAACAGAAACCAAACAAAAAGAGAACAAAGGATTGAATAAAAAGATAATATTTTTTAAAGACACTTAAATCTTTATGGAAGCAGATGGCCTCATCTTTCTCCCTCGGAGTAGCTAGTGGGTCCAAACTACTGACCTTGTAGTTAGTGTCCTAACCCTTCACCCACCACACCGAGGGATCTCTGACACAAATTTCAGGGCACCCAAAATGTCCGTCTGACCCACCAGCCAGACATTGGGAGTGTATGGAGGTCAGGTAGTTATTGGAGTGGTAGCTCACGGTGGGTCTTTGAATCACCATCCCGTGCTGATTTCCCTCATTTTGGAGTGCATCCTTGTATCAGACATACTCAGCAACTGCAGAATAGCCACACTGGATCCTCAGCAGTGGAGCAGGTCTATTGTGGTCAGAAAGGCCATTAAAAAGAAGCCATCAGAAGCGGTCCTTTCTAAGAAAACAGTAAGGCACAAGCAATACCACGTTCTTGGATAGGTTGCGGAGATTAGTGCCACTGTAGATCTTGAAGGATACAGGAAGGATGACTCCCGCATGTCCCTATTCAACTGGACTATTCGGCTTATGTAAAAAAGCACATGGAGCTTGAAGCAGGGCATTGGATTATCATCAACATAGGCAGGTGGGGGCTCCTGTTGCAGCTGCTGTTTCTCCTGAGGTTCCATTGCTTGGGCAAATCAGTACAGCTCTGAGGCCCTGGGATGCAGCTCCCGACTTGGCCGGTGCCTTGCTCTCAATTCCTGTTTCAAAAGAGTACCAGAACCATTTGCCTTCAGAAAAGAAGGCCAGCAATGCATCCTTACTATGAGGGGCTAATCAACACTCCTACGCCGTCATAATCTAATCCTCAGGGACCTAGGTCACCTTTCCCTCCCACAAGATGTCACCCAGATAGCATAGGCCAGCTGGACATAGTAAGAAGTAAATATCAACGACTCTAGATTTATTTGCAAAACACCTGCATGCTAGAGGGTGGGGAATGAACCTGTCGAAATTCAGGTGCCTTCCACCTCAGTAAACCTTCTAGGGATCTAGTGTGACATGGGCCATGTCAAGACAGTCTTACTAAAGTGAAGAGTGCGTTGTTGCATTTGGCCCCTCCCATACCTAAAAAAGGTGATACATCCCCAGATGAACCTCTGAATTTTGGAGACAAACTATCCTTCATTTGGATGTGCTTCCCCAGCCTACGTATCAAGTCATGTTAAGAGCGTCTGGCCTTTAGTGGGGCCCAGAATAAAAGAAGGCTTCTGCAACAGGTCCAGGCTGCCATGCAAGGCGCTCTGCCACTTGGGCCATACCATCCAGCTGATCCAATGGCACTCGAAGTGACAGTGGCAGATGGAGATACAGTTGGGAGTCTTTGGCAGGTCCCTATTGGGGAATCACAGCACAGACCCTTAGGATTTGGGAGCAAAGCCCTGCCATCCTCTGTAGATAAGTATTCTCCTTTTGAGAAACAGCTTTTGGTTTGTTACCAGGCCTTAGTAGAGATGGAACACTGAACCATGGGCCACCAAGTCACCGTTCCACCTGAGCTTCCCATCATGAACTGCGTGTTGTCTGACCCACAGTCACTACATCAGACATGCACAGTCGTGCTCCGTCATTAAGTGGAGGTGGGATATACCAGACTGGGCTCAAGCAGGACATAAAAGTGCAAGTAAACTGCATGAAGAAATCATCCAAAAGCTCACCGTCTGCATTCTTCTCACGCCATCTTCCTTCTCCCAATCTATACCTTTGGTCTCATGGGGGTTCCTTACGATCAGTTGGCTGGGGAAGAGAAAACGCATGCCTTGTTTACAGATGGTTAGACATGATACAGCCCCTTTCTGGGAAGCTTCCTGAAGGACAGTGGTGAAAAGCAATCCTCCCAGTGGACAGACCATTGAGCAGGGCACCTGGTTGTTTCCTTTGCTTGGAAAGAGGGATGGTCACATGTGCAATTGCACACTGATTCGGGGGTCATGGTCATGGCTCAGGAGTCAGGAACTTGGCACATGATTGGAAAAGCTCGTGACCAGTAAATGGAGGGAAGAGGTATGTGGATAGACCTTTCTGTATGGTCCAAAGAAAGGAAGCTATTTGTGTCTCGTGTGAATCCTGAGAGTGACCTCAGCAGAGAAGGATTCTAACAGTCAAATTGATAGCATAGCACCTTCTGTGAGCACCAGTCATTCTCTTTCCCCAGCCCATTGCCTAATGGGACCATGAGCAACGTGCCGTGGTGGCGGGATAGAGGCTACGTACAGCCTCTGTAACATGGACGTCCACTCACCAAGGCCAGCCTGGCTACAACCACTGCCGAGTGCCCAAACAGCCAGCAGCAGAGCCCAAACACTGAGTCCCCATTATGGAGCCATTCTTCAGGGCAATTAGCCTGCAAACCAGTAACAGGTTGATTACATTGGACGACTTCCATCATGGGAAAGGCAGAGTTTTGTTCTTATTGGAATAGACACACTGTATATGGATTTACCTTCTGTGCATGCAATGCTTTTACTAAAACTATGATCTATGGACGTGCAGAATGCCTTACCTTCTGTCATAGTATCCCCTCAGCACAGCATCACCTCAGATCAAGGGACACTTTGTACAGCAAATGAAGTGCAGCAGCGACCCAGGCTCAACAATGCACTGGTCTGACCACGTCCCATGTTACCATGTTCCCTTGAAGCAATGAGGGAATGGCCTGCCAAAGACACAATTACAGCAGTTAGATGGCAAGCTTTTGTAGGGTCAGGTCAATTTTTCCAGGAGGTTTTATATATTTTAAGGCATCATCTCGTTCTGGGTGCTATTTCTCCATAGCCAGGATTCGTTATCTAAGAATCAAGAAGTAGAAATGGGAATGGCACTACTCATCATTCCCCCTAGTGATCCACTCACAAAATGTTTTCTCCCTGTCCCCATGTCTATGAGTCTTCGTTCCAAGGGAAGGAAAGCTCCCACCAAGACGTAACAACAACTCCACTGAGCTAGAAAGTAAGAATACCACCTGTGATTCAGGCAGGCAGAGAAGGAAGCTCGCACATGGACTGGTGTGACTGAATCTAATTACCAAGAAAAAGTTAACTAGTATCATGTGTGTGACTCTGAGTTGACTACGGAAACAAATTCATAGATACTCATATGTGTATAAGAAAGAGTTTGATATCAAAGAATAATTGTATATTAAGAAAACATTCCAGCCTAGTCCAGATATCAATACCAGTCTAAAAAATTCCTTTTCAGACACATACAACACATGCAATGACATCAAATGCAGGAAGATTGTAGGCCAGTGAGTGGAAAACATTGTGGATCCAGTGGCGATGGAAGCATCTCAGTTCTGGCATGGGCCTCCACGCAGCTCTTCCAGCTCCAGAGCTCTGGCTCCATCAGTGTGTCTCTATGTGGCTTGTCAACAGGAATGTGAAGCAGAGAGTGAGTGTACATCCCACCTCCAGGGAGAGAGACAGGAGTTCCCAGAATCCTCAGGAAAAGGCCATGCCCACCCAGGCACCACCCCTTCAGTCACGTTGACAGGATATTATGGAACTGCCACATTTCATAAGGGAGGTCAAATATATATCGAGGAATATTGAAAGTACCAGGGAGTGCTGAAGGAACAAACCTATCTGTCTTCGAAGAAGTAAGACCAAGATTGCTCCTTAGAGGCAAGGATGGCAAGACTTTGTCTTACACACTTTGGACATATTGTCAGGAAAGACCAGTCCCTGGAGGAGGACCATCATGTTTGGCAGCAAACAAGATGAAGGCCTTCAACACGATGGATTGACACAGCGGCTGCATCAATGGGCTCCAACACAGACACTATGGTGAGGGCGGCGGGATGCAGGACTGTGCAGTGTTTCATTCTGTTCCACACGGGCGAGCGCTGACTCGATGGTACCTAACAACAACAACACACACAAACACACACACGGTGTAGGAGATAGATCCTTTGGGGCATTACTTAACACGGCCAGGCCCTGTAATTAAAGTCAGTGGGAGACTACAACAACCCAGTTCCAAAATGACTACTCATGGCCAAGATCCTTCATGAATGAGAATTTGGAACACTCCACCGAGAACCATGACAGCAGAGTTGCTCACTGAGGACAAAGAGAATATGGAATGGGTGGTAGAAGAAGGTAGTTCTAAATAGAAACTACTACCCTGGGATCAGTTGTAGAAAAAAAGCACCATCATTATTGAGTATTTCTTCCGTATTTCATTATGCATATATGTGTCTATTTGCCCACTCTGTATATGTGTGTGAAGAGAGAGACATGGAAGGGATGAGTCAACCGGGGTATAGTAAAGCATCGACAGGACACATAATATTCCTCTGGTTCCTTGAGGCTTCCTCACCCCCCACTGTCATGACCCCAGTCCTGTCTTTCACTGCAGGCTAGACCAGAACATGTGCATAGGTGCAGATAAGAGATAAGAGTTCACAACACACAGATTCCAGAAACAGGAATAGGAATAGTAGTGATACCAGGAGGGTAGCGGGGAGGGTGGGAAGAGGAGGAGAGGAAGGGGGAACTGTTTGCAATGATGGACACATAACCACACACACACATCCCTGCAGGGGGACTAGCAACAGAAACCATGGGAGAAGGGAGAAAGCGGTCAGTGTAAGATATGAAAATAATAATAATTTATAATTTATGAAGAGGTCCTGAGGAGAGAGGTGATGAAGGGGGAAAAGAGGCGCTGATACCGAGGGTTCAATAGAAAGTAAATGTCTAGGAAAAAATTCTGGCAACATATGTACAAATATGGTTGATATAATTGATGCATAGATTGTTATAAGAGTTTTAAGAGCCCCCAATAAAATGATCTTTTAATTAAAAAGAAGAAAAGGGGTCTCATAATCCTTTGTTATAAGCAAAACCCCAATGCCTTTCTTAATTCAGTTGAGGTTTTTGGTAGAAAGCCACATACATTCATATTTCTTTTTTATTGTTTTATTAGGGACTCATACATCTCTTATCACAATCCATACATATATCAATTGTGTAAAGCACATTTGTATGTTCATTGCCCTCATCATTCTTAAAACATCCACTCTCCACCCAAGCCCCTGGCATCAGCTCTTTATTTTTCCCCTCCCTCCCCGCTTCCCCCTCCTCATAAACCCTTGATAATTTACTAATTATTATTTTGTCATATCTTGCACTGTCCAATATCTCCCTTCACCCACTTTTCTGTTGTCTGTCCCCCAGGAGGAGGCTATATGTAGATCCTTGCAATCGGTTCCCCCTTTCCAACCCACCCTCCCAGTATCACCACTCACACCACTGGTCCTGAAGGGATCATCTGCCCTGGATTCCCTGTGTTTCCAGTTCCTATCTGTACCAGTGTATATCCTCTGGTCTAGCCAGATTTGTAAGGTAGAATTGGGATCATGATAGTGGGAGCGGAGGAAGCATTTAGGAACTAGAGGAAAGTTGTATGTTTCATCGTTGCTACATCACACCCTGACTGGCTGTTTTCCTTCCCGAAAACTGTCTGTAAGAGGATGTCCAGTGGCCTACAAATAGGCTTTGGGTCCCCACTCTCCACTCCCCCTTCATTCACAAGGATAAGATTTTTTTGTTCTGATGATACCTGATCTCTTCGGCACCACATGATCATGCAGGCTGGTGTGATTCTTCCATGTGGGCTTTGTTGCTTCTGAGCTAGATGGCCGCTTGTTTACCTTTAAGCCTTTAAGACCCCAGATGCTATATCTTTTGATAGCCAGGCACCATCAGCTTTCTTCGCCATATTTGCTCATGCACCAATTTGTCTTCAGCGATCATATCAGGGAGGTGAGCACACAATGATATGATTTTTTTGTTCTGATGATACCTGATCCCTTTGACACCTTGGGATCTCACAGGCTGGTGTGCTTCTTCCATGTGAGCTTTGCTGCTTCTGAGCTATATGGCCGCTTGTTTACCTTCAAGCCATTGAGACCCCATAGACTGTATCTTTTGATAGCCGGGCACCATCAGCTTTCTTCACCACATTTGCTTATGCATCCGCTTTGTCTTCAGCGATTGTGTTGGGAAGGTGAGCATCACAGAATGCCAATTTAATAGAAGAAAGTATTCTTGCATTGAGGGAGAATTTGAGTGGAGGCCCAATGTCTATCTGCTATCTTAATACTAAACCTATAAATATATGCACATCTATTTCCCCATCCTCATATATAGATATATTTACATATGCACATGCCTTTATTTAGACCTCTATAAATGTCCTTTGCTTCCTAGCTCTTTCTTCTATTTCCTTTGACTTTCCTCTTTTCCCACTATCATGCTCAGTCTTCATTTGGGTTTCAGTAATTCCTCTTGGTTACATTACCCTTGATCACGCCCTACCAGGCCTCCTACACCCTTTTCACCACCGGTTTGGATTACTTGTTGTTCCCTTGTCCCTGGGTTTGTTAACACCACTACCATTCCCCCCACCTCCCCCTCTCCCATGTCCTCCCGGAACTGTCAATTCCGTTGTTTTCTCCTCCAGATTCTTCATCCAGCCTATCTTATTTAGACAGACCTGCGAAAATAATAACATGCACAAAAACAAGACAGAGCAAAACCAAGCAACAATATACAACAAAGCAACAACAACAAACCAATGACAAAAAAAACACAACAAGAAAGAAAAGCTTGCTGTTAGTTCAAGGACTGTCTTTGGCCTTTAGGAGTGCTTTCCAGTCCAATCCCTGGCCCCAAAGTCCACCTTCTGCATTCTCTGGGGACCTCATTGCTCCATTCTCTTGCTATTCTGTTGCACCCCCTTAGTGTTTTGCCTCGGTGTAGCGGGATCAGATCAGGCACAATTCCTACACTGTCTCCGGTGTTGTCCCGTGTAGGGCTATGGGTCAGTGATGAACATAGTGTCTCATAGTGGGACCAGCCATGTGGTCCTCTCTGTGGACTAGCTACTCTGAGTGGGAACATCATCCTCAAGGCCTGGTGGGCCAGGTTGGGCTCCACTCTCTCCTTGTTCCCCTTCATCTGCTCCCATGTGTTCTGATCAGATATGCCCCTCTCCCAGAGCTGCAGATTCAGTGTCATCCTCTGAAATAAATTCCTCTGTTGGGAGGGGAAGATGTCCATGTGGTTGGGATTGGGCCGGCTCCCTCAGACCTCTCCAATGGTTGCCTACCCCACGCCGTCGTATTTCATTCACATCTTGGAACACTGGGTTGAAGTCTGGTCCCTCTTTCCCTGTGGAGATATAAAAAATACCCTCCCCTTGATACATTCATATTTCTAATAAAGTATATACTAGACACACACACAAAGAGAGAGAAATTCTTATAGAGAGTGAATACATGTATATATCAAATATTTTTATTTTCTTCCCTCTCTTATCCCATTACTTATTATAAAGTATAAGATGTAAATATTACTAACAAGTTTTCCATTTTATGCATGTTAGTTATATAATGTTAAGTTTAAGTATGGCTTTCTATTTATCTTTATTTACAGAGTACGTGCAGTTTAAGGAAATGAGTACAGGTGCCAAATTAACCAGGGGTAGATCATTACATTAATGTTATGTGTCAACTTGGCTAGCCTATGATTTGAGTATTATGAACTCATCCTCTATTTTGTAATGATATAAGGGGAGTTTCCTTGTGGGTAAGGCCTGCATCCAACATATATAAATAGTCTGGCAAATTCACTTACTTTCCATCCTGCATCCAATTTGTTATCCTTTGACCTCCAGTGGTTGGGATATGAACCAGTAGACTGCCAATTGACCTGCTAATGTGGGGATTTGCCAGCTCCCAAAACCCCATGAACCATTAGCCTTCACTTGACCTACCAACGTTGAGCTCACCAGCCCTTGCTGACATGAGTCATAAAAAACCTCCAAGCAGATGCCTGACCTGCAAATTGAGCTTACCAGCCTCCACAATGACATGAGTCATCTCCCGGCCAGGGATGTGTGTATATATATATATATTCTAAGGAAATGTTCAAATAACTAGTCAACATTCAACCATTTCAAGAGGCAGCATATGAGCAAGAACCAAATGCATTAGCCAAAAACAAGGCGCTTGAAGTGTATGGAATACAATGGAAATGTTTCAACAAGCTGATGAAGCACTCACTGGAAGCAACCATTCATCTATGCCAAGAAATTTGGAAGACAGCTGCTTGGCCAACTGACTAGAAGAGATGCATATTTGTGCCCATTCCAAAGAAAGGCGATTCAACAGAATGCTCAAATTATAGAACAATATCACATGGAAGTAGAATTTTGCTGAAGATCATCCATCAGTTTACAGCAGGACATTGAAAAGGAGCTTTCAGAGATTCGGAAGAGGCTGTGGAACAAGGGATATCATTAGTAACATCAGATGGATGGATGTCAGATCTCTTGACCGAAAGCAGAAACTATCAGCAAGACCTTTGTGTGTGCTTCATTGACTATGCTAAGGCGCTCAGCTGTGTGGACCATAAGAAACTCTATATGGCTTTGGGAAGACTGGGAATTTCAGAACACCACATGTGCTCGTGCAGAGCCTTCTGTGGATCCAGAGGAAGTTGTGAGAACAGAACAAGGGAATACCACATGGTTTAAAATCAAGAAAGGTGTGTGTCAGAGTTGCATCCTCTCACCATCCTTGTTCAATCTGAATGGTGAGCAAATCATCAGGGAAGCTGGATTCTACGGAAAAGAGCGAGGCATCAGGATTGCAGGAAGGTTTGTTGACAGCCTGCAACACAGAGTTGATGCAACCTGGCTTGCTGCCAACAAGGAGGAGTTGAAGCACTTGCTGGTGAAGATCAATGAGTGTAGCCTTCAGTATCAATGACAAGTCAATGAAAAGAAGACCAATATCGTCACAACTGGACTAATAGGTAACATCCTGGCAAATGGAGAAGAGATCGAAGCTGCCAAGGATTTCGTCTTGCTAGGATCCACAATGAATGCTCATGGCAGCAGCAGTCAGGAGGTCAAAGACATCTTGCATTAGTCAGGTAACTCTGCTGCACGAGACCGCTTTAAAAAGTTGAAACGCAAGGATATTGCTTTGAGGACTAAGGTGCACCTGATCCAAACCATGAAATTTTCGATCACCTCATCTGCATGTGAAATTTGGACATGGAATCAGGAAGACTGAAGAAGAATCGATGCATTTGCATTGTGGTGCTGCCAAAGAATATCGCAAGTTCCAGGGACTCCCAAGAGAACAAACAAATCTGTCTTGGAAGAAGTTCTGTCATAACGCTCCCTATATATAAGGTATGGCGAGACTTCATCTCATGTACTTTGGGCACGTCAGGAAAGACCAGTCCCTGGAGAAGGACATCGTGCTTGGTAAAGTAGTGGGACAATGGAAAAGAGGAAGGCCCTAGACAAGATAAATTGACACATCAGTGATCTCAAATATAAGAATCACTGTGAGGTTGGCACGGAACTGGGCAGTGTTTTGCTCTGTTGTGCAGAGGGTCGCTATGAGTCAGAATCAACTCAATGGCACCTAACAACAACAACAAAGTGTGTGTGTGTGTGTGTGTGTTACAAGATGAGACTTGCTGCAGTAGTAAAGAGTTACAGCCTTGGAAGCCTACAGGGAAATCTGTCGGGACACCTTGGAAATCTGCTCTGTCCTAGAGGGTCACTATGAGTTGGGATTGACTCGATGGCAGTGAGTCATTGTCTCTATATAAAGGCTTACCTGGTTTTGCTCTTCTGGAGAACCCAGCCTAAGCCAGAGACCAAGCATCGAGGGGCAGGAGGAGCAGCCTCTCCCTGCAAACTGGGGCACTGGGGCATCTCTGCTGCTGCCGAAGGCCGAAATCAAACAGGGCAATTTAAAAACATGTAAAAGGCATAAACCCAGAGCAGCTGTGCACAGCTGCCGCTGAACGCTCCATCGCTGCCTCACTGCGGACTCTAAATGACAATAAACCTTCCACCCCTTATAAATTAAGCAGACTTTCAAAAAAACCATATCTCCTCCTGCAACTTTTTATGGCTGTTTGGCAACTTTAATCATTTTGCAAAATGCAATTCCTGGCCATAAATTCTCTCCCAAGTACAGATTTAGGGAGATCTAGAGGACTGCGGCGGGTTGATAGGTAAGTTTTAATCTGACAAGGCCAAAAAGTCTATTAGATTTATAGGGAGACAGCAGATACCCTGTAATTACACCAGGCCCGACCTCTGGGGAATCTGGAAGTGTGGGGATGGGAAAAGAAGGCAAAGAGGCAGCTGGGGCAGCCGCCGCAGGGCAGGAAGAAAGGAGCCCCTCCCGCTGTCAGGCTGGGGCCAGCCTTTTGGTCACAGGCCACGGGATTTCCCACAAAGGCGCAAAGACCCTGGGTTCCGAGTCACTGAAGCCTGTGATTGATGCACATGCGCACTCGCACACGCGTCCACCCATACGCACTGCCCCCGTGGCCATGGCTGACAGCCGACCAGAAAGGCTGGGCTTCTGGTCATCTTTGTCCCCGCTCTTTTGATGGCGGACACACGTCTCTAAGCTGTGAATTTCATTCCACTACACATCCGGGGAGGCTGGGCGGCAGCGTGGGTCACCCACTGAGCAGCTAACTACAAGATCTGCACTTTGAAAGAGCTACTCACTCTGAGGGCGAAACTACGGGCGTGGAAACCCACAGGTTTGTTCTGCTCTGTCCGAGAGGGTCAGTATGAGTAGCAATCGACTGGACAGCAGTGCGTTTGGAATTTCTTATCTTTTTTTTTCTTTTGGTTGACACATTTAGTGGCATTTGCGTCTGTGCTAGGCATCATACACCATAGCCATCACCAGGGACAGAACAACCAACAAGACAGACATACAGGAGGCACAGGGACAGCGTGCAGGCTGTACACAACACGAGGCCATCGGGCTAAGAGGCCAGCAGCAGGGGGGTCTTTTCTGCTTGGTCTGCCTTGGACTGGCTCACACGAAGCCCTGGAATTTGCTAGCCCCCCAACCAGCCCCGCCGGCTGACCACACGGTCAGGCGAGAGCCAGGTAACCAAGTGGTGGTGTGCATGTTTCATTTGACCAGCATGGTGTTTCAAATATTTCAATTTGTCTTTGAATCAGGCTTTCCTTTTTACCACAGTACCACTGTTTCTTATTACCTTCCACTCCGGGCATTAATTTCCATTTGTTCCTGGCCCCAAAGGGCATGTGAATTTGAAGTCGCTCAGGCTAAAGGTAGTGAGAAAAGCGAACGCTACCACAGAGTCCCTGGTACAGCACCTGACTCAGACCCTCTATCAAAATGTTGTTGTTGTGTACCATCAAGTCAGTTCCAACCCACTGCAGCCCTACGCACAACAGAACAAAACACTGCCCGGTCCTGCACCAGCAGCAGATTGTTGCTAGGCTTGAGCCCATTGTTGCAGCCACTGCGACACTTCATCTCCTGGCGGGCCTTCCCCTTTTCACCGCCGCTCTACATGACGTCCTTCTCCAGGGACGGTCTCTCCTGACAACATGCCCAAGTACGTGAGATGAAATCTCGCCAGCCTTGCCTCTCAGGAACCCTCTGGCCATGCTTCTTCCAAGACAGACTTATTTATCCATTTGGTAATCTGTGCTGTTTTCAGTAGTCTTTGCCCACGCCATAATTCAAATGTATCCGTTCGTCTCCCTCGGTCTTCCTTATTCAATGTCCAACTTTCACATGGATAGGAGACCATTGAAACTACCTGGCTTGGGTCAGGCATCTATCAAAGTGTAGTAGGCAGAATGTTTTAAATAGAAATGTGACCGTCCAAGTTCTTCTGACTCGTCGTCAGGCCCTTTAGGACAGAGCAGAACTGCCCCCTGAGGTTTTGAAAATGGTAACCCTGTACAAGAGCAGACTGCCGCAATTTGTTCCACAAAGCAGCTGGCAGATTTGAACTGCTGACCTTTCAGTGAGCAGCTGACCATGCAATCCCTGCCCCCCCCCCCCCCCCCAGGACTCCTCTGCTGGGCATAACAATGTCCCCTAAAGACCTGCAGGAGGCGCCCTGGTAGTGGAGTGGTTACAGGCTGGGCTGCGATCTGCATAGTCGGCAGTTCAAAACCACCAGCCGCTCCTCCGGAGAAAGACTGGCTTTTCTACGCCCGTAAACTGTTAGTCTCAGAAGCCCACTCTGAGTCAGCATTGACTCCGGCACAGTTTTGAGCTTGTGTTGGGTGAAAGAGCTGCAGGAGAGTCCGTGTCCAAGGGCTTCGATGTGAGAGGGACTTGACGGTGGTAGAAGGAAGAGCTGGGAGGGGCGGACTCTAGAATCCGCAGGCACGTGCAGTGCTGCTGACCCGCCTGCCCGGGGAGTCCCTCTCACTGTGTGGTGCTCTCGGGATCGGATTGTCTTATCCTGTGGGGAAGTGGGAGCGCCAGAAGGCAAGCCACAAGCAGGCTGGCTGATGCTGGGCCATCTTTGGGAGGCCTCGCCCCAGGTCCTATCTCAGCATCGTATGTGTTATCTTCATAGTCTTGCAATGCTGGGCAGCCTGATATCAAGCAGCTAAGTCTAGGGACAGCATTCCCTAAGGCCACCCGCTCCTAACTTCACAACTGTGACTTAACTCCCTCCTCTGCGAGGCAATATGATCACAGCCTATCACTGGATGCTTACCAAGAATGGATGGGATTGGGGATGTAAAGCGCTTAGACCTCTGCCTGACCCTGAACAGACACGTGTGATGGACAGGTGGACAAGTAGCCCCTAGAACCCCTACTTCCTGGGACTCATGCGTTGGTGTCATTTTCTCCCATGAGCACATCCTCACCTCACTGCCATAGCGTCTACTCTGACTCATTCCGTTCTAGCCTGTCCTACTTTGTGGAATTCAGACACTCTAACTTTTTATGGGAGTAGACAGCCTCCTCTTTCTCCCAAGGAGCGGCTGGTGGTTTCGAACCGCCGACTTTGTTATTAGCAGCCCAGCGCGTAACCAACTACACCACCAGATGCAGATGAGCAGGTCTTGCCTCTAGTCAATGTTGCTGTTGAGTCAGTCTGACTCCTCGCCACCATTGGGTTTCATACAACGGAACAAAATCCTGTCCATCCTCGCAACCACGGCTGTTTGAGCCTGTGGGTGCCCTCACGGTGCCAGTCCCTCGCCTTTACCAAGCATGACCTCCTTCTCTAGGGGTTGATCCCCCCTAATACCATATCCGAAGCCTCACCAGCCTCACATCTGGGAAGCATTCTGCCTGTGCTTTTCCAAGACAGATTTGTCCGTGGTGTGTTCAATATTCCTCACTCATCCCACAAGGCAGACGCATCGATTCTTCTCTGTTCTTCCTTTCTTGCTGTTCAGCTCTCGCATGCATATGAGGTGATTGGAAATACCATGGCTTGCGCCCTTCTAACTGACTCACTCTGGGGCCTCCCGTGCTGGCTTGATGAAGGATGCAGTCCGGATGGAGACACCCACTGGGTAATAAACTAGGGGCGGTCTCTAATTCCCAGCAAGCACGGGAGCCCTCAGTCCTACAACGGCGAGGAAATTAATTCTGGCAACAGTCTGAGTGAGCTTGCAAGCAGATTCTTTCCCGCCAACCCTCCTGATAAAGACATAGCCTGCTGATTGCAGCCCTGTGTGCGCCCAAGCAGGGGACCGAGGCAGCTAAGCCATGCCTTCTTCGCCAGCGGGAACCAGGAGCTTACAAAAGGTAGGGCCCGGCTCAAGATCCCACAGCAAGCTAGTGGCGCTGTCCTCACTCAGCGGAAACTGTCTGACCCCAGGACCCCGGTCCTTTTTTGTTTTCCTTCCTTCTCTCGCGTTTCTGCCTCGTTGTAAATATACCTGTGTATTTGGCACAACATTTACCCATTCAACTTCTTTCCCAGGTGCCCCAGTCACCTCAGTCGTGTTGTTTCATGTTTCGGTGACACCAACCCTATCAATCATGTTGTGCAACATCACCAATATCCATTGCCAAATCTTCTATCGCTGTCAACAGAAACAGGGCGCTTGTTCTTGCTCCACCCTGCCTGCCTCTCTCCCTCGGGTGCAGCCGGCTCACCTCATGCCCCTTCAGGTGCCTTCATCCATCTTTCTGCTTCACCCTTCTCCTCTCCCTCCTCCTGCCTCCCCTTCCTGTCCCCGAGAGGGGGATTGTTCTACAACTGGCCCTGCCTCCCCAAACCACACTCCCTGCAAGGTCGCTAGGGCCTGGGTCCCAGGCTCCTCTCTAACAGGAGCAGGTGGGAAATCTACAGCAGCTTCACTTAGCCAGGACCTAGACATCCAAAATTCTCATCCCAAGCCCACCAGAGCCGGAGTCCTCTCAAACAGCCAGAGCCAGACTCTCCAAGACAGGGCCCCAGGCTCAGCCCAACAACCACTCCCCATGGCAGGACAGATAGGAGCAGAGCAGATAGGAGCCACTAAGCCTAGGCCCCTCTCTACTGTAAGCCTAGTGCCCATCTGTGGGTCTCTAGCCCTCTCTCCCTTCGCACGAAAGAAATAAGGCCTTCTTTAAAGCTGGAACGGAATAAAATATAGATAAGCATTAGTCAAATTAAATTAATGCTTCCAATATTGTTTTAGGCTTGCTCATATGCATCAAGTGCTTATGAAACTGTGGTTTATCACGTGGGGATATTGCAGTTATATATTAGCTGCCTGTCTGGTGGCCACTCCAACAGCCCTCCCAGGACCCCGGGTCGCCCTTCACAGGCAAAGTTCGCCTTGCCGGCATCTGTCTCTGCCCGCTGCTGACGGGTCCCCAGATGCTGATAAAAGGCCTTGCCCCCAACAACATATGAATATTTAAATGACAGTTAATTACTCAGCATATAATGATATTATTAGTATCCACGTTATTGCTGGCTGTGGGCCCAGCCCAGCCTTGACCCAGACTGAGGGGTGTGGAGGAAAAATCAGAAGGCAGGCAGGCCCCGTGTCTGCTGCACCTGCAGAGGCCCTACTATTATTGAGGGGAGATGTCAGTTCACAAGAACGATCACGCCCAGGATCTCCCCCACCTGGCTCTGTATCAGGTCACTGAGGAAGAGGTCTGAGCAAATTAGTCCCTCCCTGGGCACAAGGAGTTTGCAGTCAGGTGTGGACTCCCATTCACACTGCCAAGAATGTCCTTTGAGTCTCCAATCAACCGCATGGCATCGGGACCCATAGTATCCCCTTCTGTCTCCTAAATGACAAAGCCCAAGCCCAGAGAAGTGAGGTGCCATGCACAAGGTCACAGGATAAATGAGAATGGGGGACCCCAGCCCCCACATACTACACCATGAGCCAGGCTGATGCCCCCCACTGCCTCATGAAGGAAGTGCAGTTGGAATCCAAGTCCCAGACTCTGAGATCCGGGAGTGATGGTGAGTTCGCAGGGCTTGTCAGGCACAGTTGAATCGAAGCAGGCAGACTGGGTCATCATTGCATGGGCAGAACCCTGAAGATGGGGGACAAATCCAGGGAGATGGAGCCACATGGCCAGGCTGAGTGAACTTGAGACTGAGGGAAGAAGAGCTGAGTGGGAAGCTAACTCCACCACCCCACTGCCTCTGTGACCTTACATGAACCACTTGACCCCCTGAGCACTTCCCGCTTGTGCCCATGCGCCCCGAGACGTGGGCACCTTAGCACCTGCATGGAAAGCACCTGGCACCTTGCCTGGCAGTCACTGGTTACCTCACACATGTAAATTTCTCTCCCCACCCCTGAGCCTCAGTTCCTCAACTAAATGGTTTTGTGAGTCAAGATAAGATAGCTCAGGCGAAGGACTTGGCATATAGTAGCCGGCCATTAAATCTCATTTCATACTTTTCAGATGAACTGAGAGCAGGGTTCAAAGAGCTCAGAGGCAGTCCTGGTGCATTGCAGTAGGAGGTGTGCCTCACCTGTGAGGTCTTCTCGTGAACAGTGTTTGACTCGAATGGAATTAAGCTTCGCACAGTCCCTGGGTCGTGCAAACAGCAGAGACTTGGCTACTGGCCCTCAACCACAGACATCAAACTCGCTGCAATCGAGTCGACAAGGGATTCCTGCTCCGGTGAGTTTCTGAGATGGTAACTCTTTACAGGAGTAGAAAGCCCCACCTGTCTCCCTCAGAGCAGCTGGTGGTTTCAAACTGGGGACCTTGTGGATCACAGTCCCACACGTAACCACACTGCCACCAGGGCTTAGCCATTTAAACCCACCTGAGTTGCCTTGGGAGGCAGACATGGAGACCAGCTCTCAAGCAGCCCTGAAAAGTCTATGAACCAGTTCTGCTCCACACACAAAGCATCTCCAGACATGTGGTCCATTCACCTACAGCGAACAGCGACGGCAGTTAAACATCTGGGTCGGGCCTCCAGTGCACAAGAAAACAGAGGGAGAAGAGCCAGTTAATGAACAGTGTGAGGAAACAATCTGATAAATGCAGCCCCCAAAACTGGGATCTGCTACCCCAAAATTGACGGGACTTCTCAAAAGCTAATGTAACCGGGGGGCTAAGAGAATTCTTCCAGACTTAAAATGACAAAGCATAAGACATCTACCTTGACTGCATTCTGGCTCCAAATAAACTAAACTTACAAAAAGCATTTAGGGGCAGTGGGGGACATCTGAAGGTAACTGGATATTTTGGATTTGCGATGTTCTCCCGTGTGGCCGTGGCATTAGGATCCGAGACTGTTCTTATTCTTAGGGGAAGTCTGGGAAGTGCTGAGGGTTGAGGAGTTGCGGCATCTGCAGTGTGTTTTCAAGTACTGGACTCAAAGAGGAGCCACGGGGCCACACACGCCTGAGTGCTCAGCCGCTAACCCAAAGGTCGGTGGTTCAAATCTACAGGAAGTTGCCTGGAAGAAAGACCTGGAGATTGCTTCCATAAAGATGGCAATCTAGAGCATTCAACATGACGTCACGATGAAGTGGAAATGGCTCGAGGGCGCCCAACAACTTAGCAGAGAAAGCAAGCCAGGAGCAAGCTTGCTGTCATCGAGGGGATGCCAACTCGAAGCGGTCCTACAGGACAGGGTAGAGCTGCCCCTGTGAGTTTCCAAGACTGTAAATCTCTATGGGAGTAGAAAGCCCCTTCTTTCTCCTTCGGTGCAGCTGTTGGTTTCGAACTGCTGACCTTGCAGTCTGCTACCCAATGTGTAACCAATACACAGGGCGCCTTGAGTGAGTGAGAGAGAAAGAGAGAGAGAGAGAGAGGCAGCAAATGTGGCAAGAGTGTTAACAAATGCTGGATCTAGATGGAGAATTTATGTGACTGTTGGAATGATCTTACAATATATCTGTAAGCTTGAAAACTTCTCAATAAAAAATTGTGGGTAAAGAGGGAAGGAAAGAAAGAAAGAAGAAAAAAAACAGGTGGTGGGATCAGAGCTTCGAAAGCAAACCCCCGCCAGCTGAGGAGGCCCCTCTGCGGCCCGGCCCAGCCATCTGAGGATGGGGACCGAGGCGCCGTTGAAAGGAGTCTTTCTGGCCCTGGTGTCAGTCAAGCTGGGGAGGGCAGGCGGACAGGGGGTGGGAGACCAGCTGCAGTGGCACTTCCCCACCGCCCCTTTGGGAAATCCGCTCCCTGAGCATCAGGGAGGGCCTTGTCTCTGGGGGGCACCAGAGCGAGGAGTGCTCTGTGACACTCACTGCTCCAGACCAGGAGGTGACCCTGGTCACCAGCCCTGGGACAAGCAGCTTTTGTCATCGCCTTGGTCTCCTCCCTGGGGTAGCTCCCCCACCCCCTCTCCCTGTTGCTGCTGATTATGGGATGGGCGGAGAGACTGTGGCTCAGATCATAGGGGTGTGCAAGCTGTGTGGGTCAGGCCAGGCAGGGCAGAACTGACAACCTGGGGACACGGAGTAAGGGTAGGACCTATCCTCCAGGCAGGACCTCCGGAATGGAGAGGCACTCGGACCCCTGAGAAGGACAGGAAGGGCCAGGGTGAGCTGGGAAGGGAATGGGGAGGGGAGGGGCACAGGGCAGGGGCTGCCTTGGGCTCTAATCCATCCCAGAGGCTGCTGAGGGCCTTCCTCTCCGCCCGGGTCCCAGAAGCATTGACCTGGTCTTAGCATCCATGGGGAGCGGGCACAGGGCCAGCTGCAGGAGTAAGTTATGGCACCTTCATGGGCCTGAGTGAAGACACATATGAGGCACTTAAAGCAACTGAGATTCCCCAGCAACTAGTGTGAGCTGACCCTGTCCTATGGGCCAAGCCCTGGGCTCAACGCTGTCTGGGCATTTCCTCATTCAGTCCTATGAGACACCCAGTGGACCTCCTTGCTTATGATCCAAGAACGTGGCCCCACCTTTCCACCACGGCTGAGCAGATGAGTACAGGAGGGAAAGAAGAAACAACATCCAGATGAGGAGGACGGTGAACTAGGACCTGCACCAAAAGAAACCATCGCAAACCCAAGGGAGGCCAGAGCGGTTTTCCACAGCAGGTCTCATTAAACACACTTCCCGGGAGGTGCCCCCTGAAAAGGGAGACTGCAGCCAAATGAGGCAAGGAGGCTCTTGGGCTTCATAAAGGACATTAGCCCCCTGACGATTCCTAAAATTCCTGGGGTCAAGAAGAAGCCTCAGTCCTGTTTAACCCAATGTTCCCCAAGACCATGTACAGGAAGTCCCTGGGTGGCAGTGGTGGTTAAGTTCTGGCCTATTAACTCAGAGGTTGGTGGTTAGGACCCACCCAGAGGTGACTCAGAAGGAAGTCCTTGACATGTTCTGAAACCCCCTGGAGAACAGCACTGCTCTGAGCATAGAGGGCCCCCCCCCCTGAGGGGTGGGGGTAGGATCAACTTGCCGGAAACTGGCATCCTTGAAGGAGCCCACGCACAGAAGGATTGTGGCACTTACATAATCTCCTGTCAACTTGAGCAAAGGGGTAGAGTCTAGGCTGTCAATCAGGTCATAGCTAATGAGGCCTCTGTATGGTCCTGGCCTTCTCCTGAGGATTCTGGGAACTCTTCTCTTCCTCCCTGGACACAGACACACACTGTCTCTGCTAAACATTCCTGTTGACAAGTCACATGGAGCCGTGCTAATGGCAGCCAGAGCCCTGGAGCCAGAGGAGTCTCCTGGAAACCCCTGCCAGTGCTGAGATGCTCACACTGCCACTGGATCCACAAGACTTTCCAGCCACTGGCCTGTGATCTTCCTGCACTCAGCGTCATTGCATGTGTTGTGTGAGTCTAAAAAGGAATTTATAGACTGGTATCGGACATATGGACTAATATCAGACTTATGGACTGGGAGGGGATGTTTCTTAATGCACAACTACTCTTGGATATAAAGCTCTCTTATACACACATGAGTGTCTCTGGATTTGTCTCTTGTCAACCCAGACAAGAATATTCATTAAAACTAAGAAAACCCTGAACTATCTGCCCTTCTGTTATGGACTTTATTGTACCCCTCCCCACAAAGAAAGGAAATGTGTGTGTGTGTGTGTGTGTGTGTGTGTGTTTTCTTGTAAGTCATTTTATTGGGGGCTCTTACAGCTCTTATCACAATCCATACATCCATTGTATTCAGCACATTTGTACATTTGTTGCCATCATCATTTTCAAAACTTTTCTTTCTACTTGAGCCCTTGGTACCAACTCCTCTTTTTCCCCTCCTTTCCCCACCCTCCCACCCTTGTGAACCCTTGATAAATTATAAATTATTGTTGTTATTTTCATATCTTACACTTTCTATTGTCCCCCCTTCACCCACGTTTCTGTTGTTTGTCCCTTTGGGGCAAGATTGGTAGGTGGGGATTTATACATCAATCACTGATTGGTTCCCTTCTGCCCCCTCTCCCCCCGATTTTCCCCTTACCCTCATGGTATCACTACTCCCATTATTGTTCCTGAGGGGTTATCTGTCCTGGATTCCATGTGTTGAGAGCTCTTATCTATATATGCTCCAGCCTAGCTGGATTTTTAAGGTAGAACTGGGGTCAAGACAGTGCCGAGGAGGAAGCATTAAAGAACTAGAGGTTTCGTTGGTGCTATACTGCACCCTGGTTGACTTGTCCCTTCCTTGTGACCCTTCTGTGAGGTGATGTCAAATTGTCTACAGATGGGCTTTGGGTCTCCACTCCAGCCCACCCCCCACCCCATCCCCATTTGCATTTATATGATTTTTTGTTCTGGGTTTCTGATGCCTTGTATCCTATCCCATCAATACCTCGTGATTACACAGACTGGTGTGCTTCTTCCATGTGGGCTTTGTTGCTTCCCAAGCCTTTAAGACCCCAGATGCTATGTCTTCCAATAGCCGAGCATCATCAGCTTTCTTCACCACATCTGCTAATGCACCCATTTTTACTTCAGCAATCATGTTGGGAAGGTGAGCATCACAGAATGCCAGGTTATAAAAACAACGTGTTCTTGCATTGAGGGAGGACTTGAGTAGAGGCCCAATATCTGTCTGCTACCTTGATACTTAACATATAAATATATGTACACAGACTTATATCCCTATACTTATATATTAATATATTTACATATATGCATGCCTATATTTATACCTCTATAATGTCTTTTGCCTCCTAGTTCTTTCCTCTATTTCCTTTTACTTTTCTTCTGTCCCACGATCATGTTAGACCTCCATTCAGCTCTCAGTAATTCCTCTCGGCTTCATTGCACTTGATCAACCCCCACCAGGTGTTCAACACCCTCCTCACCATTGATTTTAGGTCTCTTGTTGTTCCCTGTCCCTGAGTTTGTTGGCTACCCCCTCCCTTTCCTCCACCTCCCCCTCTCTCTTAGTCCCCCAGATAAGTCCTGTTGTTTTTTCTTGGGATTGTTTATATTGCCTATAATACATAGATAGATGTGAAAAAGAAGAAGAAATAATTCCAGGGCCCAACCTCAACCTGGGACACCAAGCCTTGAGGGCAACATACCAGCATGAAGCAGCGGACTGACAGAGAGATCTGCAGGGCTCGCCCCAATCCCAGCTACATTAGCCGCCCCCTCTCTCCCCAAAAGAATGCACTACGGAAGACAGCATTGAAGATACAGCCTGGGGAGACAGGTCTGCCCATACCACACGGGAGCAAACTAAGAAAGAAATAGAGAGAGTGGGCTGAATCCTGACCCACTAAGCCCCAAGGATGACACTCCTGCTTGAAGCAGCCAAGACACAGAGAGGACCATAGGGCTGGCTCCACCATGAGACACGACATCCCCTCTCTGACCCACAGCACTGCAGGGGACAGCACTGGAGACACAGAGCGGGAATTGTGCCCAGTCTGACCCACCCGCACACCCCACACCAGGACAAAACACAAAGGGAGCACAACAGAGCAGCAAGGGGAGCAAAGCAACGAAGTCTCCTGGGAATCCTGAAAACAGACTTCAGACTCGGAGGACAGGGCTTGGCACCTCCTCAGACATGATCAGAAAAGGCTTGTCTTAAAACAAGCAGCCCTCCAAGTGAAGTGCCAACTGCGTCCACAAAGAAGAAAACCCACCAAGCTGTGTGATCCAAGGCTTGTAAATAATAAAGTCCAAAGGAGGGAATGATATCAGAGCTTAAATTACGATACCAGGTTTACAGTAGGACATGGATGACAGTGGAAGCCCCAATCCGTTTGCAGGGTCCCACGTGGACTAAGCCCCTGGTGAATCCTCTCTAACAATAATCCATGGATGTGAATACCTTTGCTATTTGACCCATTTTAAAGTTTCCATGTTCAATATTTTCTGCTTTCTTTTATTTTTTATTTTTACCTTTAACATTTTATTCCATTTGCTTTATCATATCTTTCTTTTTACACACATAATTTTTTCTGAGTCATTTAAGTTGCAGTAGATTTCAAATTTATTTGGTAGATTTCACCCTTTTTGGCACTTTTTTTCATCATTTTATTGGGAGCTCATACAACTCTTAATATAATCCATCCATACATACATTGTGTCAAGCACATTTGTACATTGGTTGCCATCATCGTTCTCAAAACATTTGCTTTCTACTTGAGCCCTTGGTATCAGCTCCTCATTTTTCCCCTCCATCCCCACCCCCGTCTCATGAACCCTTGATAATTTATAAATTATTATGATTATTATGTCATATATTACACTGTCTGATGTCACCCACTTTTCTGTTGTCCGTCCCCCAGGGAGGGGGGTATATGTAGATCCTTGTGATCAGTTCCCCCTTTATACCCCACCCTCCCTCCACTCCCCCAGTATCGCCACTCTCACCACTGGTCCTGAAGGGATCATCTGCCCTGGATTCCCTGTGTTTCCAGTTCCTATTTGTGCCAGTGAACATCCTCTGGTCTAGCCGGATTTATAAGGTAGAATTGGGATCATGATAGTGAAGGGAGGAAGCATTTAGGAACTAGAGGAAAGTTGTAGGTTTCACCGTTGCTACCCTGCACCCTGACTGGCTCATCTCCTCCCCGCAACCCTTCAGTAAGGGGGTGTCCAGTTGTCTACAGATGGGCTCTGGGTCTCTACTCTGCACTCCCCCTCATTTACATGATATGATTTTTTGGTCTTTAATTCCTGAAACCTGATCCCTTCGGCACCTCGTGGTCACACAGGCTGGTGTGCTTCATCCGTGTGGGCTTTGTTGCTCCTCAGCTAGAAGGCCGCTGGTTTACCTTCCTCTGAGGGTGTTCGTGTTTGGTCTAGTAGTTGCTGTTTCCTTTGACTGCTTGTGTCCTGTTTGTGTTTTGTAGGATGTTCTGTATATGAAATCCAGGACGATAGCAGGGGAGGTTTCGGGGGAGTTGGGAGCTAATAAACAATGAGTAGGAGGAGAAGAGTTCTGAAATCGATAGCGGTGATGATTGTACGATTCTTCTTAATATGACTGAACAATTAAATTGCATGTTATGTGAAGTACATGCCAATGAGACTATTTTTAACTAAATGATTTTGCAATTTTAAAAGGAGAAAGTGGTGTCAATGGAGGCCGTGCACAACTGCATGCACACAACTGCAACTGTGGCGGAGCTGGAGGGTGGAGGGGACGCCAGAGAAGCCACCAAGGCGGAAAGGCAAGGGGACAAGTATGCCTGAAATGTTTCTCCTTCACCAGCCAGCCTCCCCGCATGGCCTCTTATCGGCCAAGCCCAGGCAGAAGCCAGCAGACCCAGGAGCCCGAGAGACACAGCTTGTAGCTGTCAGCTCTCCAGCAAAGCAGGGAAATTCTACCAACAAGACAGAACACACATGCCCAGAATCAACACAATTCTCACAATGAGTATTTCGCACTTACTCTTGAGCTTTATTTCTTCCTCGCAAAGGCCCCCGTGGGAAGAGCTGGGGAGAGAGAAGTTGTTGGGGACTCTCCAGTATGGTTAGCCCTGCCTTGCCCTGTTGCTCAGTGGAAGTTTGGGGATGGTTTCAAAACCCAGCCAGATCAGGGCCGAGGACACTGGAGATCTGACCACACTTGGATCCGGAATTCCCACTCCTCAGTACCAGTCAAGGTCATGCCACACTTTATCAGAATAAAACAAATAGTCTCAAATGTTCAGCGAAACGATCTAAACCGTGAAAAGCAGGAAAGGGCCAGGTGGCTGATACATGTTGCATTGCCAAGGAAACAGACTCTGGGATGGAAATTTGCATGTAGGGAGTTTTTAGGGGACCCAACACCTGTCAGGGTGTTGGAGAATCAGAATGGGACCGAGGAAGAATTTGAACAGTGATTCTGTCCCAACAAGGACAGCGCCCATGCTGTGGGTAGCTCTGGGGGCTCAGTGGAGCTTCTGAGAAGGCTTGAATCAAGCTCAAAGGGCCACACCTTTGTACCCTTGCATAGCTTGTGATCAGGTGTGGGCTGACCGGACAAAAAGGGATGAGGCTCTGTCTTTAGGGGACTCCCCTGGGAAGCTAAAGGATTGGGTACATCCATCCTGGAGAAGAGATTTGGCTGTACCGCAGCACCCACTACAGCTCCACAGATCGGCAGGGGTTTCTCCAGAGAGAGGAGGCCTAAGACTGGGGGAGACAGTTGGGGAGCTAGCCTTGCTCCGTCTCTTTGCCATTGTTTTATTTATGCCCATTGAGCATGGGGCAGGCAAGGGCAGGGCCTGACGGCAGTCACAAGGATGGAAGCCCAGCATCCGAGTCAGGGATTTCCCCATGTGCCCGTTACACTGGCAAGGCCTGGAAGTTCATCCTTCCGTGTAAAGAGACCAGGGCTCAGGGCTTTATACACCGATCATATGCGAGAAGGGTCCTACCAAAATCCGATGGTTTGGGTTTGAGAGTTGCTGGCCAGAACCCTTTCGTTGTAGCAGTAATTAGCAGCAAAAGCAGCGATGTGTCGAAGAAGAAGAAAAGTCCTGGTTGGGGGAAATAACACCACATCAGGGGCATCTGGGAAAGCGCTGACCTTCCTGTTCCTGTGGAGGTGTGGGGACAGGACCCAGCTCACCCAGAAACAAGAGAAAGCATCCAGATAGGAATTAACTCACTTGAGTGGGTCAAAACATATCACATGACTCTCCCTGACAGGTCCAGAGGCCACTCCTACCAAGCTCCCCTGTTGGCTTGTAGCAAAAGTTGGTCTGACTTGACGCAGGCTGACAACTGTATACGAAGAAACTATCACTGCTAGAACACACAGTTCTTTCCGTGCGTATATTTTCCCAGTGGGGCTCTATTTGGAGGATGACTTGTCCGATGAAAACTTCAACTGGTTCTGACTCCCAAACCACGGCCTTCCCAGTCGCTCAGTCAGGACCATGGTCAGGCCAGCCACACAGCAGCAGAGAGGAAGGGCAGCCTTCCCATGCATGCAGCGGGAGGCCATTCTCCCCCACAGAGCAGGCTGCCAGCACCACACAGGAGAACGTCTCCCCTTAGAAATGCAGTTGGCATTGCCTTGTATTTGGAGCTTGAACTTTGCAGTCCAAGCCTGGGAATTCTCTACTGTGAGCATCAAACGAAGGAGCCCTGGGGGCCACGATGGCTCTGCACTTGGCTGCTCATCAAAAGGCTCACAGGTCGAACTCACACAGTTGCTCTCTGGGAAGAAAGAAATGATTAAGTCTGCTCCCATAAAGACCACAGCCTAGCAAACCTTGCAGGACAGTTCTACTCTGGCACATGGAGTGGACACGAGTCAGCGTCCACTCAGAGGGACTCAACAACCACGTGGGTGACATGGAAGGCAGAAGTCTACAAGAGAGAGAAGAAAAATCAAGGAGCGGGTGAGGGGTAAGTTATGGAGCGGGTTGTTGATGAGTGGCTTAAATTGTTGAATACAAAGTTAATGATATACAACTCCCCACCTCGTTTACAATTTCTTTAAAAAGAAGCACTAAAGAGAGCGGCCCATCTGATGCTAGAGTGTAAGCCTTGGCTGTCATTGGGATGCGGAGATGAACCAAAACAGAAACAGAAAGGGCCACGCGCTCCTTCAGCGGTCAGCCTCCTGAGGCACTTCGGTGTGCCAGGCTCTGCAAATACAGCAGTGAGCAGAGAGACGTGCTCCTGCCCAAACAGGAGGCCTTCAGGCCTGTGCTCCGGAGCAGAGCTGAGCTCTGTGGGGGTGTCTTGGCTGTACCCTCCATGAAAGCAGATCACCAGGCCTTTCTTCCGTGGTGCCACTAAAACAAGCTCCCTGCCATCAAGTCCATCCAGTCTCCCAGGGACACTCCAGGACAAAGTAGGACTGCCCCCTGGGGTTTCCATGGCTGGAAATCTTGAAGGAAGCGGAACCCCTCCTCTTTCTGCCACGGAGTGACTGATGGGGCCAAACTGCCAACCCTGTGATGAACAGGCTAACACATAACCCACTCCACCCCCAGAGCACCTGACCGTGCCACTGGGTGGGACCAACCCCTCATTTTTCAGTTAGCAGCTGAGCACGAATCATGCGCACCTCTGAAAAAGATCCCACTGGAAAGTTCTGCACAGAATGGGAGGAAAGCATGGACCAGAACTCAAAACCATAAAAGACACCAGGCTTAGTGGTCAGATCGAGACAAGTGGGACCACCACCACTCCCCCACTCCACTCCAAGACTATGACTCTTACCCCTCAGGTCTCCAATGTTAGAATAATCAACCATTTATGATCAAAAGGGCAGCAGCATTTACCCAAGGATCCAGTTCAGAGGGTTGAGAAAGAAGGGGAAATGTTTAAGGCACCAAACTCATGAGTCCATGCTGACTCATAGTGGCCCGATAGGGCAGAGTGGAACTGTCCCTGTACTGTGGATTTCTAAGACAGAGTCGATGGTGTCATCTCTCTCCCACAGAGTGGCCAGTGGTTGCCAACTGCTGGCCTTGCAGTTTGCAGCCCCGTGTATTCCCTACCACTCCACTGGGGCCCCTTGAAACAGGAAAGCCAGGGAGGAAGTGAGCTATGCATGGGCTACTGTGGGACTGCAACAGAGGAGTTGAAACAGAGTGGGTATGACGTGTTGAATGCAAGTCAGTGGTAGTTATATAATCGTCTGTCAATTTGAGAGGATTAAGAGTGAAGGGGTGGAGTCTAGCCTGTCAATCAGGTCATAGCCAATGAGCCCTCTGGGTGGGCATGGCTTTCTCCTGAGGATTCTGGGAACTCCTGTATTTCCTCTTTGGAAGCAGGAGACACTCTCTCTCTCTCTGCCCATTCCCTGGGATATATTGCAGCTGACAAGACACATGGAGCTACACTAGAGCCCTGAGCTGGAGGAGCCACGTGGAGACCCCTGCCAGCACTGAGATGCTTGCAACACTACTGGATCCACAAGACTTCCCACCACCGGCCTATGATCTTCCTGCATTCAGTGTCATTGTATGTGTTTCATGAATCCGAAGAGGACTTTCTTATATTGGTATCGGACATCTGGACTAATATGGGACTTAAGGACTTGATCTGGACTGGGCTGGGATATTTTCTTAATGTACAATCACTCTTTATATAAAGCTCTTTCTTATACACATATGAGTGTCTGTGAATTTGTTTCTCTAGGGTTTTTGTTGTTGTTGTTTGTTTATTTGTTTGTTTCTCTAGCTTACCAGGACTGACATAAAGTCAAACTATAATTCTGCTCTATAAATCATCACCTAACTCACAATAAAGTTTTTAAACTATATCTGTAATATAAGCTGATGCACCCTTGAATATTAAAAAAAAAAGTACACCATCTAGAAACCTATTTTAAAAAGCACCACCGAGTCAATGCTGACTTACAGCGACCCACTGTAGGCTTCCAAGTCTGTAAGTGTTGACAGAAAAAGAAAGCCCAGTCTTTCTACCAAGGACCTACTGGGGTTTTAAACTGGGGACCATTCAGATCACAGCTCAATGTGTAGCCACTTCACCACCAGGGCTCCTTGGAGACCTAACAGGGCACCAGAAAAACCAACGTCACAAATGAGGGTAAAATGACAACTGCAGTAAGAGCTGCCAAGGAAAGGGACACCAAGGGCTTTGAGAGCACCTGGCAGTCGGCTTGGCCCAGTCTGGACCATCAGAGACCAGGTCAGGCACACTTCCGTCCATCAGTTGGGAGCTTTGTCCATCCCCAAGAGGAAGACTTGGAAGCTAATATCAATCTGGTGGAACTGTCTTTTTTTACAACTCCATAACCACGTGGTTTTCTATTTATGGATCTATGAACTTAGATAAATATACACACACGTATAATGCAGGTATACTTGAGGGGCGGGGTATGTGCTGGGAGCTCTGTGGCCCAGTGGTTTCGCACTGGGCTGCTAACTGAAAGGTCCCCAGTTCGAAATCACCAGCCGCTCCTCGAGAGAAAGATGAAACTTTCTAGTCTCATACATAGTTACAGGTTCCAAATCTCACCCTGTCCCCACAGCAGTGAACTTGGTTTTGAGCTGATATCTGTGGGCCTGCTCACACCTCTCCGTAGCTCGCCCGTGTGGCCGCGGTGGAAGGGCAGCAGTGTCCAGAGCGAGCGAGCCAGGGAGACCCTTTATCCCAAACAGGATCCCTAGCCAGAGGCCCACGTGCTGCCCCTGCTCCGGGAAGCGCATGCGTGTTTGGACAGGTGGTTGCCCGCAGCGTGCCTGTGCATGAGGGCATGGGAGGGTCTCGTGTACCTCAAGGTGTGAGGGTCCGTGTGCATGTGCGTGTCACGCCCCCCGCCCCCGTGTGGGCACGCGTGTGTAGGTGTGCGTGCTCCGGGCTCGGCCGCGGTGCGGCGAGGAGCGCCTCGTTTGCCTGGGTTGGCAGTTTTGCAGCTCGGTGCCTCTGGGAGTCGGCATGTGCTGCCGGCCCTGGTGTAGCTCGCAGCCGTTTTGCCTGCAGGGATCACCGGGTGGAGAAAGCTGGGTGCGTGTGGCTGTGCAGGGACTACAAAGACAAGCAAATGGGACGCGTGGCCATTTTGCAATTCCTGCTCATTAGACATGTCTGGGGCCTGGCGCACAAGCTCTGAGGATAAATAAGTATAAATATTATATTTGCCTCCGGGTTATCTTTAAAAATGTATTTCCCTCTCCCTCTACCTGCCACCCCCCACCCTGCCCAGTCCCCATCAACAACAGTCAGGGCCTCCCGAGAGCTTCTGGGTATAGACGTGGCATATTGAGAGACCAGGGGCCTTTGCTGCCCTTGGGCTGGCCCTTATCCTCCAGGCCCTGGGGTGGCCAGAGGCAGCAGGGCACCCAGCGAGCTTCCTGGTGCTCCCGGAGTGAGGAGGAGGGAGAGGACCATCCCCGTGGAGCTGAGGGAGCCTCCCAGCACCCTCTCACAGAGAGATGGCAGCAGACTTCATCCTCGCCCGCTGGACGGAACAGTATGGCCAGGAATTCAGGGGACCAAAGGCAGAGTCAGAGCCAAGGGCTTCGTGTGTGTGCCACCCCTCAGCTGGCAGGGTGCCACTTCCTAGAAGGGAGTAAGTAACCTCCCCCACGTCTGGACCGAGAGTACTCCAGTTGGTGGTTCATTTGGGCTTAAGAAAGCAAACCCTACTGAAATTGACTCAAGGGGAAAGGACACGTTTGAGGATGGCTACTGAGCTCCTGGCTCGTCGTCTGTAAAGCAGACTGGATCCACAGTGTTGTCTTGGAGGCTTCAGGCATTGACTATTTTAAACCATTGTTCCAAGGGCGCTGGGTTTGGCAGAGTGGAGACCCTGGTGTTGAGTGAGAAGAGAGAGAAGGGGCTGTGGACCGGACCTGCTGGGACAGCTTCAACAGCTCTGAGCACAAGCACTTTCTGAAATGCTCCCCTGTCTCATCTCCGGGGCTGCAGAGAAGCCCGGGTCCTCTCTGGCCAGGGTGGCCCTTCAGTGGGAGGGTGGTTGCGGGAGCCCTGTGAAGAGACCAAGCTTCCCTCCGTAGGGAAGAACCGCTGCTCTATGCCCATGTCCTGCACTCTGGGCCCTGTCCCTGAGCTCACCTGGCCCCCTGTGGTGGAAGCAGAGACCACGGGCTACACCAAGTCTGGAAAGCAAAATCAGGCTGGTAACATGAGAACTCCCTGGTGGATGATGCCAAGAAATGGCCCCACCAGGCCTCTCCTTATACCTGGGGAAATCCAGACCTCTTTTAAGAGACACCGCAAATGGATTTAGTGCCTGTACTTGCATCCCCAACTGCCTGCGAGAAAGCATCAGATGGCCCGGTTGGGTTAGGTGTGCATCGCTGATAGAATCCGTGGTGGTCAAGGAGGAGGGCATCCTAAACCTCCAACCAAACGACAGCTTCCCCGGAAGTCTTCTTAAAACCAAACAGTGGCTTAGCTGAACTGGTCAAGGATGCCAGCCTGGAGCACTACTTGCTTTGAAGAACTGTCTGCACGCAATCAGCGACAAGAGCAACTTGGAAGATTGCATAGAAACCTGTCTTCGGAGGCAGTGGATTCTCGATCCTGGGGGAGGACGGGCAGTGGAATCAGTGTCACTAAGTGGTTCACATGACACTGGAGTTGGTGTGCGTGTTGCTGTGTGTGCCCTCAATGACAACAAAAAATAGATAAAGATGTCAATCCACATAAAACAGTAAATAAATAAAGGTCACCTACTGTATAAGATTTTGAGAGGATCCTGGGGAAATGGATGGTGGGAAATGAAGGGGGTCTCTTACAAGGGGTCTTTCAGTTCACTGCTGTGGTGTGGCTCTTTTCTCAAGTGTTTCACTGAGCTCCAGCCTCTACGTCCTCTCTGGGGTAAGCTCAGTGAAAGACAGCCGGCTCTTGGCTGCTAGCCACTCCCAAAGTCCTGAGATCCCGCCTGCAGTAAAGGACCGGTGATGCTGTGGGGATTGGGCCAGTCTGGAGCATGGACTGCACCCATGGAACCTGCTGCATTGTGTTTCCAGAAGAAAGGTGACTGGGTGTTGGGGTGTGCTCTGACCAAGGATGGAGGCTTTTAGCACACTGTTCTCAAACCAATGGAGAAACCTCCGGAAGGAGACGGAGATGTGCCAAGCAGCAGACAGTCTCCTCCGGTCACTGAGAGGCAGAATCCTTCAGGTTTAACAGTTCCGGCTGCCCTGACCCTTTGTTCTGGGCTCTGGGTACATAATCTTCTGTGTCACACTACATCATGGGTGCCAGGCTAGTGTCCTGTTCCTACATGAGGCAGCTGCCACCATGCTATCCTGGACTCCTCTTCAGCATGGGTTCTAGCAGCAGTAATAACATCTCTGGAAATCCATGCTGGGCCACAAGGAACTTCTAGTTATTGCTCTAGGTCTCCTGTCTTTTTGCATACCCTCCTGGAACTGGCCGTCACTGCCCTTTAATAAGACCAAGGAGGATACCTCTCTCCTCATGCCCATCGTATTGCAAGAACCAAATAGGAGTCGTCTGCTCCAGACTGGCTCGGCGCTCCTCTGGATGGTGGAAACAGCCATTTGGGAGGGAGTGGGGAGAAGTGGGCATCAGAAACCCCCATGGTGCCCAGAGCTGCTGCCCAGGGGCTGACATTTCCTGGCAAGGAGTGGCTTCTTTCTGCTGTGCTGCCGTTTGATCCATATGCAAACCAGAGAGGGCTGTGTCTATAAATAAGACATTATAGTTAAATCGATATTGATTATTAGGAGTTAGTGTTATATTTAGAGCCATAAAACTGAATAAATATTATGGTAAGGGCGTCCTAAATCTCATGGGCAAAATCACGGAGCGAGGCAGAGACGCTGACCTTGATTGATGGAGCTGTGACCTCATCCCCTCAGGCCTGAAGAGAGATGGTGTAACAGATGGCTGATCCGGGTCAGGATAGAGATCAATGCATTATGTCAGTCACCGGAGGCTCCAGTCTGACTCGCAGCAACCTTACAGGACAGTGTAGAACTACCCCCTGGGGCTTCCATGGTGGGGGCTCTTTAAGGAAGCAGACCACCCGCCACACGCCCAGTGCTAAACCACGCATCACCCGGGTCCTTACTGCTAGGGAGGAGGCATCTGGGGACAGCGTAGATTCCCTCCACCCACTTCTCAGGCACAGTCTGGCATTAACTCGGGACCTGTAACGCACTGGGCTGCGATGCACATGGTTGGCAGTTTGAGACCACTCGGGAGATAGACTTGGCTTTCTACTCTTGTAAACAGTTCCAGTCTCAGAAACCCACAGGGGGTCACTATGAGCCAGCATGGACTTGACAGTGAGTTTGGATTTTTTTTTAATTCGGTCAGTAATGACAATTGTTCTTAATGTGATCTTCTCCATCCCCTGGCCCCCTTGGGAAGGAGAGGAGACCACCTTTTTTTCCTCTCACTTGAAAGTAACTCCAAGCTGTCAAGCTGCTGCTGCGAACTAGTTTCTTTGCTTCTGCCTCCGGAATCCTGAATGTCCAGGTCTCCCTTGACACTGGCCTTTCCCCCGCCTGGTCTCCTGATGGTCCGCTCAGCCCAGCTAGTTCTGTCGCTCGGGAAGGAGAGATTGCTAACTGAAACCTCTTGGCTTCCCCTCCGCTCACTCATTGTTCGCGTTGGTGTTAGGTTCCTTCAGGTGGGTTCCAGCCCAGAGAGACCCCACGCGCACAGAAAGAGACACTGGCCGGCACTGCGCCATGCTCACAGGGGTCCCTGCGCTCGAGGCCTCAGTGGCACTCCCTGTGCCCATCCATAACATTGAGGGCCTCCCTCTTCTTCACTGCCCCTCTACTCTTCCAAGCAGGGTGTCCTTCTCCAGGGACCCGTCTCTCCTGACAGCGTGCCCCAGGTACGTGAGACGGAGCTGCAGCCTCCTGACTCCAAGGAGCACTCTGGCCTGGCTTCTTCCGAGATAGATCAGTGTGTGTTTGGACAGTCCACGGGACTGTCAATATTCTTCACAGTCACTCTTCTTCAGTCTTCCTTCTTGGCTCTGCTTAAATGTTGCCTCCTCCCTGAAGCCTTCCCTAGATTATCAATGGTAATCAACACTACCTTTCCACTTCATGTCCTCTGCCTGGAACTCTTTAGCATTTATTATATCTTGGTTAGTGGAGTGGGTTAAGCATAAGGCTGCCAGCCACAAGGTCAGCATTTCAAACCCCCCAGCTGCTCCTTAGGTGAAAGATGAGGCTGTCTGCTCTTGTAAAGCTTTACAGCCTCAGAAATCCTTTGTGGGGTTGCTGTGAGTCTGGGGTGTCGTTTGTCTGTTTTAGATTAGAGTTGTGTGACCACCATCACAATCAAGTTGTAGAACTAATCCTGTCACCTCATCGCCACTCCAACCCTAAAGCAGAACGCTCACTGCTGTGGAGTCAATTTCACTTCCGTGGCAGAGTAAGACAGGACAGATCTGCCGCTTTGGGTTTCGGAGGCTGCTGGTCTTGGCTGGAGTTGAAAGACTCCTCTTTCTCTCCAGAGTGGCTACTGGGTTCGAACTACCAGCCCAGTGAGGAGCAGCCCAACATGTAAGCCTGACACAACCCGTTATGCCAACGGGGCTTTTTACACCAGCCCGAGGCAACCACGAATCTGCTTCCCGGCTCTGTAGATTTGCGTCTTCCAGATACTTCATATAAATGCAGCCATAGAATATGCATGCTTTGGTCTTGGGTTTATTTCACAGAGCATGATTTCACAGGGCGTTCATCCACATTGGCGCGTGCATCAGTACCGCATGCATGGTTATTGTTAAATGGCATCGCATTGTCTAGATACACCACTGGAATTTTTTTTTCGTTTTTTATATTCCACAATTCATACACATTTTGTTTCAGTTCAGCCACTGCAATTCCCTGTCTTGGGCTGGGTTCTCTGGAGAAGTGGAACCAGTGTCGTACACCTCTGTCTCTATAGAGGGAAGTCTTCTCGTGCGATCCTGCTCAGAGCAGTTGGCAGTGGGGGCTGGGCACCATCTAGTTCCTCTGGTCTCCGGGTTGTGAAGACTGATGTTTGTGTGGCCCGAAGTCCATGAAACAAATTGTCCCCATATGTGTCTTGATTTTCATCACTCTGTGTCCCTCTGGACAGTTGGGGGGGGGAGTTGTATAAGAGGACAGTACTTTGTGTTTCTCCCTCAATGGATGACCCAGGGTTAGCAAGGATGCTGAACATTGCTTAGTCTTTAGTGGAATTGAAGCGTCAGAAACATGTCTACCTTCTGCACAGGTGAGCGGGGAAGCATTCCCAGGCAGTTGTCCGGGTTTCAGAGTGATGTGCATTTGCATTCAGCATCAGGTCGTGTGCTTGGCTATTGTTAGAGGCCAGTTAGCCCCAGGTCCCTCTGTGATTCTACATCAGGTTTCACAAACGGGTCACCCTCGGGCCTAAGGCATGCTGTAGATTTGCTTGACCCACACTGGTTGGGGGTGGGGATGTTTTTAACTTTACTTAGTTGCCAACATATAAAATTCAGATGGTTTCGCATAAAATTCCAGATTCCTGGCTTCTCTTGAAAACTCTGACGCTTCCAGCAGCACCAGCTTCAGTGTCTGACAGAGCAATGCTGTGCACACGCAGGCTCAGGCCAAGAAGCACAGTCCCCACAAGGCTCCCTCATTCATTGCTGCCTGGCTCCTGAAGGTATCGTGACCTCCCTCCCTGATCACTAAGAGTGGTCATGTAAGGTGGAAAGATGACTGGGTATAGGGGCCACCAAAAGTGATTGCCCCCCTGTGAGCCGAACGATTTCCAAAATATCATAGCTAGGAAAAGGTACACAGTACTTAGAGCAGCGGTTCTCAACCTGTGGGTCGTGACCCCTTCACAGGGGTCACCTGATTCATAACTAGCAAGATTACTGTGAATGAAGTAGTAGCAGTGAAAATAATTTTATGGTTGGAGGAGTCACGACAACATGAGGAACTGTATTAAAGGGTCAGGGCATTAGGAAGGTTGAGAAGCACTGGGTTAAAGGATTCTGAAACATCCCCCACTACCCTCCCCTTTCCCCCTTCCCTGCCTCGCTGCCCCTACCTAATCCTCATGGAGGCCTCCCCTGCTTCTGTGACATTTAATCCAACGCTCCTCTTAGCAGCTTCTTAGAGTCACAAGTCTGTCCTTCCTAATAGGCCAAGTGGACATTGCTGGCACCCCACGTGGTCCCCTAAAGCCAGAAGAGGAGCCAGGAGTCAGGGAAGGTCTCCCCAGTCTGCCACATGGTGAGGTAAGCACAGTGGGACAATGAGAAATCCCTAGTGGTACAACAGGCTAATTAATGCACTCCGCGGCTAATCCATAGCTTGACCATGAGAGCCCACCCAAAAGTCATGAGAAGAAAGGCCTGCCATCTCCTTCCCAAACATCACCATGGAGAGCCCGATGGGGCGCCGTGTGACTCACACACACACACACACACACACACACACACACACACACACACGGTGGCCATGAGTCAGTGTCGACTCAACAATGAGGAACCAAAGCCCAGACAGGTGAAAGGAGGTAACCAACATCACGCAGTTCAAACTTACCACACCTGGGACTCCTGCCCGGGTGCCCATTGTTCTCCCACTGCCTGGAGGCATCTGGTGGTCAGCCAGGCTGGGGTGGGGTCCAGCCTGGAGAATATCAAATGACTGCTCAGCCCGCGTGCCACAGGAGGGCCCGCTCCCAGCTCCCACCACTGGCCAGCCCGCCATGGAGCGACACGGACGACCATGATAAGGAAAAGGAGCAATGGGGGGGGGGGGGAGGACAGGAGGATGACAGCGCCCTCCCCTGTAACTCAGTTCACGGTCAAACCAGGTTGCCTCCAGGCAAGAAGTGTCTGGTGTTCGCCCCTCTTCTGTGACTGAGAGTTGGAACTGAAGGGGCAGGACTCAGGTTCATGTGTAAGGGGTGGACAGAGATGGAATGCTTGCCAGGGGGCTTCCCTCAGCACAGGGTGGGAGGAAGGTTTGGGTCCTTTCTTCATGGCTCTCTTTCTTACGCCGCTCCCCCACCTGACTCCAAGCCAGCGGCCACCACAGCATCCAGCCCCTCATTCAGCCTGACGAATCTGCCTCCAAAACAACCCCGAACTCCACAGCCCATTTCCACCACCGTCACCCAGCCTATCACGAGGACCCCCTCCCTGGTCTCCCTGCAGGCCCCCGCGGCCACATGTCATCCTCCAGTGTTGCCACAGCTCCCAGCGGGAGAGCTCTCAGAGCTTGCCTTCTTCAAAGCCGCCGGCGGGGAGCAGGGAGGGGCGGCCATTGTTCAGGAAGCTGTGCGTGGTGTGTATCGATGGTGATGGGAAATCTGGCAGCCCTCAGGGGTGGTGCTTACGCAACCTGATGACTGCCATTGGCATCACCAAGGACGACACCTGAAAGCCCTCGTGCTGCTAGGGACTGTGTCACATGTCTGCGTAGAAACCAAACTCACTGCCACCGAGCGGATTCCTACCCACGGCGACCCTGTCTGGTTGATAATAAGAAGGAAAAATACATTTTTAAACCCAGAGAGGGGGGAAAAATACCTCCACAAAGCTTCTCATCATCCTTAGAATAAAATCTAAATTCTCTATCATGCGCTACAGGATCCAACACTATGCAGCTGTTACCTGCCTCTGAAAATATATTTCCTCCCAGTCCTCACCCAAATTGCTTTTTGTTGGTTTGTTTTGAAGCCAGCCAGCTTGTTCCCATCTCAGGGCCCCCCTCCTAGTTCTTCCCTCTGCCAGGAGCACCCCTCCGTGTATCGTTGAATGGCTGTTCCTCAGAGAGCCCTTCCCAACCCCCACCCCAGAGGGCTTCTCCTCCGGCCCCTCTCACTCACATCCTGGGGTTTCATGTGCTTCTGGGCACCAACAGGGACTGAACTGGCATCATCCGGGCATTTGCTTTCTTGCTTGCAGAGCAGCTCCCCTTGTTTGAGCTTGAACTATTCACCACCCCGCCACCCTCCCCCCAAATTATGCTGGAATCCGAGTCTCAACCCTAATCCTAACCCTACCTGTGCATGTAAACCTAGTTTTGAAAATAGTTTTGTTCTATTAATCAAATCAAACCCCAATGACAACGTGTGAGTTACAAAATGATCTGAGTAGATACAGAGACGTGTCCATGTGGAAGAAGACAGATGGATGCCTTGTGAGGAACCAAGGAACACCTGAGATTACCAACATGGAAGGACCAAGACCCTCCCAAACCAAACTCTCTGCTCTCGAGTCGATTCCCACTCACAGCAACCCTGCAGGACAGGCAGAACTGCCGCCCCTGAGGGTTTCCAAGATGGTGGCTTGTTACGGAAATAGAAAGCCTCAACTTTCTCCCAAGGAGTTGAGTGGCTGGTGGTTTTGAACTTCTGACCTCAGTGTTATCAGTCCAATGTGTAACCACTATACCACCAGGCCTCCTTGGTCAAGACCCTGCTGTGGCCTCCAAACCTGTGTGAAAGCAGCTGTTCTGTAAAGCCACCATTTGTGATGTGCTGTTACAGCAGCACCGGGAAACTAAGACCAGGGATCTGAGTTTATGAGATCCAAGCCAAGGTCTTCCTTACTCAATACTGTTGGTCCCAGCGAGTACTCCATAATAGTCAATGACAGAGCAATCCTCAATAAGACATTGTTGAATTCAATGACTGAGTATCCAGGTGAGAGATGGTAAGGACATAAATGGCGAGAATAAACGTGGCGAGTATTGAAGAATCAGAAGCAATGGGACCCATTCTAAAGAGGCAATGAGACAGCCTGAAATCCCAGCCTTGACCAGTGGGTGGGTGATGATAAAGAAGAAACAATAAAATCAGCAATGGTGGTCATTTGTTAGGATGAGCAGCTTGGGGGCGGGGGGGGGGGGGAATATAATGAGCTCAGTGTTGAAAAGTTGATTTGAAGTGCCTGAGGAACTGAATACAAATTTTGGAACTCAAGGAGATTTAAGAAACTGGTTGGGATTTGGGGGGGGGGGGGATGGAGAAGTGTGTGGTAGGCAATTGGAGCCGCAGAGTCCCTAGGTGACACAAATGGTTAACATGCTTGGCATGTAAGCTGAAGACTCAAGGCCACCAACGGGTGCCTTGGGAGAAAAGTCTGACTATCTACATCCTTCCTGCAATCAGTCATGAAAAACCCTGCGGTTCTATTCTAACGCACACACAGTCTCAACAAGGCAGTGTACACTCAGCAACTGGTACGTGGTCATTGGCGCTGTGACCTGTCCTGGAGCCCAAATTTAAGGAGCCGACAAAGTCACTCCAGCAAGGAATCACAGGTAAGAGGTAGAAGAAGCACCAGAGGGGAAAGAAGAGTGCTTTTAAGAAGAAGGATATGATCCACCATGTCAAAGACAGAGAGCCCCTGAAGATCTAAGCTGGAAAGGACTGTCTTGCAATCTGGAACTCACTAGGGGCCTCCTCGGAGCCCTTTCTCGGGAGAGCTCTGGCTGGACGCCAGGTGAGAGTAGGTGGAGGAGTGAAGGAGAGGGCGAGACAGTGATGGAGTAGAAAGTCCTTCGATCAATTCAGCTGCAAATAGAAGACCAAGGATATGGTAATTGCCAGGGAGAGCATTGGCAAAGAGCGATTTTATTTTTAATTGGGAAAGACTAAAATATACGTAGCTCAGGGAGACGTGGGACAGGGCAAGATATGACAAAATAACAATTTATAAATTATCAAGGGCTTGTGAGGGGGTGGGAAGCGGGGAGGGAGGGGAAAAATGAGGAGCTGATGCCAGCGGCTTAAGTGGAGAGCAAATGTTTAGAGAATGATGAGGGCAATGAATGTACAAATGTGCTTTACGCGACTGATGTATGTATGGATTGTGATAAGATATGTATGAGCCCCTAATAAAATTATTTTTAATAATAAAATAAAATATATGTAGCACGAGCCTTTGGATGTATGGCTCAAGTTCTTTCCCAAAGGGCTGCTAATGACCCCGCAAATCGTTGAATGCAGTGTGTTCCAGGTGCTCAGCACTATCTGTAAGATGAATCAAGGCTGAAACCGCCTTAGAGAAGAAGACTTGTGACCAAGTCTCCCACCAACGTGGGAAAGCGAAAGAAGCAGATGCCTCTGAGAAAAAGAAGTTACGAGTGATGTACCTGGTGCTTAACGTATGGGGGACAGGAGTGGAGGGGATGCTACAGGGCTCTGCTTTTATGATCTTTGGATTCCCCTGCCGGAACTGATCAACAGAATCTAAGCAGAACAATGTCCCGATAACAACAAGAAGACACGGCCCCGGAACCATTATCTAGATCCTACGTCCAGCTTGCCGCCATCTAGGAGACTCCTCCTTGGGACTTGGTTTACCGATTTGGAATTTGGAATCTTAGCCTAGAGCCTGGATGAAAACCCACCCCAGAACCCACCAGTCTGGATTCAAATCCCACCTCTTCATGGTTTTATCCCTGGGTGATCCTGGGTGAGTTAACTTTCCTACACCTCAATTCCTTCCTTTTAAAAACAAGGTTAATCATCGTCTCTGCACACACACACACACACACACACACAAATGTTACACACACACATATACACAAACGAGGTCTTCAAAAGGGTTTTGGGAATCGACTTTGGGGCCAGGGCATGGCACCCCATCAGACTCAACTGGAAAACACTCCTAAAGGTCAACAAACAGACCTTGAACTAACTACAGGCTTTTCTCTTTTTTTGTTATTGGTTTGTTGTTGGTGTTTTGCTTTGTTGCTTTGTTTTGCTTGTCTTATTTTTGTGCATATTATCATCTCTGCAGGTCTATCTAGATAACATGGGGGAATAAACAATCTGGAGGAGAAAATAATGGGACTGGCGGTTCTCGGGAGGGACATGGGAGAGCAAGATGTGCGGGAAAGGAAGTGGTGTTAACAAACCCAGGGACAAGGGAACAACAAGTGATCCAAAATCGGTGATGAGGAGGGTATAAGAGGCTTGATCAAGGGCAATGTAACCGAGAGGAATTACTGAAACCCAAATGAAGGCTGATCAAGATAGTGGGACAAGAGGAAAGTAAAAGGAAATAGAGGAAAAATCTAGGAGGCAAAGGGCATTTATAGAGGTCTAAATGCAGGCATATACATATGTAATATATATGTGAATGAGGAAATAGATCTATGTGCATATATTTATAGGTTTAGAATTAAGGTAGCAGATAGACATTGGGCCTCCACTCAAGCACTCCCTCAATGCAAGAACACTTTGTTCTATTAAACTGGTATTCCATGCTGCTCACCTGGCCAACACAATCGCTGAAGATAAAGTGGGTGCATAAGCAAATGTGGTGAAGAAAGCTGATGGTGCCCGGCTTTCAAAAGCTACAGCATCTGGGTTCTTAAAGACTTGAAGGTAAACAGCGGTCATCTAGCTCAGAAGCAACAAATCCCACATGGAAGAAGCACACCAGCCTGTGTGATCATGAGGTGCTAAAGGAATGAGGTATCAGGCATCAAAGAACAAAAAAATCTTATCATTTTGTGCTCACCTCCCAGATACGATCACTGAAGACAAACGGGTGCATAAGCAAATATGGTGAAGAAAGCTGATGGTGCCCAGCTATCAAAAAGATATAGTGTCTGTGTGCTCAGAAGCAACAAAGCCCACATAGAAGAAGCACAGCAGCCTGTGCGATCACGAGGTGTAGAAGGAATGAGGTATCAGGCATTGTGTTAGTCTGGGTACTTTAGAGAAACAAATCCACAGAAATTCATGTATTAGAGTTTTATATAAAGGTTAAGTGCACATCAGGAAAATATCCCAACCCAGTGCTGCCCAAGCCCACAAGTCCAACATTAACCCATATGTCCGACACCAATCCATCTCCTCCATCTCACAAAACACACACAGTGATGCCAACTGCAGGAGAAAAGCCGATTCAGTGAATGCATAAGCATCTCAGCACGGGCAGGGGTCTCCACATGGCTGCTCCAGCAGTCAGGGTTGCATTGGGGTAGGTCCATATGGCATCTCCTCAGGGATGTCTTACAGGAAGTGAGCCTTGTCCGTTGAAGCAGGGAACTGGCTAAGACAGCTACACTCTTGTCCGACCATCAGAAAGCAACAGACCTGAGAACTAGACAGGCAAGGCTCACGGAGCCATTTATCCTTCTGCCCTTCAATTAAACCCACATGTGTTTATCCGCCAGGTTGTCACAATAAACTAACTACCTCAGACATCAAATAATAAAAATTCATATCACTGTGAATGAAGGGGAGTTCGGAGTGGGGACCCAAAGCCCATCTGTAGGCAACTGGACACCCACTTAACAGAAGGGTCATGAGGAGGAGACAGTCAGTCAGGGTGCAGAGTAGCAACGATGAAACATACAACTTTCCTCTAGTTCCTAAATGCTTCCTCCCCACTCCCCCACATTATCATGATCCCAATTCTACCTTGCAAATCTGGCTAGACCAGAGGATGTACACTGGTACAGATAGGAACTGGAAACACAGGGAATCCAGGATGGATGAACCCCTCAGGACCAGTGGTGAGAATGGTGATACTGGGAGGATGGAGGGAAGGTGGGTTTGAAAGGGGGAACCGATTACAAGGATCTACCTATAACCCCCTCCCTAGAGGACGGACAATAGAAAAGTGGGTGAAGAGAGATGTTGGATAGTGTAATACATGACAAAATAGTAATAAATTATCAAGGGTTCATGAGGGAGGGTGGGAAAGGAGGGAGGGGAAAAGTGAGGAGCTGATACCAAGGGTTTAAGTAGAAAGCAAGTGTTTTGAAAATGCTGATGGCAACAAATGTACAATGTGCCTGTCACAATGGATGGATGTATGGATTGTGATAAGAGTTGTATGAGCCCCCAATAAAATTACTTTTTTAAGTTTGGGGGAAAATTCTACTATTTTTATTCACTCCAGTTTCCCACAAGCATTCTGAAACCCCATCGTGTATGTACAAGGGGGTAACCAATAAAACCTGGATTTTTTTTCAAAGCTATGTATTAAATTTTTCAGAAAACAGTTTTATCACCGTCAAAGTACTCTCCATTACAATTAATACATCTGTCAAATCTGCAGTTTCATTTTGGGAACATGTTTCAAACTCATCTGTTTGGATGTCTGACAGCACTTCCTTCGTTTATTTTTTTTCTTCACCTCTTCTACATCAACTCACTGTCCTTTCATGTCCCTCTCCATTCACGGAAACAAAGAAAAGACACACAGAGTGAGGCCAGGTGAGTAAAGTGCATGGGACAAGAGAGGCATGATGTTTTTTTTACCAAAAACCGGCACACTGAGTTGGCTGTATGAGCAGGTGCATTGTCGTGGTGGCAAAACCAGTTCCCCATCTGCCACAAATCTGGCTTTTTTTGTCACACACTGTTACGTTATCTTTTCAGAACCTCTAAATAAAAGCTTGATTAAGAGTCTGACCTGGTGGAATGAACTCCACATGCACTATGAGTTGACATTTTCATCTATTCGGGTTGACGGATGTCCAGAATGAAGTTTGTCATTGATCAACATTTCACCTCTTTTGGAAATGAAAAGACCCCTCAAACACTTGAGTTTTTCCCGTAGTGCTGTCCTTGTAAGCTGTGTTCAACATTGAAACAGTTTCTGCAGCATTTTTTCCGGACAGAAAACAAAATTTCACAGCCACATACTGTTCTCTTAAATTGGCCATCCCCCCCCCCCCCCCAAAAAAATGAAGTACAGCAAAACTGCTTTCACAAAAAAATTCACTGTGACCAAAGAGAATCTTCCCAGGTGACGCCACTGGGTGCACTAACTCAGAGCAAGTTGCTTGATAAAAACCAGTGAAACAAAGAGATTCAACTCAAGGAAATGGTGATTGTGGGGTCTGGCAAATCCTGACTCACGTGGTAGTAGAGGCAGGTCAGATATAGGGCTGTTGCCTCATAGGACTTCAGACACTGGGAAATCCCAAAATCAAGCAGACAAATGCCAGTTCTGTTGACTCACAGGCTGTAGAAGCTGGTGAATCCCAGAACTGGCAGGCCAGGTGACAAGCTGCTTACTCAAGTCTCACAAACCAGAGGTCTGATGAGGAGGAGCTGGGTACAGAATTCAAAGAAAGGAAGAGTCTTGCCAGAGCAACCACATATAAATTAGATGCAGGTCCCGCCCCCAAGAAAGCTCCCCCTAGATCAGAGTAAGAGTGTGACTGAAGCAAGGGTGTTGCTGCTGCCAGTCTGACCTGTAGTGATCCTGTGCAAACAAAACAAAGCATTGCCCAGTCCTGTACCACTGTCACTTGAGCCCATCAATGCAGCCACCATGCCCATCTATCTCATTGAGGGTCTCCTCTCTTTCTCTGTCCCTTGACTTGACCAAACATGAGGACCTTCTCCTGACAACACGACCAAAGTGTGCGAGACGAAGTCTCCCCATCCTTGCCTCTAAGGAGCACTCTGCCTGGACCTCTTCCAAGACAGGTTTGTTTGTCTTTTCCGTAGTCCGTCACACTTTCAATATTCTTCACTGGCGCCACAATTCCAACTCATCCATTTTTCTTTGCTCTTCCTTATTCAATGTCCAGTTTTCACCTGCATGTGAGGCCATTAAAAATTCCATGGCTTAGGTCAGCAGTTTGAACCATCACACTTGCTCTGTGGGCTTTCTACTCCCACAAAGAGTTACAGTCTCAGAAACTGACAGGGGCAAGTCTACCCTGTCCTACAGGGTCTTGGTGAGTTGGACTCTACTCAGAGGCAGTGAGGGAAGTGTGTGTGTGCACACGTGCGTGCGTGTGCTTGCGCATGCATGCGCATAATACCCTTGGATAGTACCGGTACCTAGAAAAGTACTATATTGGGATTGTCTAGTATTATTATTGTGATAGCCACCTGGTCTGAGGGAACTCAAGTGAGCAGGTGAAACACTCCAGCCTCATTTATAAGAGTGGGAAAGAAGAAATTCTAGATCAGGGACCAGACAACTTAATGTGCACAGGACCAAATAGTCAATATTTCTGACATTACAAGATGTATGGTTTCTGCTTCAATGACTCAGCTTTGTCATTCTAACAGGAAGCAGGCAAAGACAATATGTATATAAGTGGGCATGGCCATTCCCCAATAAAACTTTATTCACAAAAACCTGGACCAGACCTGGCTCCTGGGCCATAGTATGTTGTTGTTAGCTGCTGTCAAATAGGCCCTGCCCATGGTAACCCATGGTAACCCAGGGTAATCCATGGTAACAAGAGAGCAAAACCCTGTCAAGCCATTGCCTTATCAACGATGGGTTGTGGATCAGACCATGTGATCCATATGGCTTTCCTTAGCTGATTTTGGGAAGTAAATCACCAGTCCTTTCTTCCTAATCTTGCTCCAGAAGCTCCACTGGAGCCTATTCAGTATCATAGAAACGCACAAGCCTCCACTGACAGATGGGTGTGCCTGTGCATGAATGATCAAGCCCAAGTCTTCAGCTTGAGAGGTGAGGGCTCTCTCACTGGACCACGCACACCCCGACTTGTAGTTTGCAGTTCCCTCTTGGAAAACCAGGACTCCTATGACAAGGGGTAGCAGATCTTCCTGTCTGGTGGGTCGAACCAAGAAATCCTATACATCCCAGGCCAGGCCAGAGGTCTGCATACTTTCAGCTACAACTCACCAAGACACAAAAAAAGACTCCCAACTCACAGAACAAGCAAATAATAAACGAGTTTTGAAAATAATTAAAATTGAAAATTGATTGTCTGGGCCAGAGCAGATTTATGCAAAGGGCCTCAGCTCCATGGGGAGTGGAAGGAGGGCTTCTAAGCTCTGTGTTGAACAAGCTAAGCATTTTTTCAGATTATTCCCAGCATAATATGCCAAAGGGAATAGGCTCCATTTATTATTTCCTTTAAAAAATCAATGGGCTGAAACATTCCCTCTAGACCTATAATATTTATTTCAATGTTCTGTCAATAAATATAACAAGGTTAGCTTTCTATCAGTTTAGTTGGAAGAATCATTTGAGGGAAGTTCTATTTGTTAAGCTCGATTACAGAAAGCAATCAATAGGGGAAAATTCCCTGGTCACTATAGGCAAGAAATATAGAGCTCAGAGGAGCCATCCAAGCAAGGAGACTGATGCCACAGCTCCTCGCTCCACCGACAAGGGTAAGAGATGTGGGTGCAACTCTGAGTTATGAGGTGTCCGGCTGGAGCAGGCTGCATCCGGAGCTGAAAGGGAATCGGAAACCCCAAGAGAGAAAAGGAATTGTCCAGGGGCACAGGGTGACAGAAGCAGAGCTAGCATCTTGATGTTCCCATTTCAGATTTTCCCAGGTCTTAGGCTGTTTCATTGACGCAGGGCAGACAGTGGGATGCAGAGACCCACACAGGAAGAAAGGGAACGTTGCTCTCTTTCCTTGGAATTCAGCTCTGTTGACTGGAGAGTTCCCAGGGGAAGGTATGGTGAGCTGGCCTCAGATCTGGGTAGAAGGGTAGCGAGAGAGCAGGGGCAGCCACAGGTTCTCTGTGGGTTAGGACTTCATGAGGATTTGGAGAAGTTTAATGGAGATGGTTCACCTATTTACCCTTCACCTTCAGCACAGGTGCGCACACATGCTTCTCTGTCTCTGTAGGCTGGGTCACCTGGAATGTGTGTCTCACCTTCTGGTGGATGGAACTGGGTGATCCCATTCTACCATACCTACCATTCCACAGGGTAGTCATGGTGAACATGGGATTTGGACTTTTCATGTTGCCTCAGGCCCAACACATTGTAGATTAGGTATCTTGATGTTCTTTTCACCTCTCAAAGCTTCCCTTGCCACTTGTAAAACAGGAACAATGACACTTTACCAGCAGAATAAGAGAACTATGTGACATTGCCGGGTGTGTTAGGCTGGGTGGACCAGAGAAACAAATCCAGGGACACTCATGTATGTGTAAATAAGAGATTTATATCAAGAAGTCATTATATATCTCGAAAACATCCCAGCCCAGTCCGACCCAAGTCCATAAGTCTGACACTAGTCCACAAGTCCTTCTTCAGACTCTCCAAGACACAGGCAATGATGCAGAAAGCAGGAATATCACGGGTTGATGGGTGCAAAGTCATGTGGATCCAATGGCGGTCGGCTCTGACAGCAATCAGGGTCAGTCAGCAGGAAGGTGAAGGCAGAGAGAGAAGAGAGAGAGAGAGAGAGAGAGAGAGAGAGAGAGAGAGAGAGAGAGAGAGAGAGAGAGAGAGAGAGGAGAGTTCCCCAGGGACTCCCCCTCCCCCTTAAGAGAAGGCCACGCCCATCAGGCCGTGACCTGATTGACAGGTTGAATACCACCCCTACACTTTTATATGTCTTCAAGTTGACATGAAATCATGTAACTGTCACACTGGGGGGGGGGGAGGATTATTGTTGCTGGGTGCTGTTAAGTCTGCTCTGACTCATAGCCACCCAATGCACACCAGAACGAAACACTGCCCGGTCCTATAACATCCTCCCAGTGGCTGGTCTGCTGGAGCCCAGTGCTGCAGCCCCTGTGCGTCCATCTCACTGGGGTGCTCTTCTTTTCACTGACCCTTTACTTCACCAGGCGTGATGTCCTTCGCCGGAGAAACGTGCCCAGAGCACACGAGACGAAGTCTCGCCATCCTTGCTTCGGGCTGCACTTCTTCCAAGACCGATTGGCTTGCTCTCTGGCAGTCCGTGGTACTTACAGCACTCTTGATCAACACTGATAATTCAATCATTCAAAATGCACCCATTCTTCTCCGGTCTTGTGTAGTCATTGTCCAGCTTTGTGCATATGAAGCCATCGAAAACACGACCTCTTCGCCCTCACAGTCACACCTTTGCTCTTTAACACTTAACGTGGGTCTTGTGTGGCCAGTTTTTCCAATGCAGCGTGTCCTTGGATTCTTTGGCCTGCTGCTGCCACGAGCATTGATTGTGGATCCAAGCAAGATGAAATCCTTGACAACGTCAATCGTTTCTCTATTTATCATGATGTTGCCTCTTGGTCTAGTTCTGAGAACTTGGGTTTTCTTTTGTTTGCATTTAGTTGTCACCCACACTGAAAATGTCAGTCTTTCATTTTCATCCGGAAGTGTTTCAAGTTCTCCCTTCGACAAGCAAGGTTGCATACACACCTGCATACTCCTTGTGGGTGTGGTCTCCTCAGAAGGAGGTCCCTGGGGAGCTCTCTCTCTCTCTCTCTCTCTCTCTCTCTCTCTCTCTCTCTCTCTCTCTCTCTCTCTCTCTCTCTCTTTCTCTCTGCCTTCACCTTCCTGGGTCTGACCCTGGTTGTTAAGGCACCTTCCTCCAGCCTGGTGTGCCTCCAGCTCCTGAGATTGTTGGGCAGCAGACAGATGGAATAAGGATGGTGAAAGGGTGCGATTCTACCACACAGTTTTCCTGAGCTTAGACTATGCAATATCCCCTTCTTCTGTTCAAAAGAGACTGCCTCTTGGTCCATGTGCAGGGCAGGCCCCTCATTCGCACAAAGAGGTGTTCTGGGATTCCCATTCTTCTCAATGTTATGAGTTTGTTATCATGCACACAAATGCATTTGCATATTCAATAAAACACAAGTAAATATCTTTTTCATGTTCTTGCTGTTAACCAAGATCCATCGATGTCAGCGATGATATCCGTTGTGCCGCATCCTCTTCTGAATCCAACTGGAATTCCGGCAGCTCCCGGTGAAGGCACCGCTGTATCTGTTTTTAATGACCTTCAGCAAAAGCTTAATGATATTGTTTGGTAATTTCCACACTCTGTGAGTCAGCTTTATTTGAGTTGGGAATAGGTGTGAATCCCTTCCAGTTGGCTGACGTGGCTACCTCGAGGAAAGATCAGTAGTTGGAAAATCTGGCCTTCGCGAGAAAAACGGAGCTGGAGGTTGGATGACAGGTTCGTGCAAGAGCAATGGCTTCGTTGCAAAGACCCTTTTGCAACAACTCAAGGGCTGGGCCTCGAAAAGTGGAACAGATGAGAATCAAATTGACTCATCTGTGGGAAGAGACGATGAAGAAGGTCAACATCATCTGCTGAACCAAGGCCAGGGGCTAACTGTGGAAGAGACCACCGCTTGCTCACACGAAGCCCAAGTTGAAGCTGAAGAAAATTGAAAGAAGTGCACAAGAGCACAAATATAACTTCGGGCAAAAAGCAGGAGAATTTAGAGACCATCTCAAGAACAGATTTGGTGTAATCTACCGAGCCTTCAAACAATGGGCTGCAACAATGTAGCAATTAACAGAGCCAATCTTTGTCATGAGGCACAAGGGCCACCAAGAGACAGTGGAAGGGAAAGGCCCACATGAGCAATTACAGAGGCCAAGGGGAGCCGGCTGGAGGGGCGGGCAGGGCCAGAGCCCATGGGTCCTCGGGCCAAAAGACTACACCAAGTTACCTACCATCAAGGCGATCCCAACTCATGGTAGCGCCATGTGTTTCGTGCCGTGGGGTTTCAATGACTGTGATCTTTTGGAAGTGAATCGCCAGGCCTTTCTTCCGAGGCACCCCAGGATGGACTCCAGATGCCAACCTTTCAGTTAGTAAGTAGCCAAGCACTTAGCGGCTTGTGCCAGCCAGGGACACCTATGTGCCGTAAGATCCCATTAAAGATGTTGGGCAGCAAAGCCCACACGGAAGCAGCACACCAACATGGGTGATCGTGAAGGGCAGAGGAGACCAGGTCTCAAATAACAAAGGCAGGGCGGGGCGGGGGGGGAATCACATCACCGTGAATGAGGGCGAGTGCGTGATGGGGACCCAATGCCCATCTGTAGACAGCTGGACATCCCTTGAAGAGGGGTAGTGGGGAGATGAGTCACTCAGGGTTCGGTGTAGCAACAATGAAACTCAAAACCTTCCTCTAGTTTCCTGAACGCTTCCTCCCCTCCCAATTATCATGACCCCAATTCTACCTTGCGGACCTGGTTAGACCAGAGGATGCACAGCGGTGCAGTAGGGATCTGGAAACACAGGGAATCTAGGACAGACGAACCCCTCAGGACCAGCAGTGGGAGTGGCGACACCGGGAGGGAAGGGAGTGTAGAAAGGGAGAATCGATCTTGGAGATCTATGTGTAACCTCCTCTCTGGGAGATGGGCAATGGGGAGGTGGGTGAGGGGAGACACCAGGCAGTGTAAGATAAGATAAAATAATTAGTTATAAACTATTAAGGGAGCAGGGGGAAGGGGGGAGCAGGGAGGGAGGGGGGAAGGAAATCGAGCTGATTCCAGGAACCCAAGTAGAAAGCAAATTTTGAGAATGACGAGTGCAACGAATATATAAGGGTGCTTTGCTCAATTGATGTATGTATGGATTGTGATAAGAGTTGTATGAGCCCCAATAAAAAAATTTAGTAATAAAAATAAAGATATTGGTCTTCCTGGCAGGAGCAAGTTCAGGGAAGGGATTCGGGCACAAGAATGTGACCAGGGGAGTGTTTAGAAGGGATCTGTTCAGCTGTGGTGTGGAACAGACAGAAGCACCCAGACAAGTTAGAATTCTCTCTCGGTAACCCAAGCAGAAGACGATGGAGGTGTAGACAGTGTGCAAAACCAACAGGACCGGGGTGGGGGTGGATAAATAAACGGCTAAGAGCAGCTGCTGATGCAGGTGTGCTCTCCGCGTCTCGTGACATCTCCAAGGTTCCTTTGGTTTTGAACATTAGACTTTCCGCTTGGACTCAGTGTAGATGTTGACTCAAAGACTGAGCATATTCAAAAGTCCCTCGGAAAAACGTTTAAGTCCCTCATACAGTACAGCAGTGCTGATACGTGAACAGGAAAAAGAAATCTTAGGCACACTGAACTCAGAGAGCGGCTGAACTGGAGTAAAGAAAGCAACAGAAGGGACGCCCATATGCAAATGTCTGCGGATTCAAGTCGCCCCGCCTTCGAGACAGCCATTCAAACCCTTGGCTGGGGAGGAGGGCATTGGAGAGGTGGGAGAAGCAATGAGCATATAAAGGCCAAGGGTAGAAGTTATTTTTTCTAATACTTCCCTCTTTCCTGAAGAATTTATCCCATTTAGCATTCACAAAGCTAACAAGGACCCCCTGGGGTGCAACAGTGAAGCACTCAACCCCTAACTAAAAGCCAGCGGTTCAAAGCCACCCAGAAGCTCTTCGGGAGAAAGCGCGGCTCCTGTAAAGATGACAGGCAAGAAAACGCGGTGGGACATTCCTGCTGCGTCGTGTCGTGGCGTGCCCATGAGTAGAAGTAAACTCAGTGGTGTCCAGCAGCATTACTCTAAAATAACACATGTTAATATCATTGCTGACACTCGTCAGCCAGGGCTCAGAATTTCTGTCCCAACGTGTGCTTTAACCTCTACTGCATCTCCTGCAGGTGACTCTTTCCCCCCAGATGCCCGGCCCCACATCGCACCCCAGCTCTTCCTCTGAATGGAAGTCAAGTCACTTGTATCAGGCGGGGGGCTAGGTCAGACCACCGCAACCAACAGCCCCCGGAGCTCAGCTACTTGTAACGATAAGGGGCCATGCCATTTCCACCCCCTGAGTTTGGTTGGGAGCTGGCCTCCTTATCTCCTCACCTAATTGATAGAGAAGCCATCTCCAGCATTGCCAGTCCCCAAGGCAGATGGAAAGAGAACCTGGGAGGGCTTCACGCTGCAATTAAATGCTCTGGCCCAGACGTGTCACAAGTCACTTCCACTCACAACTCATTGGCCAGAATTAATCACAAGGCTTCAACCAACCACAGGAGGGCCAAGAAGTGCAATCCTTCCATGTGCTCAGCAGGTGCAGAGCCAGAAATATTTGACAAACAACATTAATGACTTCCACATGCTCTAAATGTACAATGACAAGAGAGGAAGACGAGTTTTAATTATGAAATCTGCGTTGGGATCTGGGGCCCTCTGCAACCATGTGGCTCATCAACCATGTGGCTCTGCCAGGGGCAGAGTCTGTGCCCAGAAAAACTCCCAGACAACATTTGGGTCAGCTACTCTGGAAATTAAAGAGGTGTCCCAATAGAGGCAGCCGACAGCCTGGAGCTTGGCTCTCCTGCCTCTCCAGCTTCTCCCCAGACTCTATTGGGGGCCAAACACAGCATGAGGAATACTGGGGCTGACACTTAATTTGTCGCCAAAAAGCTCCGACGTCGCCTGGAAGTGCCTGGGCGGGGGACAAGTGGCATGCCGTGTCTTATTCACACGTGCCTCCTGCCCTCGAGGAGTGCTCAGCCCAACGGCCTGTTCGCACTATGCTAGACTGCTTCCGAATAAGGTCACTAACCACCCTTCCCAGCCAGAGCCTCCAATGCGCTTCCACCACCAAGAGATGGACTCCAGGTCCCCTCCCCTACAATCTGGGTTACACGCTGAACTGCTAACCTCAGGTCAGCAGTTTGAAACCTCCAGCTGCTCTTCAGGAGAAAGACGAAGGTTCTACTCCCGTGAAGAGGCAGTTCTACCCTGTCCTGCAGAGTCCGTGTGGAATCAGAATAGACTGCAGGGCAGTGTGCTTGTGCGTTTGAGGATCTGGGCCCACCGAGAGACTTGTTTCAACCAGCAGAATGTAACAGAAGTGTGGTACCAACCTGCTAAACCAGCGGTTCTCATTCTGTGGGTCACGACCAGTTTGGGGGTCAAACGGCCCTTTCACAAGGGTCGCCTGATTCAGAACAGTAGCAAAATGACAGTGATGAAGTAGCAACAAAGATAATTTTATGGCTGGGGGTCACCACAACCTGAGGAACTGTAGGAAAGGGTCGCAGCGTCAGGAAGGTTCACCCAAACGTTAAAAGGCCTGGCAGCTTCCATTTATCCCTCTTGGAACCCAGCTGCCAACTTGCAAGGAAGCTGAGGCTAGACTACTGGATGAGCAGAGGCCCTTGAGGTGCCGTCGCAGCTAAATGCAGCCACGCCAGTGACCTCCAAGTCACCAAATGGAGTAGAACCGACCAATCAACCTATAAAACCATGAGAGGGAAAAACCCATCATTATTATTTTAACCCATTACATTGGGGGGGGGGGTGTTACACAGGAATGCAATCAAACCAAACCAGATGTCATCGAATCCGGCCCAACTCAGAGTGACCCTCTGTAGGGTTTCTAAGATGATAAACCTTTATGGGAGCAGGTAGCCTCGTCTTTCTCACGTGGAGCAACGAGTGGGCTGGAACAGCTAACCTTGTATCACTACCTAGCCTATAGCACCGCACACGAACAGAGGCAGAAAGGAGGATCTAATAATATCTACAGAGGTGCTTTGGATTGGATTCCTTGGAAATAGGCTTTAAAATAGAGGTGCCTGGTGGTTTATTATGGGTGGGGGGCAGGGGGCTCTAGAGCTATCACCCATAAAGCTGTGAAGAAGGTAGGATTGGACAGAAAGGGAAGCTACCCAGAAAAGCGGTTGCAACCTAGAGCTCAGAGAACTCTGCAGGAAGCCCCGGAGGGGGATGGAAATTCAGAGCTGTCCTACACTGAGGCAAAGCCATCAGGCTCTTGTGTCCTCCCCCTCCGTCCATTTTGGAAGAAGCATACCCTTTGGGAAGACTGTGTCTGTGGCTTAGGGCAACCCCATGGAAAGACGCAACTGTGAGCTTCAGCAGCCAGGATGCTGGAATGCTGAGGACAGAGGTGCCAGCCCTGAAGAGGAAAGCTGAGAAGGGATCACACCCTCTTCTACAGATGGCCACCAGGTGCCACTTGAACTGGGCAGGCGAAGTGAGGAAGAAGAGAGAGTTTCCAGCCAAAGGCAAGGCACAGCTGTGGGATGATGCCAGGTCAGTGGGGGTAAGAAATGATACTTAGAAAAGGCAGTAGGAGATGCAGCAATATCGCAAAACAAAATTTAGATTCAATACTGTTGTCAAAAGAAGCCACCGAGAGTCCTCAGCAGAGCAGAAGTGTGGTGAGCTACCTGTTTCAGAAAGATCCCTCTACTGGCAGCCGGGCATGTGGGCCGCCAGGGTAGGGACTGGGGCTGAAAGTATTGGCAGCGGTGCCAAAGCACTGGATAATGCTGCTGGGACTTCTTCACTAGCAAGCCAGCTACGTAAAGACTCAACGCTCATGATAAGTCTGGGTGCCAGTCTATTGCTGAAACGTAGCCAATGAAAACCCTATGGCTCACAGACTATTGTCAAATCCTTCAACTGGCCGCCTTTGGATGCTCCACCAGGAGGGCCTGACCCATGAAGAAAGAGATCACGTCTGGTCACGTGCAGGAAACACTCAATGAGTTGTGTCGACAGGATGGCATCACCAATCATGATCGTGGAGATGGCAGAGAAAATAGTAACAATACCGTCCATCTGGTGGCCAGAGGGCAAGTGGGGGTAGACCTGAAGGACAGAGGTGTGTGGCGTGGCGCCTGCTAGCTTGCTAGTAGACGTCTCTGCGTCGTCTTCAAGCGTGGGCAAGCGTGATCCTTTAGCAGAAAGGCAAGGAGCATTCTGCAGCCTCAAAGTACCCAAAATTACCTGGGGTTCCAGGGATTTCAAGCGAGCCAGCCCCCAGTTTCCCCCAGAGGGTCAGGACCCCCCTCCTCCCAATCAAGTTCACAACCAATCAAAGCATGGCAGACTTACTGGAGGTGGGAATTTAATTTTCTCTGATGAGCCATCGACCTGTAATTAATTCCTAGGCCTAACCTCAGGTTTTTCTACCTGCAACTGCAGGGGTCTCTGATGGCAAGAAGTCTCTGACTTCCACAGTAAAAGCGGTGATGACATCAGTGCTGAAACTCCCTCAGCTTTTCATGGCCCACAGCCATGTAGTGATCATCTAATTCCATGGTGTGTTAGTCCGGGTAGGCTAGAGAAATAAATCCAAAGACACTCCTATGTGTGTAATAGAGAACTTTATATCAAAGAGCAATTGCATATTGAGAAAACATCCCAGCCCAGTTCAGATCAAAGTCCATACGCCTGATATTAGCCCATATGTCCAATACCAGTCTATAATTTCATCTTCAGACTCATGCAACACATGCGATGATGTCAAATGCAGGAAGATCACAGGCCAGTGGGTGGAAAGTCTTGTGGATCCAGTGGTGGTAGAAGCATCTCAACACTGGCAGGGGTCTCCATGTGGCTCCTCCAGCTCCAAGGCTCTAATGTAGCTCCATGTGTCATATCAGCCAGAAGACGAAGCACAGAGTCCTTGTAATATGCCCGTCGATCTTGTTTTCCCTGTTGCCTCCATCCCCACCTTCTATGAATTGGGTGATCTTTTCCCTCATCCCACCTCGGGGAGATCATGTGAAGGCCCCCAGGAAGTTGTTTGCTTCTTTGAAGCATTTCCCAGCAGTTCAGATCTCATACCTCAGATGCTCTGTGCAGAAGACGCCGTATTTACCGAGAGATCGTGCAGTCAAAGTGCTATCTGTGAGGGTGATAGGCTTCTTCTCGGTTTTGCCATCAGCACGCCTGTAGATGAGTTCATTCGCTGACTTCAGGTGTGGGTGCCCCTCGTAATGGATGGTTCCACAACCCTCAGCATGCTCACTGAAGTCCGTGAAGCTTCACAGCGGTGCCAATGAAGATCTGGCGAAGGCCAAGAAGCTGCACCACTTTGGGAACCGGGGGGCTCACACCACTGATGCTGATAGCCAGCATCAGTGTGGGTTCTCCAGGCACATAGCAGCTACCAGCCTTTCTTGCCACCCGAGCCATTTTGGATTCCAGTTCTGTCCCTCTGCCTGGACTCCTGGAGACAGCACTGAGCTTTCTCCTAGATAAGCTTCCTCCTTGCCCTTTGAAGCATCTTTTGGGCAAACTTCTCTCAGGCACTTGAACTTGAGTTCTGCAAAATCTCTTTGCTGTTTCTGAAGGGTCTTGGGAGCAGCATGGACCTTCTTTTTCTTCTCTGCAACACCTTTCATGGTTCCAGTCAGCTTTTTTTTAAAGGCTAGCTTTGTTGTCGTTGTTGGTTTTTTAACTTTTACTGAACATTTATAAAACAAATCGGCCTTCCTTTCGAGAATCCGAACACATTGCATCTCAACATTAATTGTAATCCCACCGATGCAAGCACTCTCCCCACTTCCTCCTTACATGGACTGCGTCCATTCTCTTCCCCGGCAAGATGGATTGGCCCAGCGGCTCAACAACGGACTCGAGCATAAGAGCAATGGCTGGATGGTGCAGGACCAGGCCGTGCTTCCCTCTGCTGCGCGCAGGGTCGCTCTGGGTCGAAATCCACTCGGCGGTCTCTAACAACAGCAACAAGGCACCCTCTTTTCCTGTCCCTTTCTGAGCTCCTCCCTGGGCACCTGCTGCTCTCGTGGTCTCGAGGGATGGATGGTTCTACGGCATGTGTTCTCGTCCCCCTTAAAGACCTGGCTGTTGTTTCGCTGGAAACTGAACCACAGGGGTGAGTTTGGTTCTGGGCCTGAGGGCTGTCTAAAGGCCATAGTCTCAGAGGTTCCACCCTTTTGGGGTTTTTTAATCATTTTATTGGGGGCTCTTACAGCTCTTATCACAATCCATACTACAACCATTGTGTCAAGCACATTTGTACATATGTTGCCATCAGCTTTTTCAAAACATTTGCTTTCTACTTGAGCCCTTGGTATTTGGCTTCTCATTTTTCCCCTCCCTCCCCCACTCTCCCACCCTCATGAACCCTTGATAATTTTTTTTTTATGTTTTTCATGTCTTACACTAAAGGTTGTCTCCCTTCACCCACTTCTCTGTTGTCCATCCCTCTGGGAGGGGGTTATATGTAGATCATTGTTTCCCCCTGTCTCCCCCCACCTTACCCTTACCCTCCTGGTATCACTACTCTCATGATTGGTCCTGAGAGGTTTAAGTGTCCTAGATTCCCTGTGTTTCCAGCTCTTATCTGTACCCTTGTACATGCTCTGGTCTAGCTGGATTTGTAAGGTAGAATTGGGATCATGATAGTGGGGAGGGGGCGAGAATTAAAGCACTAGAGGAAAGTGGTATGTTTCTATACTGCAGCCTGACTGGCTCACCTCTTCCTTGTGACCCTTTTGTGAAAGGATGTCCAATTGTCTACAGATGGGCTTTGGGTCTTGTGATAGTTAAGGATTATTGTGCCACCCTGGCCAATAAACACATGAGGGATTAATAGACTCAGAGCCTCACCTTTCAAGTTTCCTTGTCTCTTGCTCTCTGATGGTCAGACCAGTGGGTGGCTGCCTTAGCTAGTTCTCTGCCTCAGCTGGCAAGGCTCACTTCCTGCAAGACATCCCTGAGGAGAAGCCACTTGAACTTACCGTGATGCAGCCCTGGGTGCTGGAGAAGCCGCATGGAGACCCCTGCCAGCGCTGAGATGCTTACACTGCCACTGGATTCAAAGACTTTCCACCCACTGGCCTGTGATCCTCCTGCATTCAGCGTTATTGTGTGTGTTTTGTGAGTGTGAGTACTTTATAGATCATTGTCGGACATATGGGCTCAGACTTATGGGCTTGGACTGGACTGGGTTCGGATGCTTTCTGAATGTCCACTTACCCTTGATAAAAAACTCTCTCTTATACATATATGAGCTTCTGTGGACTTGTTTCCCTAGTTTACCCAGACTAACACATGGTACCAGGAGTGGGGTACTGGTCTCCATGCCACCATCCCCCTCATTCACATTGATATGATTTTTTGTTCTAGGTCTTTGATGCCTGATACTTGATCCCATCAATACCTCATGCCACCAGTCTTTATCAGACCAACAAGCTTGGCCTTTTTTGGATTATTTAGGGTTTTGTTCCATATTTATCTCCTACTCTACTCAGGACTCCCTACGTGATTTATTTGAGAGTGGCTGCCAGGCATCCTCTAGTTCTTCAGGCTTGTGCAAGCTGGGGCTCAGGTGCTCCAGGAGCCCTTTGGACTAATTATTTCCTTGCATCTTTGGTTCTCTTCATTCTTCTCTGGTCCAGCTGGGGAAGACCAACAGTTAGACCTGAGATGGCTGCTCACAAGTGTTTAAAGCCAGCTCTCCATTACTACTCCTGGGAAAAATTTAACAACTGCACCACTAAAGCATGTCGGGAGCTTTGGGGTTCTCATTACCAACTGGTTGGCAGGCGATCCAGCAATAAAATTCTATTGTAGAATGTGTTTCCCAGGAGTCGGCCAACAGTAGTGGGTCAGCTTCCCTAGAAAGGGCTCTAGGTGGAGATTTGGATGGAGATGGTTTCATGGGAAGGGATTTCAGGAACAGCACCGATGAAAGGCTGAGGACTGGCCAGAAGGAGAAGGGGAACCGTGATGCACACACCAATTCACCACAGAGGCCTGAGTCAATCCCACAGAAAGCTCTTGAGGAGGCACGGCCTTATAGATCAGTTCCCAAATGAGGCCGGAGAGCTGGACATCTGTGGCCTCCTGTCATCAGCCATTGGGTACCAGCTGCCTCCCGGGAGCAGGTGTAATCTAGGGAGAAGCAAGTCCCTTTGACCCAGGACTCAGTGAGATGCTGTTGACCAGTCTGAATTTCCTGGGACTGTTGTCATCAAGTACCACAAAACGGGGAGACTCTAAAGGACAGGACTGAATTGCCTCGCAGTTCTGGAGGCTAGAAATCCAAATCAAAGTCCCTGCCATGTTCATTCCTTCTGAGTGCTCTCAGGGGGGGTGAATAAAACAAAACAAAAAACCTCTTTCTGTCCTCGAGTTGATCCCAGCACGCCTTCCCATGGGGTCTTCCCACGCGCGTGTGTTTTCTTCTTTTAAAAGATGTCACTCAGACTGGATTAGACCCACCCTACTCTCCAGTATGGTCTCGTGTGAGCCCACCTCAGAATGTATCAAAGACACATCTTATTTCCAAACAAAAGGCATCTCCACAAGTACAAGGGTGAAGGCTCCAACACTGCCGTACAACCCCCCACCTCGACGCTAATCCATTCTAGGAGTGTCGCTGTGCGATGCAGTCGAGTTCCGAATCAATTTTTCCTGTGAGAAATAACTGAAAATGCATTAATCCATTCTTGACCACCAAGTTTTTACCCTAGCCTTGCCTTTCTATGCAAAACATTACACAGAAATGTCAAAGTAAATAAGTTCAGAGTTAAGTAATATAATTTAAATATAAGAAACACAATATTTAAAAAGTTTTTAACAATTACAGTATGGCCCATATCTTGAGACTGATGAGGATATGGATCTGTGGACACAGATACGGAGAGGAGGGATGAAAGAGAGTCAATGTTTGGAAGGGGAATCCACTTCCATAAAATCCACTGGTAGCTGCTTTTCAGGAGTTTTTCCCCGTCTTTGCCTTTTTTCTCTAGGATCTGGCTGACTTTCACTAAATAAATAAATAATCTGTCTAATGTGGCCTGCTGTTGGGGTTTTGCTGTTTCCTAAATGGGTCTACTAAATTATCATCAACAATATCAATAACACAGTTATCTTTTTTAAAAACTCTTTCTTAGGACCCATGTTTTTGTATCTAAAATCAGTACAAGCAGCCACAAAAACTAAGAAAACTATAGCAAAACTCTTGGAACACAGCCACAAAAGGTTTAAACAATGCCAACTAACACCAAGTAACCGAAACACAAGGTGCTTCTGTTTACAAAAATCACATGCATCAGTCCAATTCTGATGCTTTGTTCGCACTCCGATGCCACATTTTCTTGACATTTCGCGTCAAAATCTGATTCCGTCGAGGACTGGTGCAGTCGAGTACCAGGGTTCTCCTGTATCTCTTCAGGAGACACAATACAACTGATACTCCAACAACTGAGAAATCGAGTCTCTCGTACTCACTGCACATAGAGCGTAATATCAGGGGCTCAAGAGGGGCCGTGTTGATCAGTAGCAAGTGTCGCTGAGTTCAAGCTAGCTAGCATCCATTGGGTCCGGTCTCAAGGAGGTCCCCAAGGAAATAACCAGGAAGTCACTTGAGTCAGGGCAGCATGGGAGGAGAAATCCATGCTAGAACCAACAAGTACTGAGAAGATGAGGGAAGGGAGCTGGCTGGTTTGACCACTCCAAAAAACAAAAACTGCCAATGAGTCAATTCTACCTCACAGTGACCCTATAGGACAGAGTAAAATCACACCATAAGGGCTTCTGAGGCTGTAAATCATATGGGAACAGACAGCCTCTCCTTTCTCCCATGGAGAAGCTGATGGGTTTGAACCACCGATTTTATGGTTAGCAGCCCAACAAGTAACCCACGGTATCACCAGGGCTCCTCTAAACCTCCCTAATGGCTGGCTTCCTGTGTGCACCGAATGCTCTGGACAAGTTGTTGTTTAGCAGTGTGTGACTTTGGGCATGGCCTGCATCATCTCCGTGCAAATGTATACTCTTACGCAGCCAGGTCCAGTGGCGCTTTCCCGGGCAAAGGACATCAGTCCGAGGCTTGTGAGCAGATCCTCAGTAGCCAGACACTGAGCTCTGCAGAACAGACTGGAAGAAACAGAGCCCACCTCTCCCTGCCCTCCTGTAGAGTCAGGGTAACCCAGTGGGGATCTTCGCTTAGTCTTTAAGTCTGACCAGATTCCTCACAGCAGCAACACGAAGCAAGAAGAGCCCGAGACCGTCACGACGTCTTCAAAAGCAGCAGCGATGATTCAAGCTCCCTGGATGCTGCTTTTGTCCTAGCACCCCACAAAGAGCTTAACAGCGTTCCCTCATTTCATCGCTCCAAACGCCCCGTGGAATAACTCCTTTCATCATCCCCATGTTACTGACGACAAAACAGGGGCTCTGAGGATTTGGACCGCCTGGCCACAGGCATACAACTGGCTGCCACAGAAGTGGGATTGTGATTACAATGGGGGGGGGGGTGAGAGACAAGCAAGTCGTTGGGCAGTGGGAAGGCTCACGCATTTATTCCAAAAGTGTCGCCAGAGAGCCTACTCGGGTCAGCTCTATTCCAGGCACCGTGGAAGCAACAAGGAGTCGCAGAGCCTTCCTCCGCTGGGATGTATTGTCTAGCAAGAGTCAAGGACAAGCAGCAGTGGGTGTCAAACACACACTCATGCTAAAAAGTTTAGTGGATGCTGGGGTGTGGCCCCAGAGCCCGGCTTCGGGACAGCCACTGCGAGTGTCCCTGACCTGTGGCATTCAGCTGAGACCCTCTCCACAATTCCCCTCAGCAAAGAGAGCTATTTCAGCCAAAGTCAGAGCCCCTCCCCGAGGGCAACCCACATCGAATCTCGGGTCGGTGAAGGGCGCAGGCCTGAACCCTCACTTCAATACAGGGCAACCTGAAAGCCCATGCTGGCGACCCAGCTGGGGTCTGTGTTGGGACTTCTTCACACACGAACTCTTCTCAGCTCAGGCCTTCCTCCGCTCTCCCACCGGTCTCCACCTGAGAGCCTTCCCTAGCCAGCTTCCAGCGAGCGCATCTCCGTCGCAGCCTGCTTTCCAGAGTGACAGAGGGGTCATGTTCTCTAGGAGAGAAAGATAACAATAGTGGAGTAAAGGGAAGTTGCTGGGGGGCAGGGGGGAGCGCTGAACCTGGAAGGGGAAGCAGGTTACAGAATAAAACCAGATATCTAAGGATATCTATCTTAACAAAGGTGATATTCAGACAAAGCCTTGCAGAAGGCGAGGACAGTGTCAGCCGGTGGAGAGCAGGTCTGGAAGGCAGTATGCTGAGTGCATTAAGTGGCTACGAAAGAGCACCTATGTCATGATGCCCCTTATGTAAAATATCTGGAATAGGCAAGGGCCTAGACCAGAGTAGATGGGTGGCTGCCATGGCCTGGGGGAGGAGGACACAGGGACGCCGTGCTCAATGAGGACTTTCTGTTCCGGAAGACAAACAAGTTTTGGAAGCAGATCATGGTGACTGTAATTCATGTCTCTGCATGGTGCAACGAACATGACAAAGCTCAGGCTCTCTCTGTTTTACCGCGTGGAGAGCTGTCTGGTAGAAACGCAGTCTAGGCAGGGGGAACAGCAAAATCCCTATGCCAGAGCACAGTGGGGAGGCAGTCGGGCAGTGGGCAGTGATGGAGTGAAGGAGGTAAAACGGAGGAGGAAGAGGAGAAGTCAGGAGAGAATGGAGAGGAGGCAACCTAAGGTCCTTAGCTTTCTTCCTGGAAGGGTGCAGAGAGTGATGATGTGCTCTGACTTTAAATCCACCGGCTGGTGTGCGGGGCTTGGGGGACAAATGGAAAAGGGTAGGGGCAGGGAGACGGACTAGGGATGTTGTAGAGATCCAGATGAGAGGTGACAGCCACCGGAGTAGGGTGGAAGCGGTGGAGGTGAGAAGTGAACAGAGGAGGAATCTTATGTTGAAGACACAGGCAGCGTGCTTCGCTTATGGACTGGGTGTCAGGAACAAGAGAGGAATCGAGGATGAGGCCCGCTCTTGGTCCCGGAGCTACGGACAGAGGGACCTGCCAGTCACCCCGCTAGGAGAGCTGCAGGTGAAGTTGGAGATTTACAGAGCCTCACTTACAGGACTGAGCGGCCAGCCTCACTTTGTGACCCGGCACAATTCAGTTGCGTGGACTAGCTGGGCCCAGGGACACCATGGAAGTGGTCACCCAGAGGACTTGATGGCACAGGGGGGTCTGCCTCTACTGCCACCACCTGACATCCCACAATCCACTCCAAGCGTCTACAGCAGTTTGTTCTGTGAGTGAAAGACCAGCCCGGAAAAAAAAAAAAAAAAGACCAGCCCGCAAACTGACAGGAAAGGCTACGTGTGACCATGAACAGGAACCAAGTGTGTGCACCTTTGGGACGGAGCTAAGAGTGTGGATGAAGGTGAAGGGGGGCTGTGTCTGGAGGCATTGGGGGACGGCATTGAGGGGATGGGCAAGCGTGTAGATAAGTGTCAGGATGACCCTGGCAGGTGGGCACACACCGATGTGAGCCAGAAACTGACGACAGAGGAGCCGGACACACCAGAAGCCCGCAGTGGTCTGTGTGGAATAAGCCAACGGCTGCTCTCAGGAGTGTAGGCGGGAATGTGTCCTAGCCACTGGGGGCCTCACGGGTCCCCTCGACACTCTCCACCGCCACCAGTGGTTTCAGGACACAGTGGTCCCTGCAGCACCTGGTTCCACAGCATCCAGCTCTCCCGGGCTGCTTTCGGCCAGGAAAACTGCCGACACAGCTCAGTGGAGGGAGGGGCTTAACTCTCCACTTGCCATTAAACATAATCAGGAAGAACTCTGTGTGGAGCCCGCTGCTTGGGCGGATAAGTGATTCCCCAGAACAACAGATAAAAGCCTGGCACTAAAGTGCAGCCAGAAATGATGTGTAATTGGGATGAAAGAACCTTAAATCTGTACGCTGCTGCTTTTAACTTGGGAGGCTTAAATTACAATTAATCGTTCCCTTGAAGAAGGCAGGAGGGGCAACAGAGGAATTCCAAGACCTTGAGCTCAGAGTCCGGGGCTCCATTCTCAACTCTGTAGTGTTTGGCGGGTCCTGGGGGCTCGGGAGAGGGAGCAGGGAGGGCAAAGCTTGGGATGAGGAGTCTGTTCTGGACCTTGGGCACCCTGATGGACTGCTACACCTACCAGTTCGTACTCTACCAGCTGCCCAGCACGTTCAGCTGTACTCCTGGCCCTCCTATTCCCCCATCCCTCACAGCATCCCATAAGAGATCACCACCCCCATTTCGCAGATGGGGAAACTGAGATACACCTGCCCTAGAGCGCTCAGGTGCAGTTAGTCCAGGTGCAGTCCCAGGTGTCTAGAATCCAAAAGGAGGAGGAGCCTGAGCGCTCACTCCCTAAGGATGCACTAGGGGAAATAGGCCCAGAGATGGGAAGGCATTTTGGAGTCAACATTAGAGCCCATGTCTCCTGGCTCCCAGTGGCCAGTCCCTCCTGGGCACCCCTGGCCCATGCCCAGACTTCTCTGAAGAGTGCATGGCTCCCGGCACCACCCAGCCCAGTCCCTTTCCTCCACTACCTGCTCCCAGCAGGGAGTCTGTGATTGGTTGTTTATCTGGGGAGAGTTTGCAGTCTTGCCCACCAAACCTAGAGCTGCCCCCTTCATCGTGGCTTTATCCAGTCCAGGCCACCCCTTCACCCCCACCACACACACACTTGCCAACTCTCTCCCTCACCACACCACCTATGGCTGCTAAGACTTCCTGCCTTCTCCTGCAGAGGCAGGCCCTTCCTCTGGGGTCTTAGCAGATATGCAAAGCTGGGCTGTGAACAGGTATGCAGGTGGGGGGGTATATATTATGGCTCTCGGTGGCTGCCAAATCAACCCCTCGTGCGAACTGTAGGGTTTCTGCTGACTAATTTTCCAGAGGCAGATCTCCAGACCTTTCTTCCTAGTCTGCCTTCATCTAGAAGCTCCGGTGAAGCCTGTGAAGCCTCATAGCAACGCACAAGCTTCTCCCAACAGATGGGTGTTGGCTTCGCAGGAGGTGAGTGCCTTGGTCCGACGTGTTGCAGGTCTCCCACATGGAAAGCAAGAATCCGACCACTGACCCCAGCTCCCCACAAATCTGAATCGTGCGGTTAGCTGACTTCAAGAGGAGGGTTCGGGCCCTCCAACGAGACCAGCAGATGGTCAGAGGGAGCCCTGAGCACTGTGTGGCATCCCCATTCAGGCCAGAGCACTGGCTCCTGTGTTGGCGGGCATTCCGCAGCGCCCCACACATGAGCTCATGGGTGGCCAGGTGCCAGCCTCACAGATCATGGCTTCGGAATGTGTTCTCGGAGCTGGCCCGCATCAGCCCCCCATCTCGACACAGCGAGAGCTGCCGCCTGCGCACAGCCCTTCCGAGCCAGGCAGGTTCTAGAAAGGATTCTTCTCTGAGACAGCTGAGGGGTGTGAGCACCGCCATGCCTCTGAGCCCCCCCATATGCATGGGTGACCTTGTGTGCACCTGTCTCTAGGCAGGAGTGGGAATCGTGTCTATTTGTGTGTGCGTGCGTGCCTGTTTGTGTGCATGTGTGTGTGTGCGGTCACGCACACATTCTGTGCATGAGTAGTTTCTAAAGAACGCAGGGGATCCGCTTGGGGCCCTGGGTAGCTGAGCCTTATTTATAGCTCTCCTCTGGCTGGTTCGTTTCCTCTAACTTCCCTGCAGAATGATATGAATGAAAATGACACTATTGACTATCTTGGTAACCATAAAAGACCTTATAGAAATAAGATTTTTATAGTTTGTGGACTGGGAGAATCAAAAGACTAAGAGTTATGGACGCGGAAGGAAGGAGAGAATCCAGCCGAGGCAGTCGGCGAGGTCCCCACGGTGGCTCGTCAGTAGGTTTTTTAAACAAACTCATATAAATAAAGTGATTGTCTTGAAAGAGTTATGAGTGCCCTGAAGCTGGTGGGCAATATCTCTGTGGCTTCCGTAGGCGGGAGGGCTGCCGGAGAGGATGCCCAGCTTTCTCCCAGGCCCTGCTCTCAGAGGCTCACAGTGAGCGCATGCAGTCCTCCTTTCTCCTGGAGCCCCGCAGCACTTGACCGACCCTCCCTCTATCCGCCCTGGCTACAGTCTGAGCAGAGACCTTCTTCACCCAGCTTTGTATGGGGAGCCAGCTCTGCCCCTGCCAGGATGAGCCTCCAAATTCTGCTCTGAGGCTTCCCGAGTCCTTCCCACCACCACCAGCCACAACAACCCCACAGAGAAAGCCCCTGCACCTCCCCACCGGAGTCTCAGTGGTAGGGCCGCTTTAACAAAACCCAAACCCGGTTCCCCAAATCATCACTGATGACCACGTGGCCGGTGCATTTTAGAGATGGCTGAGGCCCTGTTCCTGCTGCTCTACAGGGGTTTCTGTCTGGTTGGGGGCCAGGGGTGGGGGGAGAGAATGGGCAGGTTGGAAAGCCAGGGAGACATGCTCACCACAGACAGATGCATGGAAATCAGGCTACACTTCCTCCAAGGTGGGTGTGCAGGCTTCCAGGCACACAGGGATGCAGGAACAAACAGCAATGCTGAAATATTGTGATGAAACTTCTGATCTTGTACATCTCAGTGGGCTGTTGGGGGCCAGAGCAGGCACAATGGCAGTCCCAGAGCTGTAGCGCATGCCCAGTGGTAGGGACACTAACAAGGCCATCACAATATAGGGTGGTAAGGGTTAAACTTCACCAATCATCAAAGGATCAGAGGTTCTCTCTGCCTTGGGGGAGAGAGTCCAAGAAGCCTCCTCAGAAGAGGGGACATTTCAGCTGCGAGGTCAAAGGATGAAAAGTGTTTTAGGGTACAAATGAGACCTCAAATCTCAGCTATAATTTAAGAATTAAGTCCTAGGAGACAAAGACGCATCATCGCTATGAGGGAGACCATGAACAGGAGGTCATCACAGCATCCAAGGGCTGGCTCAAGTTCAGAGACTTCAAAGCAGGATGGGAGGGCAAAGAAAACTGCCACAGAGGCATGATCGGTGGGAGATCAATACGTCACAGCTACAGGTGGGGGACCGAAGCAGGTACAGAACCGTGATTGAGACAGGTACAGTATGTCAGACAAAAGAGCTGACCAGACTGTTCCAGGCTTCCAGTCAAAGCAATCTGGGCAGAGCAGAGAAGGCATGACTCCTGACTATGTCACCCCCAGGACTGTCCCCAGCCAGGTGATCGCCATCAAGGTCACACCCAGACATGGCCCTAAGGGAGGTCATCCCTCCCTGGACTAGCTAGCAGGGCGGAGCAGGGTGTGCTATAAAGAAGCTTGGGGGCAGAACGGGGACTGATCACAAGGATCTACCTATAACCCCCTCCCTGGGGGACCGACAACAGAAAAGTGGGTGAAGGGAGATGTTGGACAGTGTAAAGACATGACAAAATAATAATAATTTATCAATTATCAAGGGTTCATGAGGGAGTGGGGAGGGGAAAAGAGGAGCTGATACCAAGGGCTCAAGTAGAAAGCAAATGTTTTGAGAATGATGAGGGCAACAAATGTACAAATGTGTTTGACACAATGGATGGATGGATGGAATGTGATAAGAGCTGTACGAGCCCCCAATAAAATTATGTTTTGAAAAAGAAGGTTGGGGGCAGGTCCGAGGAGGGATGGTGAGCAGTATGGGTCAGGGACAAGGACAGGGTCAGGGTGGAAGGATCACGGGGACACAGAGAAGTCAGGGAGGAAGGGTGGCTGACCCCGTGGCAGTGATGTTGGAGAGAGGGCATTCAGAGGCAGGAAATCAGGGGAAGCCTGGCAGGAAGCGTCCTCCCCAGCTTTGCATCTGAAAGAAAGTGTTTCCAGGCCTGCTGGTGGATCCAGACAAAGCCAGCAGAGCCTGCCAGCGTGCGCACCCGGGCTCCTGCAGCCGCTCCTCTACCGCCCCTACTCCAAGCGTCCTGCCCTTAGTCCTAGTCCTCTGGGGCAACCCCAGGCCCTGCGGTCTTCCTCGTGAAAGGGACCATTCTAAAACCCAGACAGAAGCCGCCCCAGCTGGGCAGACAACGGGTCAGAAATCACTGCTGGGCCTGGAGAGCCCATCCCGCTTCCTGCCTCCTCTCCCCAGGGGGTGAGGGCCACCACTGAGTGCCAAGGGCACTCCGCAACGCCCTGACTCCTCGTCTGCAGGCATCGAGCTGCTGCTCCCGACCTTTGGGGGAGAGGCGGCCTGAATTCCGGGCCCGGTTCCCTCTGGGCCGGCCGGCCAAGGCGGCTGGCCCGCACACTGTCAGCCGTGGCCGTGCGTGTCTGAATGGAGGCTAGCAGAGCTGGGCTCGATTCACACCGACACGAGTTTATGGTTCTTGATTACACCCAGCAGGGAGGCCTTCTTGGTGATGAGGGAGAAAATATTCAACAACCTGTCTCTGCCATGTGCTGATCTTCGGAGAAAGGAAGGGCGGGAGGGGGCGGGGGAGGGCTGGGAAAGAGAGAGTCTGATTTATGAGGAAGAAGGTCATGATTCTGTTTTGTTTTCTCATTTGGTTTTCCTATCCTGAATCCAACCAAACAACCTCAGCATTTCCTCTGCCCCAATGGTCCGGTTCTGCCTGTCTTGGTACAACTTTGAGGCAAAATGGTTCCATCGCTGTGGGCCTCTGCTAGGGCCGGCCAGAACCTGGGAGGGGGCGCAGGCTGAGTGGGCCTTGAGTTTGCCCCAAACCTGCAGAGGATCAGGTTGGACTGAGCCTTGCCCTCTGAGACTTCGGGTCGTAACCCTCCCTCACATCCACTTCTCTCTTCACAGCCTGCTTTATCCTCAACTGTACCTGTCTGAGCTCAGTGCCCAAAGCCAACACTGGCTCACAAAAGAACAGACAGGTGGGTGGTGTGTGTCTGGTCTGCTTCCCAGCTTGAAGCCTGGCAGCACCCTTCCCCCGCCCAAGCCCCAGGCCAGTATCTTGGACAATTCAGCACTGGTGATCTTTGGGATGCATGGATGGATGGATGGATGGATGGATGGATGGATGGATGGATGGATGGATGGATGGATGGATGGATGATAGATTCCACACCAAGCAGCCTCCCTGTGAGCTATTCTTGCAGCTCATTCTGGATGTAAATGATACATCATCAGCTCCCAGGGTATTGGGATATTGGAAGAAGAGAGGGGGGTCTGGGGAGACTATTTGTTGTTCCTACTCAGTAATTCCGGGGAAAGACAGTTTTAAAGCTTTGAAGGTGGATGGAGGGGCGAGCAAAGAGGGGGTTCCGGTTTGCTGCGGGAGCCCCACTTTTTCTTTCTGAGGCCATAAGGAAAGAGTCTGGGGGAGGGGGGGGCGCTGTACGGGGCTCTCTGTCTCTTCTCTCTGGTGTCCTCTCTCCAATTCCCTCCTCTCCTAGGGCCCAACCGACACTGGATTACCTTGCAGGATGAGGAGGGCAGCTTTGGTCTCTACGGAAATAGTAAGACCCTATGCCCCCCCCGCCCCCCCCCACGCTCCGTGGGAAAGCGCCAGAGGACCCCTGGAGAGGAGAAGGTGGGCGACAAACCTACCACCAGCCGCAAGACAGAAGAAGCTCTGAATAGAGCTCCCAAGGTGTCCGTGGGCTGCAAGCTCAGGGCCTTTGGGGAGCTGGGCGTGGGACCCCTGGTCTGTCTGAGGCTGGCTAGGTCAGCAGGCTGGCGCCCCCTGCTCTGCCCTGTCCTGCCCTGACCCCCTTCCCCAGGCCTGCCTGAGAGCCAGTGTCCGCTGGGCTCTGGCTCTGCGAAGCGTGGCAGCCGCCGAAAGGGGAGGGCGCCGCGGCACGGGGACGGTGCCTGGGCTCAGAAACTTGACGCTGAAAGTTAATCCGCTGAAGCGCAGCCCAAAATAAGCGCGCTGCCTAATGTGCCGGGAACTGACGGTCGCAAGGCCAGACTGCTAGCGGATGTCGGCGCAGCTCCGCCCGCCCGCCCGCCCGGAGCCTGCATTTAGCGCCGGCGAGGGAGTCTGGGCTGGAGCGCCGCTTTCACACCGACTCGAGCCGCGAGTTTATGGATCTTGATTGCACCCAGCAGGGAATCCTTTTTAGTGATGAGAGAAAAAATATTCAACAACCTGTCTTTGCATGGGGTGTGTTGGACACACTTCCCTGCTTCGGAATCAGACATATGTAAGCTGTGGGAGTAGCGCTGCTGTCAGCCGGCCAGAAACGCTCCTCTCCTCGCCGCGTCCCCGTGAAGGGCGGGGGAGCGCCGGCAGGGGCTACCGAGGGCCCCGGATCCGGGGCCGAGGGGGTCCGCCCCGCCATCCGGCCCTCCGCACGCCCCGCCCGCCCTCCGGCCGGCCCCCGACGCCCGCCTCCCCGCCCCCGCCTCCCTCCCTCCCGGCCGCGGCGGGCGCGCTGGGCAGTCCTCCGGGAGCGGCTCCCGCGTGGGGCCCGCTGACAGCGAGCCCAGGAGAATATTGTATTAGTTGGTTGTGAGCTGTGTTCCCGTCAGGGTATCTGAGTTTCACAGAACAGACGGGGTGAGAGTTTTTGTGCTATATCCAGATTGGCTTAAAATAATGTCGTTTTTGTAGCTTATTAAACCACAGAAACTACACCAAAAGTCATCTCCGCTGCTGCCAGCAAACTCTCTGAGTTGGGGCTGGGCTAAGAGGTGAGGCTCGGCCTGGGGTCGCTCCCCTTTCCGCCCCCCCCCCATCTCACCTCATCCCTCCCCAACCCACCCGGGTTGAAGAGGTGGTGGGCAGGTGCCACTGGGGAGAAGGGAAGAGCTCTATCCTCTTTCCCCAAGCCTCCTTACCCTCCTAGTCGGCATCAGGTCTCCTCTGGTTCTCCAGGGTCTGCAGGGGCGCAGGGCCCACCCAGACCCCAGAATCCCCCCGGGGCACCTCAGACATGGCTCAGGGGGCCATTAAGCCCTGGCTTGAGCTGGGAGCCTTGTGGGCACAGAGGCAGCTTGGAACTGACGAGCTGAAAAGAGGAAGGTGAACTGAGGTGGGCACTGCCTGGAGCCAGTCGGGGAACACCTAGGACATAAAGGGCAGCTCCGGACCCTCTAAGGTGCCCACAGCAGTTAATCTGTGGCTTGGCTTCTAATGGAAAGGTCAGGGTTCAAATCCAATGAGAGGAACAGGCTTGGTGATCAGTTTCCAAACCACCACAGCCCTGAAAACCCCGGGGAACAGCGGTCCATCCAGCGTGCAGGACATCACCTGGACAAGACCCTCACTGAGTTGGCCTGTGTCTGGGCAGGGGTGAGGAGGGTCTGCATGCCAGTCTGTGTCCAGGATGAGGGTCCCGTTCCAGAATTGCAGGGGACTGGGGAATGGAGAGTGAGGAGTAGAGATGGGAAGGGGCCTGGGAGAGGTCAAGGGAAAGGGGAAACAAAGCCACAGCAACTGGGCCGAGGTCCAGCAACTGAGAAGGGGCCCAGGCAGCAAAGGCTCATCTGCCTCCCCCTTCTAATCTGATAGGCTGTCACCAAGTCCCAAAAGAGTGGCTATGTCCCCCACTGTGGAGAAGGTGGACACAAGAGTAAGACAGAAAGAAAGGCCCTACAAACCCTGATCTCCGTCCCCTGCACAGATCGAAATACAACTGGAGCAATCAGGTGTTGGCTGATCCGACTTATCTTCACAAGAAGCCTCTTGATCTCATAGGTAAGGAGATAAGGTTAAGAGAGGTGGAGCAATTTGCCCAAGAACACACAGCAAGGCAGTGGTGACGCTGGTCACTGCAGAATGAGGCTTCTAACCACCACCACCACTCACTGGTGCTTGAGACTTTAAGTGACTGATAGGCAGTTCTATTTCTTATCCACTATCTCTTGTTGGCTTTCTTTTTTAGGATCAGGGACTCATCAAGAAACAGAAAAATATTATGAGAGAAAGAAACACTCACCCCCATCCCCAATTCCTGATATGTCCAGGGGGTCATGCTGCTGATCTCCTGCCTCCGCAGTCCCTGGGGCTCATCAGCCTCGCATCCAGGGCAGCCTGCGCTCCTGAGGGACCCCCTGGGGGTTGCAGGAGTTTCTCCATCTGTGTTTCCCATTCACCCAGGTGCCCAGGCCAGATAACTCAGTGTCATTCTCAAAGACTCCCGGCCCACTGTCCAGTACATCACCAAAGGCAGGTGGGGTGGGGCGATGTTGTTAAATGCCGCCCAATCAGCTCCCTATGTTCAACAGCAGGAAACCCTGCCTGGCCCTGCGACAGCCTCGCATTCGTTCTTAGGGCTGAGCCCATGGCTGCAGCCACTGTGTCCATCCATCTCACTGAGGGTCTTCCTCTGTTTTGCTGCCCCTCCACGTCATCAAGCATGATGTCCTTCTCCAGGGACTGGTCTCTCCTGAGGACCTGTCCAAAGGTCAGAAGACCGAGCCTCGCCCTCCTTGGCTCCAGGGAGCATCCTGGCTGCACTTCTCCAGACAGACGTTTGTCCAACACGCTTTCACTCCTCCTCCCCAGCACCGGGGTTCAGTGCATCGAATTTTCTTTGCTGTTCCTTACTCAATGTCCAACTTTCACATGAATTCAAGATCCTAAATAGTATCCCCTCACCTCCACCATCGCCAGGTTTTTAACGCTTTATTGTGAATTAGGTGAAGGTTTGTGAAAATGATCCGTTTCACATCCAACCATTCCCACATGTCGTTTCAACTCATCCATCGTGCGCCCCCCTCCCCAATGCACCGCCCCCTATTTTGCTGTTGACTTGAGTTCCGTTTCTGTTCCTTCTTCTCGCCTAGTCCTCTGGACTTTGTCCTTGGGTAGGTACTGCCTCTCTGGTCTTAAATGGTTGATTTTTCCATCAAAGGGGCAGGTTCAGTCCCTGACCTAAAGGGTAAGTGGCTGAGGGTCTTGGGGTCCCTCCTGTCACTCTCCGACCAGTCAGCCTATTCTGATTTGGGCTTATGTGCCACATTTTCCCCCCACTCTGTCCAGGACCTGCTAATATGGTCCTGTCCAGAGCGGTTGGTGTGGGGAGCTGAGCACCATCTAGTTCTGGTCTCCGGCTCACAGAGATTGCGGTTGCGTGGCCCATTCGCCCACTGGACTCATGGTTTCCAGGCGTCTTTTAGTTTTCCTTGCACTTCTTGCCTCCAGATGGTGAGGGACCAGTGGACGCACCTAAGAAGACTGTGCACAAGCTGCTAAGACACTAATGACCACTCACCCAAGTAGGATGTAGAACCTTGTCTTTGTGAGTGGATTTTGCACCAATAGACACTGGTGTCCCTAGAGTCTGATGCCCCAGGCCTAGCTTCCCCAGGTGATTATCATTACGCATGACCCACCCAAGACCCAGTCTTTTGAGAACCTAACCCACACACATTGCCCAGTGTTGTATACTCAAATGCGCACAGCCACACATATACCCACATGCACACACTTGTACACACGTGCACACACATGCTTGCATACACAGCGCCCACAGCCCTCACACACCAGCCTTCCTCCAATCTCTCCCTCTCCAATCCATGCTGCCACCAGAGTAAGCCTTCTAAGTGGCTTTGCCCTTCTTCCACATAAACCCTGGCTGAGGGATCCCACCGCTACTCTCTGGGGTGGGGTGTCCTGACTTGGCCTGACCTGCATGACCCTTCATGAGGCAACCCGCCCTCTCCCCCTCGCTCCCCTGCATGCCTTACAGCACACCAAGTACGCGGAGCAAACAACCCTTCCGGCCCGAACATCTTTGGCACCTCCCTGCTGACTCACCAGTACTGTGGCATAGTGCTTTCAGCACTTGGCTGATGACCCGAAAGCCAGTGGTTTGAACCCACCAACTCTTCTGCGGGACAAAGACGTGAGGCGGTTTTCTTCCATAAAGATTACAGTCTCAGAAGCTCTATATAGAGCGGTCTGTTCTGCCCTAGAGGGTTCCTATGAGTCAGAACTGATGCGATGGCCAGGGGACAGGCTTTGGCTCAGTTGAGATCACCTGCCTGACACCTGGGCTTTATGGAACCAGCTTCACATATCTGCTGGGAACAAAAGACATCACATAATGGTCTAGCCGCCCCTGAGTCAGAGATCCTCAAATCTAAGATGCCTGCAGGGGTTAAGATGTGCGGCTAGCCTGGGCTGAGGTTGTGGTGGTTAAGCTGTGTGGCTAGCCGGGGCTAAGGTTACAGTGGTTACGTTTCCCAACTCCACCAAGTCAGCACATTATATTGAACCTCTTTGTGCCTTGGTTCCTCCATCTGTAAGATGGGGCAATAAGAATACCTACTTTCCTTTCCTGTTGCTTTTTTAAAACCTGTTGTGGTGAATTGGGTGGAGGTGTACAAGCAAACCAGTTTTCCATTCATCAGTTCCTACACGTTGTGTTTCATGTCTTTGACTGCCATCTCCGCAGTCTACCATCGCTCATCCAAAGTCCTCCCCGCATTTGCCATCTCCACATCCTCCTGCTCTCCTGGCCCTTCGGAACCTTGCCCTTGGGTCAACGCTGCCCTTCTGATCACAAATAGTTGGTTGTTCTAAGGTGTGCATACCTTCCCACTGGGATTGGTCCCCTCAAGGGTCTGTCTGTTGTTTGGCTGGAAACAGCCCCCAGGGGTGAGTGCAATTCCAAGCTTGAAGGGTCAGTGAGGACCATAGTGTCAGGGGCACCGCCAACAAGACCAAGGATGATGACATGGGGGAACAGGGCACTAACGCACCCAGAGAGAGCGTAATGGCTGACAGAATTGGAATGTGCATACAGCCCCCATCGTGGCGTGCCAAGCCAGGAGGGGGACATAATAGATGGAGGAACGCATGAAAAGACTGGACTACAGGGCCAGCCCCAACCAGAGCCAGTCTGACCCCCACCCTGTATGTGTGTGCCACAGAGAACGACACTAGACCTTCTAGATGGAAGCAAACCAAGAAGGCAAAAGAGAAAGGGGCAGTCGGCCTGGACTCCATACCGGCACACCAAGCCCAGAGGATGAGGCCCCTGCATGGAGCTGCTGGGGCACAGAGAGGACTGTGGGACTGCCAACAGCTCAAGACATGTTGTCCCCTAACTGGAGCGTACAGAGACAGGGGACAATAATGGGTACACATGGCAGGGAGACAGTGTGGGAAAGTAGCATAAACAGATCAGAAATTGGAATAAATCCGAGCCACAGAACACCTGAGGAGCCCTAAGAATGGACTTCTGGCTAGGAGGGGCAGCCCCCAGATCTCCCTTAGGACCAGGGGGGAGGGTCTCAGGGGTGCCAGCAAAGAGACCTGGACTTTTGAAGGGTTTTTTATTCTTTTTCGTTCTTTCTTTCTTTTTTCTCTTTCCTTCTCTTTCTTCAACCATATATTTTCTTATTGTTTGGACTAAGACTTGGTCGGTTTACATAATTATATGGGTTGGACCATGGAATGGAAGCCCAAGGAGAAAGCAATGGGGCCAATTGCCCGGAAGGTAGAGGTGGAAGAAGGAGGTGGGGAGAAGGGGGTGGTGAGCAGATGACGTCATGGGCAGGGGAACAACTAGGGAAGAGGAGCCAGCATCTAGGAGAGGGTAGAGATCCTGTGAGCATTAGAGCAACACCAAGCTAGTGGAGAGGAGCACTGAGAGGGGGGAGAAAGGGGAAAGACATGGCGGGGCAGGAGGAGGCAAAAGGAAACAGAGGCAAGCTCTAGGAAGCAAAGGCACAGATAGGGAGATTAACAGAGGTGGGCACTTATGCAAATACACTAATCCATAACAATAACAGTATTGGCCTGTGTACATATATTTTTAAGGTAATACACTGAAGCTGAAGCTGGGCCCTGGGCCTCAGCTCATACCTTCCCCCAAAACTAGAACACTTTGTTCTAACAAATTAGCATTCTGTAATGTGCCCACACGCACACACACACACACACACACACACACACTACGATCGCTGAAGACAAAATGGGTACATAAGCAGATGTGGTGAAGACAGAGGATGGTGCCTGGCTATTAAAATATATAGTGTCTGGGTCTTAAAGGCTTTAAGTTAAACAAGCGACCATCCAACAGCGAAGCAACAAGCCCACGTGAAAGAAGCATACCAGCCAGTGCAATCATGAGGTGTCATCGAAACCAGGCAACGGACATCAGAAGATTCACAACAAATAGTAAACAAACAAACAAAATGCATTGGTGAGAATGAAGGGGGGTTGGAGTGGAGACCCAAAGCCCATCTATGGACAATGGAACATCCCCCCACAGAGGGGTCACAGGGAGGGGATTAGTCAATCAGGGTGAAGCCCCTCCTCACCCCCTATTATCATGACCCCACTTCCCAATCTAGACTAGATGGGGGCATGTACATAGATACAGACAAGAGGTAAAACATACAACACGTGGAACCCAGGAACAGGAATGGGACTAGAAATACCAAAAGGGTAAGGGAAGGGGTGAGAGGAGGGGAGGGGGAGGGGCACCAATCACAATGAGCGGCACATAACCACACACCCCCAGCCAGGGTGAAGAACAGAAGCCAGAGGGGAAGGGAGACAGCGGTCAGTGTGAGATTTGAAAATAATTAACAATCTTCAAGATACATCCATTGCGGGAAAGAAGTGGGAAGTGGGGAAGGATTTGGAGTGTAAGGTAGACCTGGGTTCAAACCCATCACCACCTTCCTGTGTGATTTCAGGAATATCACTTGCCCTCTTTGAACCTGTTTCCTCTTGGGGACAAAAATCCACACCCAAGCTGTCATGAGGACTGAAAATGGACACGGATCAGGACATGCTAAAGGAACTCCAGAGAACGTGCTGGAGAAGCAAGGGTCAGCCAGGTGGAAGCACTGCCGACCATCACTGTGGGGGCTGTACTCACCACTCTGCTTGCTCTCCTGCAAATCCATTCTTTGCCCCTGCTCCAGAGAGCCTCCCTCTGGGCTCCCTGCCCTCTGCCTTCTGGCCAAGCTGTCTCTCCCACGGCATTTTCTACTTTCCAGCTGGATTCCATAACCCATTCCAGTGGCCATACAAAAATCACAGATGATGCTCACAATTATAGAGTTTATGAGGGAAGCTGGCAGGCTACCATGCAGGGGAGAAATGCTCCGGGTACAATAAGGGCAGTTTCTTCTCCACTGGGTCTACAGGAAGGCCTCGCTCTAGCCCTCAGCCTCTTGACCCAGCCTCTGTTCAAGCCATGTCACAAAGCTTTTTTAGAGCTTCCAATAATTGCCCAGAGGGCATGCCACTCTGTTAGAAGCCTTCATAGAAAGGCATTCCGCTCCTGCTCCACACGACAGCGAACCCAGCTCCCTCACAAGCCAGCCTCCTGCCTCAAAGCACTCAGCTCTACTTGCTCTGTGAGCTGGGATGTCTACTGCTCTGGCTCCTAGTTCTGCTGCTGTTGCTTCTCTGCCAGCCAGTCCTCTGGTGTCCCAGTTATCTCCCCGATGAAGGAGATTCACTAAACGGACAGAGCTGGGGATCCAAAGAGTGTGCTCGACGCTCAGTCCTTCACTCTTGCTGGTCATGAGAGCCCTGTCCTGCTCCTGAGAGGGCTCATTTTATCCCCCAGCAAGATGGCCATCACATTAACCCTGTGATCAGCTACTCAGAGTGGAATTACATAATCCAATCCGTTTCTGTCCCACCTTCTTACCTAGACTCATCAGGAAAATGAAGGTTGTTTGGCGGGACTAACAAAGGCTGTGGATAGACATGAGCCTTATTAAATGATTCATCACAGTGCACAAGCCCAGCTAGAGTGTGGCTCCGGCAGATTTCATTTTAAGTTGCTGTCGGGTTAATCCTCACCAGGCCTTTCTTCCGCAGCACTTCTGTGTGCCTTCAGACCACCAACCTCTCCATTAGTAGTCGAGTGCATCAGGTTTCTGCCAGGGACACCAGAGCAGGAGATTAAGCCACTGCCACAGAGTTGATTCTGATTCTCAGTGACCCTGTAGGACAAGAGCCCAAACACTTACTGCCATTGGGCTGTTTCTACTATGGGGTCATTTCTAACACGTCAAGTTTCTGGGACTGTCAGTCGTTATGGGAGCAGACAACCTCATCATTCTCCCACGGAACAGGTAGTGGGTTTGAACCTGCAGACCTGATGGTCAGTAGTCTGCTGCTTACCCAACAGTGCCGTCAGGGATCCCTGCAGGACAGTCCCAAAAAGCAAGGTGCAAGTGCCATCCCCTGACTCCCTGTAGCTCTGTGCTGGCCCCCGGCCACCCTCGTGCCAAGTGCCCTCTCATCCCTCCTTCCCTTGCTCCTTCGGGGCCTAAGAGTAGCCTCTTAGTTGAAGAGTAGCCTCTTAGTTGAAGAGTAGCCTCTTAGTTGAAGAGTAGCCTCTTAGTTGATGATGTCCAGTGCTCCACTGTCCTCTGTTGGTCCCCATAAGCAGGTTTTCCTCTCCAGGGAACCCCGGTGAAGCAGTGGTTAAACTCGCCAGCGGCTCCACAAGACCGTAAAGATGACAGCCATGAACACCCTACAGGGCAGGGTCCCTGTGGGTTCCTCTGAGTCAGAATGGTTGCAGTAGCACCATATGCTGTCACCTACCGACAACAATTTCTCTCCGATTAAGTGATCTCCCATAAGCTGTTGGGGTGTGCTGGCTTTCCCCCGTGGACCCCAGGTCAGATCATAACTGGACCTATGAGCAGATTCCAGGCCCGCCCCTGGCCATTCTGTGTCTAGATGCCACCAGGGGCTAACTCCCAGCTCTGCCAGCCCCCCTCGCTGGGTGAAGTCAGAGAAGACTAGGAGGGCCTGGGGTGATTCCAGGGTGTCCGACAGGGGACAGAGTCTCATCCCATGCCCTCCTACTGTGCCTCCTCCTGCAGGCAGAGTGGGCAGACTGTGTGGTAAAGGCCTGCCCAGCCCCACTGCCCTTGGGCAGCCCCTCAGGGTTGGGCAGGGCTAGGCCTGGGCAGCCTTTGTTCCTGCACCTGGCAGCTCAGACCCCACTCTGCCTGCACCAGGGAAGCTCTGGTTTAATTAAGGATCTTAGTAGAGAATTCTCTCTTGTTATTTTCTGAATAAATTAAGGAAGTAACTTTGATGCAATATCATTTTCATCTAATCAGGAACCTTCTGAAATTACCATATTGTTTTCCATTAGAAACCCCATCAACCCCCAAATCAGATAAACCAGGCTAGAGGCTGCCAAGTCCCCTCTGTCCTGGGGCCAGAGAGGGACTCTCTGCTGTCTCTGAGATTGTCCCTCAGCCTGGGCCAGGGCTGAGCACTGGTCCCCCAGGTGGGCACAGGACAAAGCGGTGGAGCTGGGAGGCCGGCTAAGCAGGTTGCGTCGGATCAGAGCCTGCCCAGGAGCTTCCTGGCAGTTGGCTGAGAAAGAAGGGGTCCAGCCACTTGGCTGCACCCCTGTTCACACTCCCGCCCCAGGCATCTTCCCAGCGACAGCTGGAAGGGGTGCATGGGGTCCCAACTAGCCCCGGCAGCTGGAAAGGGAGGCTTAGGATCCAGCACCTGAGAAAAAGGGAAGGCCGCCCACACGAGGTGGGGCTGGAGGCTGCTGGGAATTTTCGAAACTTCCCACAGAGCTGATTTCCGATCTCTGACGAAGCTCCCTGCAGGCTTGGGCTGAGGGGAGTCAGAATGACAGCAAGTCGGGGAAGGCGGGCGAGCCCTGGGCTGGAGCACCCTCAAGGAGCTTCGCCGACGCAGCCAGATGCCATCCTCTCCACCCTGTCTTCCCTTCATGGAGGCCAGGGCAGCGCCTGCTGACATCCAGCGACAAGAGAGAGAGAGAGAGAGCTCAGACTCAAAACCCAAGCCCCCTGGCACGGAGTCGATGCCGACGCATAGGCACCCCATAGGGCAGGGTAGAGCTGCCTCTGTGCATTTCCAAGACGGAAAGTCTTCCCAACTGCTGACCCGATGCCTATCGCACGAGCCAGCAGGTCGTCTGTGTTAGCTCAGCCCGCACACTAAAACGCACTCACCATAACTCACTGCCATCAAGTCAATTCCAACCCTCTCCAGGGCTGCCGAGACGGTGCGCTCCACAGGAGCAGACGGGGCCCTGGTGGGTTTGAACCTCAAACCTTGCGGCTAGCCGTCCAGTGCTTACCTGACAGCAACACTGGGGCTCCTTCCACACATGATTCAGACAGAACCCATTCTACCCTTCAGCAGAGAGGGCATGCCTTCAGCAGTGGGCAGCAACCAGGGTCTGAGCCCCCTGATTGATTGGTCTGTTTGTCCTTCATTCTTTCTCGGTCTCTGTGGCCTGCTCTGCTTGTCTACACAAGGAGGAGGTCCCGAGGCTTGTGCGCCCCTGTGTCAGAGAGGAGGAGCTCTGGCTGGGGGGATAGAGGTGACATGAGGTCAGCAGCCCCAAACCACCAGCTGTTCTGAGAGGGAAAGACGGGCTTTCTACTCCCGTCCACTCACGGAACCTCTCGGCTGCTGTCCTAGCCTGTCCTGCAGGGCCGCTGTGACTTGGTGGCCGTGAGAAAGAGCAGGCATTGGGCTTCCATGGTTCTGTGACCAAGAAATCCCCAAGGAAGCTTTCTACGACCTCAGCCGCAAGGCTGCCACTTGATGGCAGTGGGTTTGGCTACTTTCTTGAGATTACTGCTTTCTGTCCTGCTATCTGGACTTCTCTCTCTCTCTTTCTCTCTCTCTCTCTCTCTCTCTCTCTCTCTCTCTCTCTCTCTCTCTCTCTCACATGTATGTGTGTGTGTGTGTGTGTGTGTGTGTGTGTGTCCACTACTTACCCAGTGGGGACAGCCCCCAACCCCCAATCCACATCGAGCAGGCAGGAAAAGGACATGAGGGAGTGTGAGGGACACCTTTCCAAGATGCTAGGAAGGTCTCATTGTCTCCACACCCTCCTGACACGGCCCTGGGACCAGGAGGCTGCAGCCAGGCTCCATCATCTCCCGGACGCCCGTGTGAAGGGAGACAAGGAGGGATAGGAGGAGGACAAGGAGAAGGTGGCGCAGTCCCATGGCAGGAGGAGAGTGAGTATAAGTGGGCAGGTGTGGGAATGTGCACAGGTGGGGAAGGGCCCAGGAAGAGGATCATTTCAGGACAGACAGAAACCTGCCGACAGGTCTTGGCCAGCCCTGGAGTCACTGGGTGGCCTTTGAATGTGGGGAGTTACTCTCCCTGTCTCACGCCCCAGGGCCCTGCAGAGGGTCAGGCACGACCCGGGAACCACTTACCGAACTGAATACACGTCTCTGAGAAAGGTTTCCATGAGCACTGAGGAGAGGGGACGCTGGCAGCAGGGTGCAGACCCCAGCGGCCAGGACAGGCAGCTGCCAGAGAGCCAGGGCTGGGTGGAGTCGGGGACCCTGGGCCCCACCAAGAACCGAGAAGACCCAGGCCCTCATCATGCAAAGGTGGCCACTCAGCGCAGAGCTCCTGGGAGCAGTGGGCTTGCCTCCCAAGGAGGGCAGTGTCGGGGTGTGGATGGGGGTGCAAGTGTGAACAGGAGCAGGTGTGGTTGTAAGCAGGATGAAGGGGTTGTGGGGTTGGCCTGTGTGTGTCCCAGGCAGAGGGTCATTGACTGCGTGACAGTGGGAGGGCTTCCAGGACCAGCCTCAACGCAAGGGCTCAGGCCTCGGTTCCCCTGCTGTGGCCTCGCGCCCTTTCTGTAGAGAGTCAGGCAGAGTGAGTCCTGGCCTAGTGGGTACCACACAGTGTGCAGTTCAAACCCATCCGCCGTTCCAGGGAGAAAGATGAGGCTGTCTACTCCACAGAGATCCCAGTTTCAAAAACCCACAGGGGCAGCTCTACTGTGTCCTGCAGGGTCGCTGGGAATCAGAGTGGACGCGTTGGGCAGTGCGATGAGGGAGTCATTTTCCCTACAAGCTCTGTCTGGGGGTTCCCAGAGGCCCTGCAACTCCCAGGGATTCGCCTCCAGCCCCTGGGCACCGGACAGTTGATTTCCCACAGGGCGGATCTCTGGGTTTCATCAGAATCAAGTTACCTAGAGGTGTCCTAACATATTTGGCTCGGGAATACTTCCCACGTCTCTTCCCAGCTCTTCTGCCTTTGATGTCTCTCCAAAGCACCTCCCTAGCACCCAGCAAGGCGCACAGTAGGTGTTCTGTGGCTGGCCCACCCGTCCACCCACCCTGAGCCCTCCTGGCCAAGTAGAGACAAGGCTCCAGCACCCTTCTCTTTGAGCTACAAGTCCAGCCCCACTTCTCAGTCCTCAGTCTGACCCCCACTGTCTCTCTCCCCACTGTCCCCCCACTACTTCCCCAGGCCTCACCACCCCCCGCCAGTGCCCACAGTGCCCCCTCCCAATCCTCCCTGTGGGCTGCTTCCAGAAGAGGTGCCCAGCTCTGTCCTGTGGCCTGGCTGGGGCCCAGCGCGTAGGGACGCCCCTGCCATGGCTGGCTGAAGCTTGTTGTGGAACCCGGCCTGGGGGGGCCTGGGAGCGGCGGGCTGGGAGGGTGGCCTGGCAGGGCTCAGAGAGCAGGCACACCCTGGGTGAGGTCACGGCTGCCTCACACTTCTGGTATTCCGTTGATCTCTATCTCCTCTCAGCCCTCCTTCACTGCCGTGCTGATCCTCAGATCAGGGCCCAGGCAAGATGATGGGGGGGGGGGGGGCAGGGGTTGCAGCCCAGCCTCAGCCTGACATCCTGCTGTCCCCCCCGCCACCACCCACCTCCCAGCACCCCACTAGGTGGACACCTGGCCACTCCCCTAAGCATCCCCTCCACCAGGCTAAGTCCTGGGCCGAAGCCAGGTGTCCCAGGAAGGATCCCTCCCACTTTGCACCCAGGAAGGCAGACGAAGGGGAGGAAGCCCCAAGCCAGGTTCACAGAGGGCTTTCTAGGGAGCAGGCTTAGTCACCCCCCTTCCCTTCCCTTCCTCCTCCCCCCACCACAATGCAATTCTCAGACGTCCAGCAAGCACTGTCTGCTGTCCGAGAGAAGCAAAACTGCAAACCTGGGCCCTCAGGTGCCCCCTTCTCAGAGCGGCCCTCGCAGGCAGAGCAGAGCTGCCCCATAGCAGCGTTTCCAACCGGCAAGCTTGACGGAAGCAGACTGCCACACCTGTGCTCCCCTCGAGGCGCTGCAGGTGGGTTTGAACCATGAGCTTTTGTCAGGCTAGCAACCGAGAGCTTTGACCCTAAACCCCCCGGGCCCTGCACATTCAACGGGGAAGCCACATAACTTCCCATCCAAACTCTTGGGGATGCACCGTTGGGGCCCCCACCATCCACCCCACCCCACCCCCCCGCACTGCTGAGGGAGCCCAGCATGGCCTCTCTCTGGTGAGTCCAGGCTCCTGGAGAGCCAGGTCCTTTGGCCTGGGCTGGTCAGTGTCCAGAGTAGTGTCCAGGCCTGGGTATTGCTTCTTAGCAGCGCCTTAGGGCGGAAGTCAGACCAGGACGGCAGAGGCCATTCTCTCAGCAGATTGACTAACGTTTCCTATCTTCTTTCCTAACCAGTCCCCGTCCATGACTTCTCCCTAAGTCACAGGGAGGCCCTACGCCCACGATAGGCCAGGCTCCCGCCCTGGGGTGGAGGAGAGGGTACATGATCTTCCTGGGTGACAAAGACCTTGGCTCCCCTTCAATCCCATCTTCATACTCCCCAACCCACACGTCCCCATCCACCTCTTCCATATACTACAACCAAATTCACCGCCCTCAACTGGATTCCGACTCATGGCAAGCCCACCGGACAGGGGAGAACTGCCCCTGGGGGGTCTGAGACTAACCCCTCACAGGAGTGAGGCCTCATCTTTCTGCCTCTGAGAGGCTGGGGGGTTTCAAACTGCTGGCCTTGTGGAAGGTAGCCCAAAGTATAACCGGGAAACCACCAGGCATTCTCAAAGTGTGGTCATGGGGCCAGCACCGCCTGGGACCTCCCCCAAGACCTGCTGACTCAGAAACTCACCAGCAGAGTCACCCTGGAGAATTTCTTAAAACTGAATTGTGAGAGTTGGGCCCTTGCGGCCCCTCCTGAGTGTTTCTGCCATGCTCTGGGCAGAGGGGAGTGGGGGAGCTCACTTCTCAGGGTCTGCAAGGTGGAAGTCAGTACAGCCCACCTGGGAACCTGTTCAGATGCAGGTGAGGACTCTGGCCATCAGGGACGGGCCTGAGAGTCTTCCCACCTGAGCTATTCCAGGGGGTGCTGGTGCAGGGAGGCTCCGTGTAGCCCTGGGGCACCTTTAGAAATGGCCATGCCCGGACCCTGCCTTCTGAGATTCCGGCCGACTTGGCAGGAGGGAGCCTGGTTTCTCCATCCTCCCTGCTCCTGCGGCAGCCCTTCTATGCTTCTAATAGGCACCCAGGTTCCCAGCTGGCGCCATGAGGCGGGTGCTTGCAGGGACACAATTGGGTCTGCACTCGCCCTCTGAGGTCACTCTCCCCTTCAATCCCCGCTGCCCTGCCTCGTCTCCCCTTCAATCCCCGCTGCCCTGCCTGCCCTCACCTGCAGATACTCTGACACACGTGGGCACAAGTCCATGGACAGGCAGGGAGGCACAAAGACAGACAGATGCTCATGAAGGTGGGAGATAGAGGGGAGACGTGCCGGGGGAGTGTGTTGTTGTTGTTGTTTGCTGCTGGGTGCTGCCCAGTTGGCTCCGAGTCAGAGGCACCTTGAGCACAACACAAGAAAGCATCTCCCACTCCTGTGCCGTGTGTTGCTACACCCTATGTGTGCCCATCCCCCTCTCTTCCGCTGGCCCTCCACTTCCCGGAGCCCAGCGCCCTTCCCCATGCTGTTGATGGCGTGTCCAGCGCAAGCAAGACAGGGTCTCGCTCTCTGAGCTGTGAAGGAGCCTTCTGGCTAGACTTTCTTCCCAGACTCATACAGGTATGCGCACACAGGCCAACACAGACGTGGACAGGCCACGTGTGTACCACGTGGTGAGCACCTTACGTGGACACACACAAACACGCCATGTGGAGGCAGTGCCCAGCACCACGATGTCCACAAAGACAGTCCTAGCTGTGTCTGGGGGGCTGTGAGTCCACGCCTGTGACTGTCATCGCTGGCTGGACTGCGGCAGCTGGCTGAAGAGACAGGCCAGCCTTCAGCACATGGCAGCTTGGCCCCACAGCCCCCCTCCCTGCAGCCCTGAAACCTTCTGGGCCGGGTGCGGTCCCCCAGTCCCGTGGAGACAGGGACCAGCTCAGGAGTGTCTGGGACCCATTGTTCAGGGTGGTCTCAAGACAGGGCCATCGAGGCCCTGCTCTGGGGGAAGGGTCACACTTTATGGGAGTTGTGCTGCCATGTCAGGGCCCCCTCTGAGCTGAAAATCCTGCACCCCCACCTGAGCTCTGGGGCTACAGCAGACAGGCCGGGCCGGGGCTGATTGATGGTGCGGGGGACTGCGGCTGCTGCAGGCCTGTTTTATGATGTCATTAGGCAGCTCCGGCGGCGGGAAGGAATCCCTCCTGACATCATAAAGGACTTGATATTTCGCTAATGTTATCTTGGCGGCGTGTCGCCCTGACATTTTCTCTTTGCGGCGCTCCCCCCAGGACCACGAGTTGTCTAACTGCAGCCTGGAAAAAATGCAAAACAGACAAATGCACCCTCGGGGGACAGCAGGGGAAAGCTAATAGACCGCTCCCCTGCTCCCCACCCACAGAGGTGGTTTAGGTGGGAAGCATGATATGTTTGTCAAAGGGGACCTAAAGGCGGCCTCCCCACTCCGGGTCCCCTGCTCCGCCAGCTTGGCTCAGCAGCAGGTGTGTCCAGAGTCAGCACCACCATCCAGAGGCCCTGTGACTTGGGCAAAGCCCTCACCCTCTCTGGGCCTCTGTTTCCCTCTCCCCACCCCAAAGGGTTAACAGGGACAATTTTGAGAACTGCCAGGGAGGGTACGGCAGCCACAGAGTCAGGAAGAAGGGACCCGTTATGACTCTGACCCGCGACAGAAATTCTACACAGCAAGGAAAGGGGCCATTGTGTTAGCACATTGGGCTACTAACCGACAAGTCAGCGGTTCAAAACCACCAGCCACTCTGCAGGGGAAAGATGAGACTTTCTACTCCTGGAAACCGTTTCCGTCTCAGAAACTCACAGGACGGTTCTGCTCTGTCCTATAGGGTCGCTATGAGTCGAATTTTTTTTTTTTTTGAGGGCAGACTGAGTGGTGTGGCTTATAATCCCCTGTCCCCAGGAATGGTTTCAGGGGACAGACTCGGACTAGCAGATGGTTTCTCCAGTCCGAAGCCTAGTATTTTCCAAAATCCAAGAGCAGCTACTGGCTCTGCGGCAAAGTTGGGAGAGAGGGGCCTGCTAGGACCCACTCCTGCCTTGTATAAGCCTGGCAAGCAGAAGTGGCCATTCGCTCGTGACAAATGTTGCTTGAGTAGCATAATGTTACATCACCCACAGTCCTCGGTGCCTCCTAGATCCACCTCCAAAAGGACTCGGGTTAAATCAGTCAAAATCCCTTCTGGTGACTGCAGGCAGAAATCACCCCCATTCCACTCCAACCCCTGGGAGATGGGCCTCACATCTTCCCCCAGGCAACCTACCAAGTTGTCCCCCTGTGGCTTGCCCCCAAGGTTCCACATATCGCCACTTGGGTATCACAGAACACACCTGCTCCTTTAAGCCCACAGTTGCCCGGTGGAGAAGCCATAAACCCCTGGCCTCCCACCCCAAGCATGAAGCCAGGGCTGATGGTCTGTTTGCGGGCAATGGGCCATGTGTCTTTGAGAAGAGCTGGCCGGGCAACCCAGGCCAGAATTGTAGTTCCATAGAATCGGTTGCCTTGGCAAGCCTATGTATAGCTTATTGTCTTCATCTCAAGGCAGCATTGGAGAAGAATCCTTAAGGCAAGCTTCATCATACTGCTAGCAAGCAGTCTGTGGCATTGGGGGGAAGGGGGAGAATAAAACAACCCAAGCTCGTGTAGAATCCAGAAAGAGTTCATCATAGACGTGCGTGACTCAGGTATGGGGAGGTCCTTCTGGCCTGGTTGTGGAACCTGCTTTGTATCAGGGGTGACACACATAAGACATCACTGTGTTGTGTTCTTTGTGTGTGTCCTCACCACAATCAGAGAGACGTAAGGCTGGGCAAGCCAGTGCCCATTCTCCAAGACCTGCTCCCAGGTCTGATCCTATTCAGCCTATTTCTTCTTTGCCCCTGAAGTAACTCCTGGGCTGGCATGGCATAGGGCACCCAGCAGATGCCAGTGACACTGACTGCGGACCAGCACTGACCTACGCACGAAGGGGCAGACAAAGGTGAATCCAACCCAATTCTAGCTTCAGCGATCTGGCACCAAGGAAGGCAGACAGCACCAGCAGCTTCCGGACACAAGGCCTTCCTTCATGCTTGGCTTTGTCCTCAGCCTGGAGGACCCACCCCCTGCCCCTCTCTGAGCTACCCCTCCACAACCTTCCAGCACCCGCCTACACTACCTATCTTCAAAAAGTTTTCCCAAACCTCTTGTGACCCCACGTGCTGTAGAGTGTTACAGAGTGTAACTGCTTCGTAGGGCCTTCTTGGCTGTGTGTGTATTCTTTAGAGCAGCAAATCCCCAGGCCTTTCTTCCACAGAACTGTTGGGTGGATTCAAACCACCAGCCTCTAGGTGAGAGCATCCAAGGGCAAATGATTGCAGCACCCTTGGGCCTCCCAGACTACCTAGCTTAGTCTGACCTCATTCCAGCGCTGGGTGCATTGACTCTCATCGGAGGGCTGATTATGCAGCGGGGACTCCTGTGGGCCCATGAGCACCAGCTGCTGACCCTCAGCTGGGTCAGGAATTAGAATATGGGTGTTTCCTCCTGAGCTGGCTGCCCCAAGCAGGAGGGTCATTGGCATGATGTTTCCTGAGGGTCTCCGCTGTCCCACCAATGAAGTAACCCTGAATCTCAGCTGCCATCGCAGCGGTGACCTCCGCTTGCCCATGTGGTGGGCAGCCACGCTCATGCTTTAGTTCCCCTGAAATGATGAGCAGCTCATTCCCGCCATCAGAGTTTATTGAGCCCAGGCACTGTTCCCAAGGGCAGGAGCAAAGACAAACCCCCTGCCCCACCCAGGGGCTTACATGCTCTTGGGGAGAGTCAGCAATACAGGATGTACATAAACAGAACTAACAATGAGTGGGGCGGGAAATGTTCTAAAATCGATTGTGGTAAAGATTGTACAAGCCTTCTTGATACAATTGAACTGTTGAAATGTATGCTAGGTGGACGAAATGCCGACCGCATGGTCTCTGTTTTTTAAAAGAATATAAGTAAAAAGAACCATGAATAAAAATAAACCCCGAAGAGCGGCGTGCGTCTCACTGAGCAGAGGACATGTGAGAGGAGACCTGAAGGGGGAGAGCCAGGAGATTATCTGGGGGGAGGGCAGTCAGGGACGGGGGCGACGCAGCACGTGAGAAGGTCCTGAGGCAGAACTGTGCTTGACACGTGGGAGGAACGGCCAGGCGGGCCGAGTGGCCAGACAGCCGTGAGAGGGGAAGGTAACAGAGACTGCGAGCAGTGGATGGGCTGGGGTCTGCTGTGACAACCTTGGCATTGACATCAGGTGAGACGGGAGCCAGGATGATGTGAACAGGGTGGCAGTGGCTGCTGTGTAGAGCCTAGACCATGAGTACGTGGGGCGGGGTGGGGTGGCGGTGGCGGTAGACAAAAATGACCGGGATCTAGGTGTATTCTAAAGGTGGGATGATATACACCCGGCTCTGTGCGGCTCTTTCTTTCGTCCTCACAGCTACACCATGAAGTCAGCCCTTGATCCCCATTGTGCAGGTAGGGAAGCTGGGGTTCAGACGAGGTCACACAGCCAGGAAATAGGAGATTCCACCCAGGTTTATCCAAGCCCAAAGCCCAAGTCCTTCCCACCTCCTCTCATTGATGACCTGGTGATGGTCTCAATGAGCCAAGAGGCCCAGCCACAGACCACCCCCCAGAGAAGGGAACAAGGTGAGGACATGTGACCAGCTGAGAATGTCGTGCGGATTTCTCCTTTAAAATGTCATTCTACTATGTGTCTATTAAAGCTAAAATGATTCCTAAACATGTGTGTTTTACTAATATGTGCACCTGTCTGTTTAGAAGGCTTCTAAACATTCATCATCTATCTTTTTCAAATCCCACCCAAAACTGTCAGCAACGGGTGAAGAGTGCGTGCAGCCAAGCATGGTGGGGACACCACATGGCCATTGCCAGCGCGGGGCTGGGACACCTGTGTCTGCCCAGAAGGACCTCGAGGTTGCACTCAAATGTCATGCTGCACCCAGAGACCGAGCAGTGGGCCGTGGGCCGGGCCAGGGCAGGGGGTCAGTCTGACCTAGTCCTGCCCTGAAGCATCGCCAAGCGAGTCAGATGGGGAGAGATGTTCACAGCCGCCGATGAGATGAACCACAGCCAGGGGAGGTTGCCTGGGAGAGGCCGGGTGGCTCAGCAGGCGGGGAGCTGGAATTCCAACGTGGGCAGAAGAAGCACAGCCCCCTGTCCCATCCTCGGAAAGGTCCTGTGCCCGCAGACAAGCAGGTGAGCCGGGGCAGAGGCGCTCCATTATCCCAGCAGGTCTTCCAGCAGGTGATGGGGTGGCCTTTCACTGGGGCTGCAGGACAGTGGGGCGGGGTGGAAGTGCTCTGCTTTCCTTCTTCTGGGGACAGAGAAAGGTCATGGCTTCTCCCTCTGAGCCACTGCGGGGGCAGTTGTGGTGTGAAAGAGCGGCAGGAGCCCTGGGGCTCTGCTCTGAGCTCGGTGCACAGAGGCAGAGGACAGGGACCCTCTCTCTGGGCGGCAGAGGTGCTTCTATGGCTTCATCTGCCTCCTCCTTGGCAGTGCTGGGCCAGCTCACTTCAGTGAGTTATGAAGAGGAGGGAGGGACAGGAATGGGAGGAAGGGGCGGGAAGAGAAAGGAAGGCCAGAGTGAGGAAAGGAGGGAAATAAGGAATTCCAAAGGGCAAACAAGGTTCTTTCCCAGGAGCACGGAGCCCTGAGGTGGCTAAGGGTATCACCCAGGAAACGCAGCACAAAGCTTCTCTTTAAGTAAAGCACAGGAACTTCTGTGTCCCGGAGGCCCCAACCACAAGGCCAAGGTTGAGATGTTGATGAGCTGCTGCAGCCATGTGAAAGGTTCTGCCTGCTCACCTTGATAGAACCGTGCCTGCATCCCCCACAGTGTGCACCGACTTCCTCACAGATAGATGCACACACCCCCACCACAGGTGCATGGGGACACAGACATTCATGGACGCTCCTGCAGGGATACATGTGTTCACGTGTGTACAACACATGGAGAGACGTAAAAGAGCTGAAACGGTGACGTGAACACAGAGGCTCACACTCATGTCCACAGCTGCTGACAGCTGTGGTCAGACAATGGACCATGACTCGGCCATGAGAGAAATGGAGACCTGAGGCAAGCTGCATCGCGGTTGAACCTTGAAAGCATTCTGCTAGTGGAGTCACTCTCCCACAAAAAGACAAATCGCATCTGACCCCACATACGTGAAAAATCTAGAATAGGCAAGTGGTGAGCGACCCCACTTCTTAGGGGCCCAGAGGTGTGCAGGAGGGTGGTGGGGGACCCTGAGTTTCTACTAAGCGTGGTGGGGACATGTGGAACAGACACTGTGATGCTTGGACGACATGATGGACTTGACCAGGTCACTAGATTTGTGTGAGGAATGTTGGCGTGGCAAGTGTTGTACTTCTCCCGGGGTCCCAACTCAAACAAAACTGACTTAAGCATGCCTTGTGGTCAGCTGTGGGGCTGCGGACAAGTTCTTTCCGTAATGCAATTGTTTGGGGCTCCCTTCTGAGGGCGTCTTTACAAAGTAGCAGGGTAGGGGAAAGGGGGTGGGATACAAAGATAAAAAGACCCTCTTTCCATCAGGCTTTTAAACCAGACAGAAGCTACTGGAGGAGAGTTTGTGGAAGGGCTCATCCTCAGGGTGGAGTCTTGGAGTTACCACTATGATTCGGAGAACAATGTCCGATCCAGACAGTGGCTCTGAGGGAATCCGCTGGGCCGGTTCAATTCAAGGCCAATAAGCCAGCTCTGTTGATTGTGGTGACTGGTGTGGGGGGTTCCAAACGGGTCATCTTGATCCGTTTTCTTGAAGGACACAGGAGGACCACTCAAGTCCACCTTCCCAGCCTCCCCAAGAGGGCGGTCCTCCAGCCAGGTCCCCGCCAGCCTCACTCCCATTGTCTGCCTGACTTTGGCTGGTTCCCCGGTGCTCAGACCTGCCCACCATCCCTTCATGTGCTCATTGGCCCTGGCCCAGGCCCCAGACTCCAGGATGGCAATTGCCCCATTCTCCCAGGTGCCAACTCAGCCAAACTTCACACCCAGAGTGGAGCCAGGCCAGCAGGGCTTGCTGCAGCCTGCTTGGGGCATCGGTGCGGGGGTGGCAGGAGGGAGCCAGGCTCCTGTGGTGGCAGAGAGAAGAGCAGCCCCAGCTGTCGTGCAGGCCTGCCTGGCAAGGCTGCTGGCTTCCTCGGTGCCAAGTCATCTATCCTGTCTCCAGGCCCTGGGCTCCTCACCTCTGAAAGGAAACAATATGCTGCTCCATTGACATGTCAATTAAATAGGCGCAGCACCTCCCAGATGACAAAGGGAATTTGCTTAACCACCGGGCCTGGTTCAGTCTTCCCAAGAAGCCTTGGACGGAAAGGTCTTCTTTTTGCTGACTTAGACCAGCAGCCGAGCTCTGGAATGGCATGAACCCTACCCAAGGGCCTGGAATGCCAAGGGTTCCAGGTCCGAGTTCCACGTCTGCTTCCATGGTCAGCAACTAGGCCCCATGTGAGCTGCCAGAAGCCATTCACCTACCCACACGGGCATCGCTCATCCATCATAGCCTTCTTTCCTGATGATCCTAGTCTCGCCCTCAGGATGCTTCTCAGTACGCCGTGCCAGGCAGCCACTAACCACTGGCCAGAGCTGGGGCTCAGGGTGAAAGGTACCCCTGCTAATCTGCCTCTGACTCCAGAGGGTTGATGAGGTGAGAACTTAAACTAAGATCAAGGGCAGAAAGGACTCATGGGGAGCTTCCCAGGAGACGCCGCTGCCGAGGGCAGCCTCCAGGAGCGGTTTCCATCCCAGAGCCCCATTACACTGCGGAGGGGGGTGGTTAGCACCAGGCGGGCCCCACTGCCATCCCTCAATGAGGAGACTGAGGCTTCAAGGGTCCTAGGGGACACAACCAAAAAGGTTCCAAGCAGGACTGGTCACCAAACCCTGGCTCTTGTTTCAGTGTTCTTTCAGAGCATGGGGCGGTGGTGGGCGTTGGCGGGGGGTGGGGGTGGGGAGGATAACCCACAAAACTGAGGGGAAGGAGGTCCCCATACCAGGCCTTAAGAGCAAGAAGCCGCCTTCTCTCCTCACAGAATGGGCTCGACCCTGCAACTAATTGGTCCAGAGTGCTTCTTTTGACCCTCATTAGCTATTTGTCATGTCTCCATTTGCATACCAGAAAAGATGCACATTTGCATACTTGTAAATGAGGCCGGGCCTGGATGTGGGTTCTGGAAGAGTTTGGCGGTTGCTGGCAGGCAGGGAGGCAGCTGGCTCTTGCCACTGAAGCATGGGGCCGAGGATGAGATTGGGAAGACAGCTCCTTGGCTCTGGGCTGCAAGGTGCTCTCAAAGGGGTCCGACAGGACTCCCGCCCTCCTCCTCCCTCCCCCCTCTCACCCCTGAAGCCAAGCTGAGCCGTGGGCAGGAGAATGGGTGAGCCTAACGCTGCTATTTGGATTCAATGAAGCAAGGAGTGGGGAATATAAAGTAATCTCAGGACGCTCTGTGCTGGGGAACCGTCTGTTCCTGTCCTTGGATAGAATCTGCAACACTTGCAAAGGGGTGGGGGACCGCCCCCCTCCACCTCAGTGGAGAGGAGATCGTTTGGGCAGGAACGGGGGTCAGAAATGTACCCCAGATCCCTCTGTGTGTGTGACTCTCTATCTTCCCTAGACACTCAGATGTCACACACACACACACGCCCACAGCTCACTTACACGCACCAACGCCCTCGCACATACACCCCTCGGCCCCTGGAGGCCCCCTCACACACAGCACCCCAGGCCCACCGAAACGCACACACGTGCGACTCCACTGAAGAGGCGCGTTCGCACATGCAAACATTCCCAGACTTCCCGCGACATACACATTCACGCCCTTACACATACAGACACACACACGCGCAAACACTTGAACATAGATGGAGGCACACAGCCTCCTTAAACTGTGCGTAAATATTTACAGACACGCACTCATAGAAGACGTGCTGGAAAAAGCACCCTCTCACTGAGGACCAAATTCCTGGGGCAAACTGGGGACTGGGCCGGAGTTCCCAGGCCTCTTTAGGAAGAGAGACGGGCGGGTGAGCTGGGAAAGGGCCGGTGTGAGAGACCACAGGGACCCTGAGGAGGAAGTGGCTTCCGGGAAAGCCAGTGAAGGGACGGGGTGGGGGAGGAGGGCTGCCACCTGGGCTCAGGGAGCAGGGTATAGGTGGGCCTGACAACCCGGATTGGTCAAGGGAAGAAGCCAGGGCATGTAGGTGGGGCCTGGTCCGCGTGTTAAACAGAGGACATCCGTGTCTCTGTTGATTTCAGTGGCCGGGGTAGGACAGGGTGGCATGAGCGAGGGCCTCAAAACCTGGGCCACCAAGATGCCGCCCTCAGGAGAGAGCCCCAGACCCAGGAGGCGTCCCAGGGACCCCAGGACCAAATGCCACCACCCCACCAGTGTTCTCGAGCCCCACGGCCTCCTCCGCAGAACCTGCATCTCAAAAGGCAAGCTGAAGAACTCTTGCTGTGTATTTGTAAATTAAATATAGCTGTGCTTCGGTTCTCCAAAGAGCTGGGAAGGAGAGAAAGAGAGAGAGAGAGAGAGAGAGAGAGAGAGAGAGAGAGAGAGAGAGAGAGAGAGAGAGAGAGAGAGAGAGAGAGAGAGAGAGAGAGAGAGAGAGAGAGAGAGAGAGAGAGAGAGAGAGGAAGGGAAGAAAAGCTGCCGCCCTCAGGAAAGTCTGGCTGGTACAGATTGCCTGAGTCATGAATATTCATCTGGCGAATGAGGAGAGCGGGAGTTTGCATAACAGCTCCACCCACCCAACTGAAAGAAATGTCACCGCCTTTGCCAATAAAGTGCCAAAGGAAGCCGGCGGAGGCTGCCAGCCAGACGGTGCCTAACTGCTGACTTCCACTCCCAGGCATGGAGAAAGCACATTGTTTCCGCCCAAGGAACTGCCACTTGGGGCTGGGGGGAATGGCGCTGGCTGCTGGCAGAGAACCAGGAAAAAAAGTTTCACTTGCCACCCACTGGAAGCCTGGTGGGCAGAGCGCCTGGGCCACAGCCCTCCCCTGAGCAAAGCTCAAACCCACCCTGGTTGACCACCAAGAAAATTCAAGCCAGCCCCCAAGTGAGTGCCCCCAGGCTCCACGCCCCGTTCCAGAACCCCTGTGAGGGTCTTCATGAGTTCTGCATTGAGGCAGGGGACAACGAGGTACCCACTAGGGGCCTGCAAGCCCCCAGCCACCTCGGTGCCCCTGTGCAGAAGGGAAACCCTGAACCTGCAGGTGCCTCCCTGCCCTGGATCCTACTCACCTCCAAGGGTATCCTACTGCCTCTCACTCAAGAGACCTGCCCCAGCCCCCTCCCACCTCAACAGTTAGCCTCCCACCCTCTGTTCGTCCCAGCTCCCAAAGCTCCCCTGGGCCCTGGCCCTCACCCTCGCCCTCTGCAGTTTCCTCAAAGGGCTGTGGGCTGTGGGGGCTGAGGGGGGTCGTTATCCCAGGCCCAGCGTGAGATTCAGAGGGGAGTTTGTGTCTTGGTTGAATTGAGTCACCTTCTTCCGCCTGCCCCTAGGCCCATAAAGAGCCTGGCAGCACGGTGGTTTTGCATGGGGTCAGCAGGTCCTCAACCACCAGCCGCTCTTCTTCGGAAGAAAGAGGGGGCTTTCTACTGTCGTAAGCCCGCCGGGCAGTTCTGCCCTGTCCTGTAGGATCGCCGCCATGAGTCAGAATCACCTTGATGGCGGTGAGTTCGGTTTGGGGTTGCTCCCATGGCTGTACCTGGCCCGGGGTCCTTTGTGCTGCTGTGAATTTATGAATTGTGCTTGTCACGTCCCTGGGAGGTGAGGCATCCCCTGAGGCTCAGACGGGCCCTTGGGAGGCCAGCCTCCCCTCAGGATGTCACCTTCCTCCTGGGCCCCTCTCCCCATGCAGACAACAAAAAGGTCGCCACATCCCTCTGCACCCCAGCCTCCCAGCAGCCCCCAGGAGGTGGTGTTACAAACATGCCCGCCTGGCTGCCAATCCACCACAGCTGGCTCCCTCCAGTCATTACCTCAATGAATGGGAGAGGAGGTTCTCTTAACAGAAAGCAATTAGGGCCGTGGGCGTCTCCAGCTGCTGCTCCTAGTATATAAAGTCCGGGATGCGTGTTTGGGACTTCACAAGGATATTTACGTGTTCCCAACTTACCTTCACAGACTGTTCATTTCAAGCAGCGCAAGAACACTTGGCAATCCAAGGACAGCGCCGTGTTGCGCTCCCAGGGAGCAACACTGCCTCTGGGCAGCCTGCCCTGGGGACTCCGGAGACTCCACAGAGCCATGGTGGTCCTCACCAGGAGCCGGGATCCCTCCCACAGCCTCCCTGACAAGTAAGGCCACGCGGTGCCTCCCATCCAGGCACTAGAATTCCTTCGCTGCCTCTTTCATGCCGCAAACATCTCCAATTGTCGCCAGCTTCATCCCTGAACTGAGCCAAAGCTCTGTCTCTTGGCTGCCTCCCCCCCATTGGTCCCAACACTGCCCCTGCCACCGCAGATGACATGTCGCTTCTTCAGGTCAGCCACTGTCCAACAGGAGGCTCTCTAAAGCTCTCGGTGCCAGAGTCCGTTCTGACTCAGCGTGACCCCATCGGACCGGGTAGAACTGCCCCTGTGGCTTTCTCAACCTGTGGGTTGAGACCCCTTTGGGGATCGAACGACCCTTTCACAAGGGTTGCCCGATATATAACAGTAGCGAAATGACAGTGATGAAGCAGCAACAAAAATAATCTCTTTTCCCGCTGCTGTCACACACGATTTTATTTAGGTCCCGGGCACAGCCCCAGACACCGAAAGGGCAAGAAGGAAAGCACAGGCCCCGGGGCAGCCTCCACTCAGTCCAGTCCCTGCCCCTCCCTGCTCCAGGGGCAACAGGGGCCCTGCCCCCTCCGACTAAAGAGCAGGTCCAGGCTTGGGGGTGGGAGGGTAGCTTTCCAGCCCGTGGCATCAGGGAGGCCGGTGGACCAGGAGCCAGGGAAGTCTCTACTCCTCCGACCCAGCTGCCCACCGGTCCGCATGGCAGGGCAGAGCTGGGATGGCTGGTGGGGAGGGTGGCAGCGCAGGGCAGAACAGGGTAGGGACCACAGGTAGCTCTACAACACGGGGGGGGGGGGGGAGGCGAGGGTACAGTGGGGTCGGGGAGCACACCAGGCCCTGAGCTGGAGCGGGAATGAACATAATGTGATGGTTGGGGGTCACCAGGACATGAGGGACTGAAAGGGTTGAGGAAGGTTGAGAGCCACTGCTGTGGATCTTTACGGAAGCAGACAGCCTGGAGGAGAAGAACAAGTTAGGGAGAACTGCTGAGCTTGGGGGAGCTGCCCACCACCAGGGCTCCGCAGGAGTTTAATTGGTTTGAAATGGAGAATTTTTCAGTGGTCAGGCTAAGTGTGGGGAAATTCTCATTATGCAAAAGAATTCCTTTACTGCAGGACTTTTCAGAGCCGGTGCAATGCTTGTGTGCTTCAGCTCATGGGCATCTTCGCTCACAAAACCCTCCTCCCCGTGGATGGCCTCAAGGCGCCCGGGCTCTGGAGAGTGTCTTTTAGGAAGCACTGCGTCCACCGGTTTAAGTCCAGTCTCACTCTTGGCTTAATTTTGGCTTGAGCTCCTTCAAACATTTCTCTTAGATTGGTCATGGCTGTGAGTTTAATTCCGTCCAGCACCAGTCCACCCCAAAAAAGATGCATTCAAGTTCGACCTGTGGACGTCCTCTCATTTGAAGCCGATCTTTACAGACGTGGTAGTTGATGGTGGCGTCATACTAGATTAAATCAAACGAAAGCCAAGCTGTCACATCATTCCAACGCCTAGGGACCCGACAGGGCGGAGTGGAACTGCTCCCTGAAGTTCCCGACGCTGTAACGTCTTTACGGAAGCAGACTGCCTCATCTTTGTCCGCACTCTCCTAAGCCACTACCCTGCCTGGACTCCTCCTGCTAGATTACGGGGGGCCACAATTCAGTATGACTGATATCCTCGTCAGAAGAGGGGAACCTGGACACAGCACAGGGAGAACGCCGTGGCACAACAGAGACGTCACTGGAGTGACATGTACACGTTGGAAGGCCGTGATGGTTCCGTGGCAGAATCCCCACCTTCCACGCTGGAGACTCGGGTTCAATGCCTGGCCGATGCTCCTCTCCACGGCTACCACCCATCTGTCAGTGAAGGCCTTCATCTTGCTGCGATGCCAAGCACCTTCCAGTTGAACTTCCCGTCTATGGTGGCCTAGGAAGAAAGACCTCCTTTCCAAACTCAGCCAATAAAACCCCTATGAATCACCTGGTCCTATCGTGGGGACGGCACAGGCCCAGGAAGGGGGTGGGTCTGTTGTGGTTGGGGTCTCAGCAGATCAGAGTCTTAATAAATCAGGGTCTCAGTCAATCAGGGCCAGCTCAGTGGCAGTGCACAACAGCAGCCGCAAGTTACAAGTCAAGGTACACCAGGGTGGCTGGCCATCACCAAAAGTTAGAACGAAGCAAAGAAGCCTTAAGACAGAATGCCCTACTGACATGCTGAGCCTAGTTCTTCAGGTCTCCAGAATGGAGGGATAAGAAGCTGCCGTGGTTTGAAGTGACCCAGTTTGTGACATTTGGGTATGGCGGCCCTAGGAAACGAAGACAAGCATGATATCAGAGCCTCTCCCCGCCCACGCGGGTCGTTGTGTGTCGGCCAGCTCTCCCTGTGTGTCTGCATCCCTCCACTGTTCCAAACAAGCTCTGGCCGCTCAGAGCCTGGGAGAGCCTTTGCCTCCTAGTTCCAGGACTCCGTGCTCCCACTGCTGCAACCGGCTGAATCTCACCAAGTGTCTTCCTGGAGAGTCCTCCCCAAAGCCCAGCCTCGGCCCCCTGGTCCCTTGGACCCCACAGAGGCCGCTCTCGAGTCTAGTGTGTGAAACAACAGTCTCCCGGGGAACTTCAGAGTGCCTACATGCCTCCCCACAGGAGAAAGATGAGGCTTCCTAGTGCCATAAAGAGTGACACCCGCAAAAGCCCACCAGGGCAGCTCAACCCTGTCCCACAGGGTCGCTGTGAGCCGGAAGGGACTCAGCAGTGAGTTTGTGTTGTGTTTGTTTGTTTGTTTTGGTATGTGCCTTCCCTACATAGTTAGATGGTAGGTCATGATGAGCTCCCCAATAGCTGTGCACCGATTGGTTAATTCACGCCGTTGGGCGTTTCCCACAGAATCACCCAAACCATGCACTTGTCCTCCCGCCTAGTCCCCTCGGATTCCCACAGATCGGAGCAGTCCACTCACCCGGGACGGAGGGGAGGCCACAGTCCACGCCTGCCCTGGGGTGCCCGGCTCCCCAGCCTCCTCGCTCCTGCACCTTTGATCCTCCTCCTCGCGTTCCTTCTCATCACGCTCCAAATATGCGTTCAAGCCCAGGCATGGAGATGGGTGCATCTCACTAGCCGACGCCGCCGTGCACTGGAAGCAGCTGCCTGGACCAGGGGCTTGGGAGGGAGGTTCTGAAGCTTCGGCCAGGCTCAGCAGCGTGATCAGTGGCACCTGGCCTGGTGGGGGTGGGGAGTTATAGACAATGGTCCAGGAGCCAGTCCTTTCCATCCCTGAGCAAGCATAAGTCCCCTTCCCTCAATCTGGCCTCCTCCAAGCTGCAGATCCCCCTTTCTGCCGCATGACGTCTCCCGCACCCCCATTCCGCACTGGAACTTAGCTGTTCTCTCCAAGGTTGCCAGCCAACTCCTACTTATCAAACCCAGTCTCCGGTCCTGCATCATGTGCTACGGTTGACCTTTCTCTGGAAATGCACCCACCCGCACCCTGAGGAATTCTGGGCATGTTATGCCCCAGTCATCTCTCTCTCTCTCTCTCTCTCTCTCTCTCTCTCTCTCTCTCTCTCTCTCTCTCTCTCTCTCTCTCTCTCTCTCTGTCAGCCTCCCTGACCACTCACCCTGTTTCTTCTGCCAGCTCATAAAGGTGTCTGTGTTCCAAACCCCAACCCCATTGCCCTCTAGTCAATTCCAACCCACAGAGGCCCCGAGGGAGGAGGGGGAGAACTGCTCCAGGAGATTCTCTGGACGGACCTCTTTGTAGAAGCAGATTGCCAGATCTTTCTTCCGAGGTACCACTGAGCGGGGGAGGCCTGGCCATGTTCCAGGGCTCCGTTTATGTTGGGGATTTTTGTGTTTTAGAGCTGCCTGGGAACGTTTTCATGTTTCCACTTGGGAGACCCACCCCAGATCAGACCAGGATTCCCTTTGCAGCCCTCTTGTCACCCTTCAAGGTCTCACCCAGCACACAGTTTTGCCCTTGGGGAATAGCTCTGCCCCCTCCCCAACCCCGTCCACCCCTTTGACCTGCCTCCTGGAAGGTAGCCCTACCTTCCCGGTGGCCCTGCCACTCCGAACCTCTTCCTGCAGAATGCGCTCCTGCTCCGGGCTTCCCGTGAAACCAGGCGCTGCCCAGGCAGCAGGGATCACCTTTGTGGCTTGTGTTTTGACTTTTTCTCCAGCTCATTGAGTCACCATGTGCTGACCCCACCCCTGCTTCCATGTGTCTGGTTTCTTCCAAATGAAAAGAGTTTTATTATTTGTTCTGATTGAAAATCATGGTCGAGCCTCCTTCTAAAAGATGTGTGTATGTGTATATATGAAAACCAATATTTAGAAGGAGGAAGAAGAAAGGGAAAGAAAAAATTTGAAAACTCACCCAAAATCCTACCGCCCAGCTAGAACCACTCTTAACAGTTTGGTGAACAGCCGCCCAGACTTATCTTTATGCATACGTACATGTAGAGATCTATGTATTCAATTTATAGACGAGGGGCTGGATTATACATACTGTTCTTGCTGACACCTGCTTTCCTCTCTCGACAATATGTCATAGACATCTTTCTATGTCAATAAATAGAGCCCTACAAAATCATCTTAATTACTTTATAGTGTTCCGTTGGATGCATGGGGCTTCCTATACTTAAATGGGTCTCTATTGATCATTTAAGATGTTGTCAACACTTTGCTGTTATAAACAATGGCGTGATCCCTCTCCTGGTGCATAGCTCTTTGCTCATTTTCAGAATGCTCTCTTTCAAATAAAATCCTACAAATGAGATGGCCGCGATGCAGGCCTGCCACTTCTAGTCCTGCCACTCTGCCCTTCAGAAAGTTTACAGCAGTGTACTTCCTCTCCAGAGTGCGTGAGGGCCAGTTTACCCTGGGTTTTGTCGACCTTAATACTTAGCCAAACAAACAAAAGGCAAATGATGCCCATTTTATTGGCGTTGCTTAGCTTATTAATCCATTGCCCGAAGTCAATCCGGGCTCATGGTGCCCCTATAAGGTAGACTAGAACTGGCCCTGTCATGGTTCCAGACTGGAATCGCTACAGAAGCAAACTGCCACATCTTCCTCCTACAGAGCGGCAAGTGCTTGACCACCGAGTCCCCAGGGTGCCTCTTCCCTCACTGGTGAGACCCAGTGAATATATTCCTCAGTGTGTGCTCTGGTCATTTATGGTTATCTTTGTCAATGGCCCAACTCTGCCCTTGGTCCATTTGCCTAATAAAATATTTATCCTTTCTCCTAATGATCTGTAAGAGTTCTTTGTACGTCACATATGAAATTAAACTTCCGTCAATCATAAACATGTCCCCTTCATTATACTTTTCTTGTCATGTTCTTTAAGGGACTAATTTTTAGTTTGGAATGCTGAAATGTCTCCATCTTCTCTGATTTCTGGACACCACACTCGCGCAGAAGGGTCTGCCCTCCTTGTTGGGGTTGGCTGTCATCGGGCTCGTTTTGAGGCATGGCGAGCGATGTGACAGAGCAGACCTAAGCAGTGTGCCCTGGGCTGTCATCCTTGCGGGAGCAAATTGTCCCGTCTTTCTCCCATGCAGCTGCTCGGGAGCTCAGACCACTAGCTCTTTATTGGGCTAGCAGCCAAATGCTCAGTGATTGAAGACCAGGGGACCGCTCCCCACCTTCAGGTGTTGGAAATGTTCCCTCGGATTTCTGTCTCTATGGTTTTCACACCTGAATTTAGAGATCATCTTGAGAAGAAAGTTGACACCTTGAGCACTAATGCCCAAAGACTGAATGAGCTGTGGATGACAGCAAGAACATGACACAAGGAAAACACAAGGTCATTACAAAGACAGGAGAGAAAGAAAAGATCCAAAGCAATGGAGACCAGAAGAGACTCGGAAGCCCGCTCTGGAACATAGAGTAGTTAAGATGAACGGAATGCGTGACGGAGCCGGAGATCTAAACATAACGCTCCACGGGGCAACGCGAGGAGACACAGCATTACCATAAATTTGGGGAAGAGCTGAAGATAGCAAATGAAACAGAAAGCATGTGTCCCACACTTCTCAAGGTGAAACAACTGAAGAAAAATTCAAGCATCAAGCTGAAATATTGAGGGGTTCTGTGCCGAACTACGGACTGATGTAGAAAACATCAAAATAAGATGGACAGACTACCATACCAAAAAGAGCTCATCAGCGTTCATCCCCTTTGAGAAATGGCAATCAATCAAGAACTGATGCCACTGAAGGAAGAAGTCCGAGCTGCACTGAAGGTATTGGCAAAAGCCAAGACTCCGGGAGGCGAGGAAGTACTGATTAACTTATTGCCATGAATAGATGCGATGCTGGAACCCCTTGCTGGTCTGTGGCAAGACATTTGGAAGACAACTCACTGGAAGCTGTCCATTCACAAGGACGCTTCAAAAAGGTGGTGGGGAGAATGGTATTAAAAGATAATAGAATTTTTCACAAACATTTGGAAGCCTCTTTGCAGATGCCCCTTCCAGAGAGAGGTGCCCCACCAGGTGCAGGCATTACTGAACAATATCAATACCACACACAAAGAAAAGGTGGCTGAAGGTCATTCCAAAAGAGTCGCAGCAGGACATCAGCAGGGAACCACTGTCAGAAACCCAAGCCAGACTCAGAAGAGGACCGGGCACAAGGGATCTCATTGCTGACTGCAGATGGATTGTGGCCGAAAGCAGAGAAGACCAGAAAGACGTTGACCTCTGTTTCAGTCACTTTGCAAAGGCATTTGACTGTGTGGATGATAATAAATTATGGCTAGCATCGTAAAGAATGGGAATTCCAGAAGACGGAATTGTGCTCATGTGGCAGCTGTACTTAGAACAGGGGCAGTCATTCTTACAAAACAAGGCGATCCCGTGTGGTTTCAATCAGGAAAGGTGTGTTTCAGGGTGGTCTCCTTCACCCATCATACTTCTCCCACGTGTATGCAGAGCAGCTGGGCTCTGGGAAGAAGCACGCCACCTCAGAATTGGAGGACGTGTCCTCCACCACCTGCTCCGTGCAGATGACACGGCCTCACTTGCTGACGCTGAAGGGGACTTGGAGAACCCACGGATGGAGATCAAAGACTACACACAGCTCTCCGTAGGGATTACGCCTCCACATAAAGGAAAATCGTCCTCACACATGGACCACCAGACACCATCATGATAGGTGGAGAAAAGGTGGAAGCTGTGAAGGATTTCCTTTCACTTGAACCCACCATCAACTTGGCCCGTGGAAGCAGCCTTCGAGAAATCAGATGTCCTGTTGCATTGGCCACACCTGCTGGGAAAGGCTCCTTCAAGCGTTCAAAAGCCAAGCTAGCACACTGAGAACTCAGGTGCACCTGACCCAAGACACTGTTTTCAATGGACTCAGGTGCCTGGGAAGCTGGACAATGGAGTCGGGAAGACCAAAGAGGAACTGATGCCCTTGAAGGAAGGTGTGGGCAAAGAATACTGAGTAGCCCCTGGCTTCCAGAAGAACAGACAAATCTGTCTCGGAAAAAACACAGCCAGAATGCTCCTTAAATGAGAGAATGGCGAGGCTTTGGTCTCATGAACTTTGGATGTGTCATCAGGAGGGACCGGTCCCTGGAGAGTGACATCATGTTGGGGAAAGTAGAGGGTCGGAGAACAGGAGGAAGATGCTCAATGACATGGACTGCAAAAATGGGATGGAACAGAGCAAAGAGCATGGGGATTAGTTCCGTTGTACAGAGGCCACTAGAAGAGTCTGACATTGTCGTGCTCCCAGGCAACAGCAAGGTGATCTTCGTGACACTGATTTTGATGTTAGAGGGAAAACAGAAATCAGCTTGTGTGTTCATATTGAGCTATTATTCCAGCACCATTTTTATAATAACCTTTATTTTCCCAACTCCATTAAAATGCCATTTTATTGGATATAAAATTCCCTTAAATAATTTGATCTACTTCTGGACTCCCTATTCCGTCCACATAATTTATCTATCCTTACACAACAGTCGCAGTTTTCGTATGTGCCCCTTAATAAAATGTGTGGCTCCATGCTAGCATAGATAATCATGTTAATGTTTTCCTGACTACATTCCTTTCTTATTTTTTCATCTTGACGTTGTAATTGTCTTTCCAGGTTCAAAAAAAGTGAAAAGCATCCTGGTGGGATCTGAACTGGACTATGTTGCTTTCGGCACCCATTGCAGCAGAAGCGTCGTCTTGCGCGCCGAGACGCTGTGCCAGGGCTAGGTGGGCATCGTGCTCACTCGGGTCTCCTTCGGGCCCTTCAGAAGGGTGTTTTGTGGTTTTCTTCATGTCAGTCCTACATAAAGTTTATTTCAGGTACTTGGGAATTTTGTGTTCTGGACGCTGGGTGAGTCTTTTATTTTAACTCCTCAGATCGCCCTTTTATACACAGAAAAGCTCCTTGTTTTGTATATTGTTTTGCTACTAGTCATTTTACTAAACTTTTCCAGTTGTTTTTTCAGGAAATTGTCTTGTGGAAATTATGGTCACACTCTCTATTGCATTCTCTTATCTGACTGCACAATCTAGCAACTTAGGAAAAATCTTTTTAAAAATATTGATCCTCTGGTCCCCAGGACGAATGGGCTACATGCACCCAAGTCTTCACCACACAGACCAAAGAAACACAAAATGAGATGATGCCCGGCTACCAAGCACCATGATCCGGATCACAATAGAAAGAAAGAAAAGAATGTAGAAAAAATTGTTTTAAAAAACATTTAAAAGATGAGATTACTGGGCTGATAGAGGCTAGGGGAACCCCCAAAACTGTGACCACTAGACACCCTTCCAGCTGAACTGAACACATCTCCAGGAGTCAACATTCAGCCAAACAGCAGACAGGTCTAGAACGTGAATGAATAATCGTACCAGGCAGGATTGTCCTGCTCAATACAATCAACCACAGGAGGGCAGGGGGCAGTGTGTGCCCAAAAGCAAAGCTCAGAAGACAGGGACTCAAAAGCTCGAAACGCGCTGCCCTCGCATCAGTGCTGGCTCACGGTGCCCACTTGTGCGTTTCCATGGCTGTAACTGTTGACGGGGGCGGGGGGGTTCTTAGAAAGCCCAGTCTTTCTCCCAAAGGAGCTGCTGGAGGTTTTGAACTGCTGACCATGTGATCACGGCTAAATACGTAACCACTATACCACCAGGGCCAAGGCAGGAAGGGGAAGGAAGAAAGGAGTGATGGAGGAAAATGAAGCCAGGGAAGAAGTGGGAAGAATATTGTTACATTGAAGGAATTGCGACCAACGCAACCAAAACAAGATGTGTGAACCTAAGTGAAGGGGAAGCTTATTTGCTCTGTAAACATCCCCTAACTACAACAGCTGTGTGTGTATGTGTGTGTGTGTGTGGTGTGTATGTGTGTGTATATGTGTGCGTGTGTATTCATCATGAAACATGGAGGAAAGGTTGAAGCTGTCAAGGATTCTGTCTTGCTTGGATCCACAATCACTGCTCACGTCAGGAGATCAAACGACACATGGCATTAGATATGTATCTGCTGCACAAGCCTCTTTAGAGTACTGAAAAGCAAGGATGGTACCTCAAGGGCTACGGTGCACCTGAAGGATCCAAGCCATGGTGTTTTCAATGACTTCCTATGCATGTGGAAGTTGGGCATTGAATGAGGAATGTCACAAAGAAGCCCTGTGTTTGAGATATGATGCTAGAGAAGAATATTGGCAATACCATGGACTGCCAAAAGGGCAAACGAGTCATCCTGGAAAAAGTACAGCCAGGTGCTCCTCCCAGGCAAGGATGGGGACACTTCATCTTATATACTTTGGGCATGTTGTCAGGAGAGACCAGTCCCTGGAGAAGGACCTCATGCATGATAAAGTGGAGGGGTGGCAAAAAAACAAGGAGACCTTCAGCGAGATGGATGGACACAGTGGCTCCAACAGGGGACACAGGAACAATTGTGAGGATGGGGCAGGACCATGCAGCATCTTGCTCTGTTCTGAATAGGGTCACTATGGGTCAGAACTGACTCAATGACACCAAGCAACAACCTATGTGTGTGCACGTGCATATGTGTGTATACATGTGCAGACACATCTACATAGATATGCACACATGCATATGTGTATGTATATATAACTATAACTATGCATGCGTATATATAACTAGTTATATATAACTGAATGTGTGTGTGTATATATAAGCATGCATGTACTTATGTATTTATTTAAATATATATTTAGTTCTATCTATATCACTAAAAGGAAAGTCTATGTATAGAACAACCACTGCCCTGGTCTAGTTCTTAACCTTGGTAAGAATATCTAGAGTTTCATAGGACTAGTGTCTATTGTTCCACCCTCTCCACTCTGATAGCCACATTCTACCCTCAAACCCCCAGCTCACTGTCACTGAGTCGATTCCGGCTCACAGCAACCCTGTAGGACGGGGAAGAGCCGCCCCTGTGGGTTTCCAAGGCTGTCTCTCTCCACAGGAGCAGAAAGCCTCACCTTTCTTCCAATGAGCGATTGCTGGATTCCAAACGCCTGTCCTGTGGTTAGCAGCCCACCTAGGAGCCCGCTAGTCACCAGGGCTCCGACCAGCTGGTCTAGTCTAGATTCGTGTGTCACCTGCGTTGCCACAACTTGATAAATAGGGTGCAGGATTCGAAGCTGATTTGAAGAGGAGCTGCATTCCAGTCCTGACTCTGCCAGTTACAAACTAAAGAACTGACTTTGACTCAAGATCTTTGTAACTCAGTTTAAGGGGAGGGAAAAAAGCTTGAGGAAGGAAATATCAAGATTAAATTGGATAATGCATGGACTACTGAGAGCATCCGTAAATAACTTCTCTTTTTTTATTACTCATCCTCCAACTCCTCCCATTCAGTGCAATCTAGATCCTGCTCTTAGGGTAATATTCCTGAAGCATTACTCTGCTCACTTCCCTCTACCACCACCTGTCTTCAACCCACAAATCGTCGATCGCTCCCCATTCCTTGAAAATCAAATCCAAATTCTTACATTGGTATCTGAGTCTTCCGTGATTTAACACCAAACTTCCGTTGAGTCTTCGTTCCTGAAGACAGCCCCTCAATATACATCCCCACCACTTACTCCAGCCTGGACAATGACTGCCTAATGCCAAGCATTAGGTCAACCCCTTTATCAGTTTTCAGTTACAAGTCATAAAAGAGAAAGGAAGAAATCCAAACCAGTTTAATAAAACTGCTCACTAGGATGTCCAGGCGCAATGGGCTTCAGGCATACTGTGGTCGGTGCTGTGCATGTTAGGTGCCATTGAGCTGGTTCCAACTGGGAACAAGACTGTACAACACAAGGAAGCACAGCTGAGTCCTGCCGTCCTCATGATCACGGCCATGGTGGAGGCCACTGCTGCAGCCGCTGCGTCCGTTCCGATCATTGGGGGCCTTTCTCGTGTTCTCCAATCTCTACTTTCCCCAGCACGATGTCTTTCTCCAGGGACCGGTCCCTCCTGATGACACATCCAAAGTTCATGAGACCAAAGCCTCGCCATTCTCTCATTTAAGGAGCATTCTGGCTGTGTTTTTCTGAGACAGATTTGTCTGTTCTTCTGGAAGCCAGGGGCTACTCAGTATTCTTTGCCCACACCTTCCTTCAAGGGCATCAGTTCCTCTTTGGTCTTCCCGACTTCATTGTCCAGCTTCCCAGGCACCTGGGCCCATTGAAAACAGTGTCTTGGGTCAGGTGCACCTGAGTTCTCAGTGTGCTAGCTTGGCTTTTGAACGCTTCGAAGGAGCCTTTCCAAGCAGGTGTGGCCAATGCAACAGGCCATCTGATTTCTCGAAGGCTGCTTCCACGGGCCAAGTTGATGGTGGGTTCAAGTGAAAGGAAATCCTTCACAGCTTCCACCTTTTCTCCACCTATCATGATGGTGTCTGGGGGTCCATGTGTGAGGACGATTTTCCTTTATGTGGAGGCGTAATCCCTACGGAGAGCTGTGTGTAGTCTTTGATCTCCATCCGTGGGTTCTCCAAGTCCCCTTCAGCGTCAGCAAGTAAGGCCTTGTCATCTGCACGGAGCAGGTGGTGGAGGACACGTCCTCCAATTCTGAGGCGGCGTGCTTCTTCCCAGAGCCCAGCTGCTCTGCATACACGTGGGAGAAGTATGATGGGTGAAGAACACCCTGAAACACACCTTTCCTGATTGAAACCACACGGGATCGCCTTGTTTTGTAAGAATGACTGCCCCTGTTCTAAGTACAGCTGCCACATGAGCACAATTCCGTCTTCTGGAATTCCCATTCTTTACGATATTACCCATAATTTATTATCATCCACACAGTCAAATGCCTTTGCAAAGTTACTGAAACAGAGGTAAACGTCTTTCTGGTCTTCTCTGCTTTCAGCCACAATCCATCTGCAGTCAGCAATGAGATCCCTTGTGCCCGGTCCTCTTCTGAGTCTGGCTTGGGTTTCTGACAGTGGTTCCCTGCTGATGTCCTGCTGCGACTCTTTTGGAATGGCCTTCAGCCACCTTTTCTTTGTGTGTGGTATTGATATTGTTCAGTGATGCCTGCACCTGGTGGGGCACCTCTCTCTGGAAGGGGCACAAAGATGGATCTGTTCCAGTTGGTTGGCCACTGAGTATGCCCCAAATTTCTTGGTATAGTTGATTGAGTGCCTCCAGCATTGCATCCATGTGTTGAAATAGCTCAACTGACATGGCATCAATTCCTGCAGTCCTGCTGTTCACCAGGACCCTCACTGCAGCTTGTGCTTCTTCTTTCAAAACCATAGGTTCTGGATCACACTCTGCCTCCTGAAGCCATGTGACACCCATCAGTCCTCTTTGGTCCAGTGACTCTGTATTCCTTCCATCTTCTTTTGCTGCTTGCCTCGTTCAGCATTTGGCCAATGGAATCTTTCTTTCTTTCCTGCAGTTCTTTCGACGTGAAAAATGCCCAACATATTCTGCCCGGGTGCGTTTCTAACTCTGGGTCTTTGCCTGTGTGGGCCTCCATTTTCCTGGGATTTCCCAGGCTCTGTCCACCTCCCTCCATGTGTTGACTCTCACTACGGTTTGGTGCTCCTTGTCACTAGATGCTTGCTGGAGAGGAGAACCCTTGGCCCTTCATTCTGAGACAGATAAAGAGAGATCTGCTCTTTCCCCAGCCATCCAACAAGGATCTGAGTTTTCCTCTGATGGGACCAACCTGCGACCAGGAAAACATGCTGTGAACTGGCTTACCATGGAGGCCCTGGACGGTACCAACATTGAGCGCTTGGCTGCTCATTGAAAGGGGGGAAGTTCAAACCCACAACAGAGGCGCTAGGGAGACAAGGCAGCTGGTCTGTTTTCAAAAGGTGACACTCTTGGAAACCCCGTGGAGCCGTTTTGCTCTGCACCTGCACCCCCACGGTCACCGCGAGCCCAGCTCAGCAGCAACCACACCCGTTGTTTATAACCCACACCCACCCCACTCCCGGGCTTAGCCAGTCAAGACCCACCCCAGAGCCACCGTGCTGGGGATGAGAAAGGCGTGGACGACGCTTTCCTCTTTGTCTTCCTGGGACTTAAGCCGGTTGCCAGCACGCAGGTGCAACTCACGACAACCCCGTGGAGGTCAGATGAGAGCTGCGTCCCCTAACACTGCCAACGGCCGATTGTTCAGAACTGGCGGGCCTTTGGGTGGACTCGAACCTCTAACCTTTTGATGACCAACCAGGCTCATTTGCCATTCCACTACCCTGGGCCTCAGGCCTCCTCTAAGAACCAAATCAAGACCCAGAGCTACGGTGCTGGGCTTCCCCTTCTGACTCCCAGAACTCCCGATCTCTGCTCCACACATGGGAATCGCTGCCCGCATAATTTACTTATACAGCCTGTGGCCCGTCTCCCCAGCTAGTGATCCCTTAAGTGATTCGCGTCTACAAAGCCCTTTTCACAGACCCAGCCCTTCGGACTTCCCTCATAATCCCATGAGGTTCAGAGAGGTTTAACTTGCCCCGTCTCACACAGCTGCAGTGGACACTGTGCCGCAGTGTCCTATTCCCACATGCATGGACCCCTTCCTTCGCCCCCACTGGAGACGGCTTCCTCCCTGGCACCGCCTCCCTCCCTTCCCCGCGCCCCCTCCGTTTCGAGGGCGCTCAGACAGACTTTCTGTGAAAAGTGCACAGGAAGTTTTCTTCCCAGACAGCAGTTTCTAAGATTTGTGTGGCAAGGCCGGGTGAAATGCAAATGATCCGAGGTGATTTAATCTGCTTGGGGCCGGTGGTAAATCAGTGCAGCCTGGCTGCCACCGCCGCCCCAGAAAGCCACGAGCCGCTGACGATGGGCGCTTATCTGCCGATCTGCAGGCGAGGGCCCAGAAAACATGAGCTGCGGCCGGGGAGTTCCCCTCTGCTGCACTCGGAATACATTTGGGGGGTCCTAGAGCCCACGGTCTCTCCGGCCTACATGTTCCACCAAGAAACAGCTTCCCCAGGGCTGCAGCCCCAGTGCCCCACCGCCCTCATCACCCCACTGTCAAGCTCACTGCCCTTTGTTGGGGGCGGAGGGGGAGAGAGACAGTTTTTGCCAAGCTTTCCCTGAAACTACTGTCTCACGCCAGGTACTTACACACTCATTACCTCATTCCGTCCTCACAACAATTTAATGAGGGGGGCGTGTCCGTCCCACTTCACAGGTGACTTCACAGGCTCAGAGTGATGGACTTGCCCACCGTGGTAACATAACTAGCAGGAGGCCGAGCCAAGATTCAAATTTGGATTCCTAGGACTCCAAAGTCTTTATTCCTTTGTCACTATCCCTCTGAGGAAGCGGGGAGTCGAGGATGGAAGTTTCTGGTGGGGGTTGGGGGGGGCGGGGGTAAGGAGAGTTGTTATCTTGAGCAAATCAAGCAATGTTCCTACAAAGGAAAGGCATTTGTTAAGTACCCAACATATACTGGGGCCTGGGGGCTGGGGGTGCGGGGCAGGCAGTGAGGGGGCTAGGGTAAAATTCATGCTTTCCAAGTGGGAGACCAAGTTTCGACAGCAGGCCAGAGAGCCTCTTTCATAGCTGGCCCCCACCTCAGTGGGGAGGCCTGCACATTGCTCTGATGCTGGGCAGGTTCCAGAGGGGCTTCCAGACTACGATGGAACAGGAAGAAAGGTCTGGCCATCTACTTCCCAATAACAACCCATGGGAGTCCTAGGATGGCAACCACTCCATCCACAACCAGTAACAGGGACGTGACAGGGCTGGGCAGCATTTTGATCCATTGAGCATAGACTCCCCGCGAGTTGGGGTCTGACTTGAAGCAGCCCACAACAACATCCATGTGCCGAGTGTGTTGGAATATACGGGAACCATCGTGCCGGGTGCTCCAGCGCCACCATCCTAAGCAGAACCTGGGAAGCCGTGGTATGCCAGTAAATATTTACCAGCCAGCTCGCTGAAAGAAAAAAGAAACCCTAACTTTTAATATTTGCCAAATTCGGCGAAGTAAACACTCCCACCAGGGTGGATTGCAATGAGATGTCAATGAACAAGACTTGGCAAGAGACATGCACAATCAGCTGTGAGTCAGTCAGAGCCCACTCCAACACACCACTGCCTGGAAAAGAAGTTCCTTCAGCCCACTGCACAGATGAGGTCATGCAAAAAGGCACTCGGCTGACAGCCATGTCTTTACAATGTGTGAAAGTCCATGTCTCTCCACAGCTCTAGTACCCTGAAGGTGCGCCAATGCAAGGAGCATCTGACCTCTGCTACCTGAAGGCGGCTAGACTCCAGCCAAGTCCTGCGGCAGAGAGCAGGACCAGGGAGAGCCTGAGAGTCCGAATTAGGAAGAATTGTTCTGAATGTCCCTCGAGAGTCTTGTTCCAAGAGGGCAGCTTCCTGGAACATAGAAAACGCTTAATAGTGGGAGGGTGGAAGGATTAATGGATGGATGGATGGATGGATGGATGGATGGATGGATGGATGGATGGATGGATGGATGGATGGATGGATGAATGGATGGATGGATGGATGAATGGATGGGCAAATGGAAGAAAGGAAGAATGGATGGAAGGAAGGAAGGAAGGATGGATGGAAAGGCCATTACATACATGACCCATTTACACCTGAAACGCACCAAATCAAAACCCAAACTCATCATCTACCCAAAAACCCATCCCTCCTCTGGTTGTCTTTCCTCAACGAATATCGCCAAGCCCAACCCACAGAGTCCTGTGCCTGTTTCCTCACTCGCTGTATCCAGTCAGTCAATAAGCCCTATTTAGTTCACTTAAAGACCTTTTGAACACATGCTGCCCTCAGTATACCCATGTCACTGGCCTGGCTCGTATGAACTGGTACAACAGTTTCCTAATCAGTCTTTCCTGCTTGCTTCCGACCACCCATCCTTGCCCTGGGCCGACTCACAGTCTCTCCGTCAAACGGGTCATTGGCAAAGTGGCCAGTGATCACTGCACTTGTGCCTCGAAGTATGTCACTCACATCCTCCCCACAGCTCACTATTAGTCCGGGGTGCAATTGAAGACCGCTGGCTGCCAAGGTCTGCCTCTCTCTATCACTCCAGTGTAATCCCTCACCTCTCTTCTATGTTGCTCTTTGCTCTTCAGCACACCAAGCTCCCCTTTGTTCCCTGCATCGTTTGCTCATACCAGATTCCCTACGTGGAATTCCACCTTTTCCATCACCTGTATCCTGCCCTTCCCCTGGCTAACGCCTACTCATCCTTGACGATGTAAAAGAGGATGGTTTAGGTTTAGGCATTTTTCGTTCTAACATCTCAGATCCTTATGCCAAGTCTTGATAGTCAAGGCCCTCAGAGTTTTCTATCCATGGGACCTGTAATGGTCCTGCGGCTTTTCTAGTCCCAGCCCACCACTTGGTTGACACAGAATCTAAGACCCAGACATGGAAAGGCGCTTGCCTAAGTTCACGCAGCAAGATAGTGTCACTGCCATGACTAGAATCAGACTGGATGCCTTCCCTCCCAGAGCTCTCTGCGAGTGTTACACACTCCAGTCCAATCCCTTCCCGGCATATCCCTGCTCACGGCAATCACCACTACCCCCACCTCTTACATCCCAGCCAGGCTCACCTCTTTCCTGCCTGTGGCCATGCTTCTGGAAAGCCATTCCCTCAACGTCACTGAATTTCCAGGGACCCTGTCTTGGTTATCAAGCCAAATCCACGTACCCCCACCCCACCCTTCCTTCCCCAAGCCTCCTGGCTTTGCCTGAACCCAGCCACTAGGGCCTGGTACACTCACATGCAGTGTGTGTCTGGTCCAATCTCACCAAGTGGAATGGCCGCCCCTAGGGCTGGATGCTGTCTCCTCATCCTCTTTCTTCCTCTCGTCCCCTCCTTCTCCGTCTGCCTCCTTCCTCCAGCTACATGCAGCTGCTCAGGGGAACAACCATTCACAAAATGAGCAGAGGGTCTGAGTTCAGACAGAACCAAGGCTTCTAACCCCCTCTTGATCTCGCCCTGGCTGGTTGGCCTGAGCCTCTACTTTCCTCACCTGTAAGACAGGGCTGTCCCACGGACTGAAAGGGCGCCCCCGTGCTATATACCCGGCTCTTAGTAGGCTCTTGTTCCGTGATGGTTTCCTTCCCCCATGGTCTTTCTTGGTGAATTCCAAGACACGTAGAAAAAGAGCCTTCTCTGGGCCTGGAGGAGGGCAGAGCCTTGACCACTTATTTGCCTCCGTGTGAGGAGGCTGTGTGCAGACACGTGGGGTGTCTCCAACCCCCTTCCCCGCCCTCCACCATCTGCTTTAACCTTCCTATCACAAATGCCTTGTTTGTTGTGATATCATACATTTCCGTTTGTTGAAAAAAAAATTTATGAAAACAGATTTAAGAGGAAAAGAAGTGTTTCATGAGTAAAACTGCCTGCAGCCCTGTTTTTCTCTCCAGAACCAGTGGCTGTGGTCCTGGCAAACGCGAGGCAAGCGCAACAGCATCCCCGTCAACAGCATCCCCGTCGCCGCTGCCAGGAGACGTGTGCTGCAGAGTGGGGCAGAGCCTCCCAGTTCTACAGCCGGTCTCCCAGCCAGGCGCTGCTTCCGGTGCCCAATGCAGCTTGGCGGGTGACTGCCCAGCTCCAGCAGGGGCCCAGTCTCAACGTGAGCCCCTGCGAGGCACCCTGGGCCTGCCTCATTCCTCCAGGATGGGAGGCCCAGCTCAGGGAGGCCCTGGAGCCCACTGACCACCGGGAGAAGTGCTCAGAGGCAGTTGGAAGTGGGTGGGCACTCCTGGCCAGGAGCCAAGGAAACCAGGGCCTCCCTCATTCCAGAATACTGGGAGACCCGCACTTCCTCACCCCTGCATCCGGGCGACTGGGCGGAAAGGTTGCAGTGCAAGAGTTGCCTCTCAAAGGCAAGCTCGGAAGGGGGTGGCCTTTGGGGCACGTGCTCTGGATGGAGCCCCAAAGTCAAACAAACCCGGACGGGGTTGGAACCCTGTTGCTGGGTGAGTCAGCCCTGATCCACGGCGACCCTGTGCACCACCCACCACAACACTACCTGGTGGCGCGCCACGCTCACCGTCAGGGCTGGGCCTGGGCCCGTGCGTCCAGCCACAGTGTCCGTCCATGTCCTTGAGGGCCTTCCTCTCCTTCATTGCCCTTCCACTCTATCAAGCATAAAGTCCTTCTCCACGGACTGGTCTTTGTCCGTTTGTCACACTGCAGTGGCTTGTGAGTTGCTGTGATGTGGCCAGCCATGTCGCTGGTATTTCCTGTGCCAGCAGGGTCACCCAAGGCTTCCAGACTAAGAACAGACCATGGAGAAGCCACTGAAAACCTAATACCAGGCTTTGAAGCATCGTCCGAACCTTTGGAAGTCTGAAACGAAGAGGAGAGAACTGGAAATGTAAGTAATGACTCCCGAGCTTCCAATACGTGCACGACAGACTGGCCCAGGGCGGGCTAGGGAGGGAGGATGGTGGTCCTTTCCTATGTTCCCAGCCCATCCCTCTATCAATGTAACCAATCAATCAGACTGAACTTAGGGACCCGTGAGTGCCTTCCTCTTCATCTCCACCCGTGTTGTTTCCGGAAGCCAAGATGAGTCCCCAAATGCACCCACGCCATCCCATGTGGTTAAATTCACCTTGTCACCCCAGCCTGTTGAAATCTTTCTGGGTACCAATCCTTCCACCTGAGTATATCCCTGTCCCTTGGAGTTTCTACCACCTTCTACGGTTGCAGGCCCACGCTCTCCATGTCTTCTGGCTCCTTCACATATTTGGGCCAGAACTGGGTGGGGTGGGCAAAGTCCCACAACCTCTCCAGACCTTCCGTGGGTTGAATGCTCATGGCCGGCCGCTCAGGCTTTTGGGGTCTCCTCTGTGCCCTCATAGCTGCCGCATCCTCGAGGGGCAGGGGAGGCCTGATTCAATGCCCTCCAGGGCAGCGGGATCCGACAGAAGGCATCAGACAGATCCAGATTTGAAGATCAGTTCGACCAGTCCTGGCCAAGCCACTGGACTTCCCAGAGACTCAGTTAGTTCCTCGTCTACACAATGGACGCCATCACCCCCAGCACACAAACCCAGGAGGTCAGTGACATTGTGTTAGCCACGTCGTCTCCAGCACACAGCCGGTGCTCAAGGATAGACTCCCCTCATCCCCCCTCCCCACTTCCTTCACCTGCCCGCCACTAAGCTGTCAGGAGCTGTAAAACTCGCCTGGTCTTGGTGAGCCCAGGTTGGTTCTGGGGTTCACTGCCTTCTTGCACCATCTATTCTAGACACTTGCCCGGATTCAAAACCTGCCAAGATCCTGGATCTTTTTTTTTTTAATATGGATTCCTATCAAGATGGTCTTCTCTTCCATGGCCTGCAGAATTTGTTTCTGTTTGTTTTTTCATTAAAAAATACAATCAAATTAGGAATTACATTTTTAAAGTTGCTGTCAGATTACCCCCGACTCTTGGCAACCCCAAGTGTGCAGAGTAGAACTGTGCTCTGTGGGGTTTCCCACGGCTGAGAGTGGGGGCGCGAATCACCAGGCTTCCTCCCAACGCACCTCTGTGGCCTGATTCCAAACCTTGGCCAGCAGTCAGCACATTGACGCTTTGTACCATTCAGGGTCTCCACTGCTCAGCCCTCCCAGCCCCCTGATGACATCAAAATGGTCTCCTTTTTGCCTATAACGAAATGTAGGTTCACTAACCTTCCCAAGGTCACAAGGTTGGATGGGCTCAGAGCGAAGCACAGTTCTGACTGAGCCAGAACACTGTCCTCTTGACCTTAGACACCATCTCCTCAAGGACAGCCTAAAGAAAGGTAATGCTCCCAGCCCGAAGTTACCATTGGGGATGTGCCTTTGGGGTCCCATGGAGGTGGCACTTCCCACCTCACCTTCCCGGAGCTCTGTGTCCACCATTTTCAGATGGAGGCACCAACTTGCATGGGATCAGGGGGCTCCTCATTTCGGCCCTGGAGGCAGACCGCCACCCTCGCACAATAAGCTCCTTGAAGGCCGGGCCATGGACGCCTCCTCAGTGTCAGCATTGGGCCAGCCTGGTCCCTCATCCCCTGCCCTTCATCAGGCCCCCAGCTCCCAAACTGCCTGCTGTCTCTAGAATTTTCTCAAGGCCAGGATGCCCACCTGCCCAAGTGATGGCCCGAGGGTCCTCCTCCAAGCTACATATCCAGAATATTCTGATGCCACGTCCAGTCTCCCTGCAGGACTGCACTCCACCCTCTCCTAACTGCTCTCAACCCAGCACCCAGACTGCACTGCAGGTGGAGGGAATTCCCGAAGCCTGGGACCCCGTTCTGCCCATGGGGGAAAGCAGTAGTGGATCCAGAGGCTGGTGGTGGTGTGATTCGGTCCAGTCCCGATGTAACCAGTCCAAGAAGGAATTCCTAGGGAAGCCTACGAAAGCCATCATGGGTCTTGGCAATGTCCACCCAGGATGCCCAGAGCCTTTGAAGCGGGCCCACCCTTCTCACAACCAGTCACACACACAACCGAACATACAGTCCTTGACAATCACATGCCCACAATACTTGTTTTACAAGCCAAAGCCAGCCGCTGCTGTGGAGGCTGTTCTAGCACATGGTAGACTGCCCCCCTGGACTCTAGGGCCTGGAGTTTTCAATGGCTGTTCTTTCAGAACTAGATCACCAGGCCCTTCCTTGTAGCCACGCCCAAGGGCTCCTGCTCCACAGAGGCATTCACATGGAACACTCAAAAGTCCATTCACAAGCAGACGGACTCCGGGCTCCCACTTGATTCTAGGCCCAATCCACAAACAATTGGTTCTTATAACGTGGCCCTGCTCGATACCCACCTTCATGAAGAGTGAGATGAAGAAGGCAGATGGTGCCCGACTGTCCGTTGGAATAGCGTCTGGGGTCTTAAAGGCTGTATTCAAACAAGTGGCCATCTAAGCAAGGGGTCAACCAACTCCACCCAGAAGAAGCACACCAGGCTGTGTGATCCAAAGATGACAGTGACAAACTCCAAATATGATGGGAAAAAATATAGCAGAGCTTAAATTGTAAACACCCAATTTGTAGAAGACTCGGGGACAGTGGGAACCTAAAATCCATCTGCAGAGTCTCTAGTCAGATGCAGCCTCTGGCAGATCCCCTCTGGTCACGGCAAGGGACTCAGCTCGACTTTCGGAGATTACCGTAAACTTCATTGTAGTGGAGGGAACCACCGTGTCACATGATACTTGGCCATTCAACCTCCTCTTTACCCAACCTAAATTTGATCTAGTCTGAAATATTTCTCCCTGATTCCATGACAAGTTTTTCTGCTTTTTTTATTGTTGGTGGTTTTTCTTTTTTTACTCGTTATGTTTGCTTTTGTATAATTGCTCCTATTGCTTTCTTCTTTCTGCTTCATTTTGTTGTTTTTTTTTGTTTCTATTAGGCTTCCCAGTTTATGAAACACAGAAGGAATAGATGAAAAGAGACACAGAATAGAGGAAAAGAGACGATGCGAGGGTTCATGGGGGCTGGGGGGCTGGGCGGGGTGGGGAAGGTGCAGGAAATGGAGGAGCCAACAATGAATGCAGAAGGAAGGAGCGAGCAGTACAACTGACTGTGAGGATGGACAGACAGCTCTTTGTAAAAGTGACTTAACAATGGGAGGACATGACACGTGAATTGTATATGGAGGAAACTCCTCACAGGAGAAAGGACCCCAAGCCGACCGACAGCTACCACGGGTGAAGGAGGAAGAGTTTTGCTGAGGGGGCACTGCGTTGACGTAATGGTGGTGGAGTCATTTGAAAAGGGATATCAATAATGGTTGCGTCACCAAGTATAATCGATGGCACTGAAATATCCATGTGGGGGGTGCTGAACTGGAGGATGGGTTGTGGTGCAGATTTTTCCCCCGGGTGATGATGCAATGATTACACTCACGGTGAGCACAGGAAGTGAAAATGTGCTCACCTTGACTGTACAACGCTCCTTGACCTGATGGGACCATTGGGTTGTATGGTAGCGAAAGAAGTGCCAATAGAATGGTTAGGAAAAAAGAAAAGAAAGAAAGGTCCATCCGTACCTCACCTTGCAGACAGCGCCCATCCGCTTCTTTGGGAAATATTTATGAAGCACCTGCCCTGTGGCCGCGGCTGTTCTAGGCACTTGGGATCAATCAACGAACGACTCAGACTCGCTGTGAGCTTTCTGTCTGACACAAGGTAGAAATCTGCTCCAATCGGTAGACGACTCGGTCTATGGGGAGGGGATCCTGGACAACGCTGGGCAGGAGGAGAGAGCAATGTCAAGTGGAGTGGTCAGGGCTTCAGTAGGAACGTGACCCTCTAGGGAGCCCGCCGCGAAGGTGAGGCCTCCGTTCACCGATTCCCGGTAAGGAGCCCTGGAGCAGCTCCAGTGCCGCCCTGCCTTCATGGAGCCGGCATTCCAGCAGGGAGAGCGACTAGGGACAAAATGAGGGGGGTGTAGTGTGTGGTCCAATAGAGAGGCAGTACTGATGGTGCTTAGGTGAGAGAGCAGCGCAAGGCAGGGAGGAGCGAGAACCAGCCAAAGCCGCCATCACCAAGACCATTCCTACTCCGCTGGACATGAGAAGGACTGCCCGTGCATTCCTGGGGCCGGAGGTCCTTATGGACGCAGACCGCGCATCTTTCTCCTGAGGGCCAGCTGTGGGTTCCCACCGCCAACGTTTCAGTCAGGAGCCCCAGATATATCCACTGTACTGCCAGCACTCCTGGTAAGAAGTTGGGGGGTTGTAATTTTTTTAAAGTACGTCCTGTCCTTCACAAACGCTTTCACGATGCAAACACCTGGCCACAGATCACTTCCCAAACTCCCCATCCTGCACACATTCACACAAACATGACAGTGTAGGGACTCACTCTATAAACCTAGGCACATGGGCATCCTCTCTACAGGGAAAAGCACATTAGCACAATGACACAATCATGTCCACACACAGGCACACACACACACAACACGCCCAGGCACAAACACCCACAGCACTCTCACATGCAACCATGCATGTCACCACACACGCAGCACACATATGCACATATAACATATAACAAACATGCCTGCACACAAACGCACAGACGACACCCCACAGACACCTCAGACATGCAAACATGCACACAGCTCCCTTCAACACCATCAGGCATGCTAGCAGGTCCACGGGCAGCACACCTAGCCAGGAATATGCGTCCAAACATACGCAGCACAAACATTCGCCAAGCACGCAGACCGCAGCCCAGGCTCAGAGGAAAGCACTGTCAAAGTCATACGGAGATACCATGAAGCCAGCACTGGCAGACCTGTAAGGGATTCAGAAGTCACGGAAGCCCGGAGAGGGTCGAGAGTTTGTCCAAGGCCACCCGGTGGGTCCTTGGCCCTGTGGACACGCAGCCCAGCCATCCTGATTCCTAACCCAGATTCTTTCCAGTGTGCCGCTCTCACCTGTCCATAGACTGCCAGCCAGCACCCACAACAAAGGCCTCTCCTCCCGACAGCACCCACGGGTAAGTGCACAAGCACGCACAGAAGACAACCTTAGCCCCTGGTCCAGCAAACAAGGTGCCTGTGGTCTGGAGAGCTTCTTGCTGCTGCGGGCTTGCTGGTCACCCCCCTGCGCCCTCCACCCCACCCACCCACAGCTGCCAACACCACCTTTTCCTCTTGCCCTACCTTCTGGCTGAGAACTGCCCAGGCAGCATGTGTATGCATACAAACACACCGTGCATGAACATGTACCCACGTGGTTGGGGGAGGGGCATGGTTGTGTGTAAACATCCATGTGTGTGCAAGCATGCATGGGGAGCTTGAAGGGTGTGTGCACAGACAAGTGAGCATGTGCACGTGCGTATGCACGCACACCGAGGAAGACAGAAAGACAAATCGGTCATTTAAATCTTGCTTCTCGAGGGATGCGAGCCAAGCCGAGTCCAGGTTTAAATCACAGCTCCACGGACAGGAGGGGTGCCCTGTCCTCCGGGACTGCCTCTCAGCGTGCAGCAGGATGGGCTGGCAGGCAGGGTGCAGCCAGCAGGAGGGAGGGGGTGGGGGTGTCATTGGTTGGCTCCAGGCCCCCGGGACCTGCATTAGAGCCTCCAGGAGCACAAGCCCACATCATGCCCCTCCCCCAGGGATCTGGGGAGGAGAAGCGAGGGGGCCTCAGCTCAGACCACCTTGTGCTGTGGAAAGGCAATGGAAGAAGCTGAAGCCCGCTGGCCAGAGAGAAGGCCCAGGCGGAGGGACTCCAGGTCCCAGGCCCCCGGTGGCTCTGCCCATCGCCTCCATTGCCATAAACACACACCTAGAGGCTCCAGGGAGCTAGAGCCTCCAGCAGCCTGAGGATGCCCCTGACTCCTTGCCAGCCCCTGCCTTTCTCCCTGGGGCAGTCACCCGGTGCCCTCTCGCATTCCTTTGCTTCTGTGTTCGGACCTTGCCTTGTCTCCCTCGATCTCTCCCTCTTTGTCTCTGACTGCCTGGCCTGATCGCTCACCAGCGGTCTGCCTAGCTCCTTTCCTGAGTTCCCCTTCAATCCTGACCTCCGTGTCTCCCTCCGCTGAGTCCCTCACTGTGGCCGTGCCTAGAACCCACCACACACAGCCTCGAGCACTTCATCCCACTATACTGCTTCCGCTCCCGCGGTGCATGCCGGGAGGGCAGGAACTAGCAAGCCCACTTTGCAGACGAGGAAAGGCGAGTCCCCAGATGCTAACAGTCTTGCCCAAGGCCACGGAAGCAGCACAGAACGCTGTCCCAATGTTGTGGGACCTCACGGACACCTGGAGCGGGCAAGGGTATCCAGGGCAAAGCTGCACCGTGGTCACCAGGAGCAGGCGACGGGGGCCAAGGAGCCTGGTTTATGGAAAAGTGAGCAGACTAGACTGGTGACGGCTCCATGCGTGGCCTGATTGCTGTCGCAGGTTCACACATGGAAGCTACCAAAGTGGCAAGTGCTGGGGTGTCTATCATTTTCTAACAACAAGGCCTGTTCTTTCATTGGCTGGCTCACCCCCCAACACTCTTCTTCCCCTGGAAGCATGAACTGTCTGGCCAAGTAGCCCCCAACGCACAGGGAAGAGACTAGGAGAACCAAATGTCTCCAAACAGCTCCTACCCCACCCCGGACCAGGCCCGACTCTGCCTTCCAAGAGCTGGAAGACCTGGGGAACAGGCAGAGGGCTGAGAGGGGACGCCTGGGGGTTCCCTGTGTATCCTGCCCTTGGACGCCTCTCCCAGCCCGTCTGAGGGTCTGGACCGAGCCCACCTGGCAGCAGTAAGCAGATGACTCCCTCCAGGTCTCAGCCTTTCCTTCTGTCCAGTGGGCCTCATGCACACCACTGGGTTGGGCCCCTGAACGCAGTCCTTCCCCGACTTCTCCAGGGCCCTGCTTGGGCGTTGGCCACCCAGAGCCTCCGGCCCTCTGGAGGGTGCCTGTGGTCCTGGAAGCCACGGGCAGCAGCGGAGCCCCATCTGCAGGGGAGCCCACGGCCGCCAGGAGACTCCCGCATCTCCAGCCCCCACCCACCCGAGCGGCGGGGGCACAGACGACCCGCCAGGGCCGGCCCATTTTCCTCTCTTTTCATTGCCGGCTCCGCGCGCAGTTATAGAACCAGGTCTCCACAGAGTAATTTACTGTCAGAATCTCTCCCAGAATCCAGCTTGAAACCAAGCTGTAAAAACAGCTTCGAGTGTAAATAATTCATGCAGACAATATGACTTTTTTATGTAAATTCGGTGCATTAACCCTCTATTATAATGATGGACGACAGATAGGGACGACGTTGCCTTGGTAAGAGCTAATGGATGGCCGCCATAAATTCAGTGCACATTTTATTGTGTTGCTGGAAATTGTGCCTTCAGGCAATGCTGTTTACTTTTATGTAAAACTCTAGGTTCCCTAAATATTACAAATATTTTACATCCAGCTCCTCAGCATTTGGGCTCAGCCCACAAATCAAGCTTTCTCCGGGTGAGTTGTAATTAAAGGTTTGTTGTGTTTTTTTGTCTTTTTTTTTCTTCTCTGGGACAATTATCTTCAACTATAAAGAGAAATATTTTTCCCCTTTAGATGTTCCGTCATTGACTTATTAACAGATCCTTTGAAGGAGGAGGTTGTGAGTGACTTGCCGGCGTCCGCAGGAGGAGGCAGGCCCTGTGGGTGCGAGCACCTTCTATGTCTGGGCGCCAAGCTACTCTCTATTTACACATATGATATTCCGGGCCGCCCTCCCACCCACCATCCCGTCCCTTCTATAATTCATGACCACGTTAGCAGGGCAATTCCTCCAGCCACCTTGGCAAGAAGCTGGCCCTTGGAAGTCCGGGCCCACCTCCTTGGGGTGCAGCAGGGTGGCAGCCCCAGTGGGGTCAGAGTCTGGGTGCCACAGCTGGCTGCTCACACACAAGCCCATTCATCCCTTCCTGCCTCCTCCTCCCCACCACACACCAGACACACACCGCTCACATGGCCCACACTGCTGGAGCGGAAACCAGGGTTTCCTGCATGGGTCCTCCGTCGTCGGAGACGCCCTTTTGGCTGGGGCCCCTGAGGCTCGCCGGAGGTCTCTAAAGGAAGGGTGGCAACAGCTGGAGCAGCAGCAGCTTTCTTTAAAAATCATCCTCTCACTTGTTTATTATTGTCATTAATATTAATGGACGGGCTGTTAATATTCATATGGAGGCATTCAGCTCGTCCAGGAGCACCTGGGATCTCGGAGCATGCCTAATGGCATGTGGATTCTGGCTCCAGGGCCTCACTGCTCTGCCAGCCCCGCCCCTCCCCGCTGGGGCAGTCCCTGTCCCCCACGGGTTCCAAATTGCCTTCCCATCCCCCTGGCGCCCTGCTCTGGCCACGTGGGCAATGCTTGGCATCACCTCCCCTAAGTCCCTGGGGGGGGGGTGTTGTGGGAGGATGGGCCTGCAGACCAGGGACCACGAAGGCTCTGCCACCGGTGGCTGCACAAAGAAAGATGGCCCACGTGCCTCTCCTTTCCACCCAGGGATCGGTGCCGCAAAAGAAAGGCGCCATCTAAAGTTCCCCCTCGTTGATGGGCAGAGACGGTTATCCGTAGAGCGGCTGCTGGCGCCCAGTCTGCGTGAGTGCCAAGCTGCAGGGACCCTGGCTGCGCACTCTGAGGAAAGTCTTTCCCAAGGGCGGCCCGCTCGCGGAGCATGCATGCAGGCTCTGCTCACCCTCTGGCCCAGCCATTGCATTAGGGGGGGATTTCCCTCATGGAAACCATTGGAAATCCTGCTCCCTCTGAGGAGAGCCCTCCTCCTGTTCACTTCCCCCCTCCCATGCCCCTGCTACAACCCAAATGTCACATGTCACCTGCTCAGAAAAGTCCCCTCTGGCTCTCAAGTCCAGGAGCCCGTCTCTTGCTTTGTCCAAGTATCACCAGCTACTTGGATATTATTTGTGTTTAATGCCTGTCTTAGTGGTGCTGTCTGGGTAAGCATTGGACTGCTAACCACAAGGTCGGTGGTTCAAACCTGCCAGCTGCTCTGTGGTGGCAGAATGAGGATCACTGCTCCCATAAAGGCTTACAGCCAAGGAAACCCTACAAGGTCACTGTGAGTCTAAATCAACTCAATGGTAGTAAGGGGGGCTCCCTATTCCATCATCACCACCTTACGAGCAAGGCCTGTCAGTTTTAGAGCAACCTGGACAAGCTCCGGTGGTATCGATGGGAGAATGGGTGGACAAGTGGACAGCGGTGTCTGCTCATCAAAAGCCAAGTCCACTGCCACTGAGTCTATTTCAACTCACAGAGACTCGGCTCGGGTTTCCGAGGCTGTAACTCCTTCCCGGAGCAGACGGCCTCACCTTGTCCTCAGAGTGGCTGCTGGACTTGAACCACCAACCTTGCATGTAGCAGCGACGTCTGTGTTCAGGAAGCAAACCGACTGAAGAACATCCCTCTCCATCAGCTGGGGCCTGGGTAAGGAAGGTGAGGCAGGCCCATCCACGGGGCAGTCGGCAGGCCTGAACCCACAGAGGGGGCTCTGGGATGTATTGGCAGCAGGTGACCGAACAGCAGGTGTCGTCGGCTCTCCCTCAGGTAGGACTGCATCCGTGGCGTCTGTCTGGGTACCTGCATGCACGGAGAGGAGTCTGCAAGGACGAGTGCCCAAAGGTGACTCGCTTCCCTCTGGCTGCTGAGAGCAGAGGGATGTTCACATTCTGCTTTGAACTTTTCCATCTTCTCGGAATGTTTCCGCAAGGACCATATGTGTTCTATTTCACACAGTCACCAAACTGCCTTCCAAAAAAGAAAGAGTGGCTACATCGAGGAAGGGTGAACATGCCCTGTGAACGCCCCGAATCCAAGGAGGTCAGGCAACTTGGACCCCAATGCGGACGCAGGGCTGCAGGGCTGTCCCCCTGCTGGCTAGGCTGTGTGCCCACCACTGCGACCCAAAAATGAAAAAACTAGTCCGTCCACCTACCCTCCAGTGACCTTCTAGTGGATTCCAATTCACAGGGAGCCTATAGGATGGGGAAGAGATGCCCCCACAGGATTGCCAAGGCTGCAGATCCTTAGAGAAGCAGGCTGGCACCTCTTTCTCCTGAGGAGCAGCTGGTGAGCTCCAACCGGCCACCTCTCGGTGAGCAGCCAAGCTAGCAGGCACCCACCGGAACTCCGGTTCCAAGGCTACAGTGGGGTGTGTTCAGGGCCAGAGCCCCTGCCCCAGTCCTTTCTCTGGGTGCATTCAGCCTGGCCAGAGTGAGATTTCCAAACAAGGATTTCTGTACTTGATTCCTCTGACATGTTTTACCGCCTCCGAGCTGTTTTGCAAAATTCATAGCCGCTTTCACAGGCTCCAAGCTTCCTGGGACCAATTCCACTTTGAACAATAGCAGAGGAGTGCTTGCTTGTGGGAGGGGCTGGCCCACCCCAGAGCAGCCTCCCAGCCTCAGAGAGCTGGGACTATGGGGTCCGGGTGTCTCGGCCACAGCATGAACTACATGAGCTCATCCTTGCCCTCTTCCTCACCCTTCTTCAGCCAAGGACGAGGGGAGGCCAAGGAGGCAGTCGGTCCACCCTCCACGCTGCCTGCTCCCTCCCCCCACCCCAGCCCCGGGAGGTGAGAACACAGTCCAGGGAATTGCCCCTCCCATTCTCCCTGGAGCACCTCCTACTCAGCTCCTGCCTGCATCCTACCCAAGATCCCCTCTGCTCTGGGAAGCCAGTCATCTTGGCCAAGGCAGGGTCGTAGAAGGAGACAAGGAGAGAGCGCAGGGGTGAAGCCATGGAGTCCTGCCAGTTCTAGAAGGAAAGGAGGGAGGGAGGGAGGGAGGGAGGGAGGGAGGGAGGGAAGGAGGAAAGGAGGGAAGGAAGGAAGGAAGGAAGGAAGGAAGGAAGGAAGGAAGGAAGGAAGGAAGGAAGGAAACAGGTAGGCAGGCAGGCTGGTGCCTCATCCCCTCAGAAACTCCCGCATTCACCGTCATTGAGCCCATCCCGACTCATGGTGCCCCCATAGGAAAGAGCAAAACTGACCCTGGGGCTTTCTGAGACTGTTACTCTTTACGGGAGTCAAAAGCCTCCTTTTCTCCTGAGAAGCAGCTGGTGGGTTCAAACTGCTGACCTTGAGGTTAGCTGCCCAACACATAAGCACTATATCACCAAGACGGCTCTAAAAAAAAACCCTCAAGGGGTCTTAAAAATTCATGAGCAGCCATGCAAGGTGCAACTCGCGGTCTCTCCCGAGAAGAGAAAGACCAAAATCAAAAGGTAGGCAGACCCAGTCAGTCAATGGACTGACTGACGGACGCCGAAAACGCCAGTCTCCGCAACTCTGAGGCCAGGAGAGTTTTGAGGTCCTGGAGAGAGTGGGAGGAAACGTGGACCAGGAGTCAAGGTCATGAAGGAGAGCAGGGCTGTTGGCCGCGCGGAGACGGGCTGCCCCTGACTCTCCACACCCTCCAGGTCCGGAACCGAACTCACCTTCGAGTTAGATCAAGCAAGCATTTAAGGTGCAGGTCCGACGCTTACAACAGAGCTGTGCCTTGTTCGCCTTGGTCTCTCAAATACCTGATGGGAGGGGCATGGATGGATGGATGGATGGATGGATGGATGGATGGATGGATGGATGGATGGATGGATGGATGATAGATATCTCAAACTCAGCACTAGAAACATCTTTCCTCTCTCGGGTCCCTACCTCAGAGAGCACCCTCATCCACCATCACCCAGTTCCACCTCTCCCTCTCCTCACTCTCTTATCTAAGCAAGCTCCAGGCACCACAGAGTAGGCCCCAAGAAAGCCCTGGCCTCCATCCACACGCCCCCCATCGCACCCCCAGCAGCCCACTGGGCTCCGTTTCGTGGTCATACCTCCCACACCTCCTCCCAGTCTGGTCCTTCCTTCCTGCATAAGGTAGAGTGGGGTGTCCCCTCTGCCAGGACTTTCTCCTTCTGAAGCCCTCAACGGCTCCCCACTGTCCTCGGGACACGGGCCCCTGCTTGATCTTCTCCAGTCCTGCCCCAGGCTCCAGCCACCCTGAGGGGTCAGACCATTTCACAGCCTCACCAGCGCTGCCCCCAGTCACTCCTCCAGGCTTCTGCGTCTGGATAACTCTTACTTGCCCTTCAAGATCCAACTGGGCAGCCAGCCCTCAGAGGAGCATTCCAGAAGCCACCCTGGCCCTCTCGCCAACCCAGGAGCAGCCGTGCTGGTCTGGCCTGGCACCGTCTACCTGGATTGTCACTGCCCACTTACTGGTTCCTCCCCACTGTCCTCAGCTGCAGGGTGACGAGCTACGGCTGTTGTCATGGGCAGGAGGTTTGCTCAGGCCTGTTTCACAGATGAGGAAAGTGAGGCTCACTAGGGTGGAGTGACCTTCCTAAGATCACTGGGCTTGCCCAGGGGACTCAGGCCAGATGTCACTGCCTCTAGTTGCTGTACAGCTTTCCTTTACAATCACTCCCACAGGTAGTTCACACACACACACACACATGCACACACAGAGACACATATACACGTACACACATGTACACACATACATGCAAGCACAAGTATGGATATGTCCAAACATACCAAGATACACAGGGTAATACTGACACACATGTACACACACACAAACACACATACATGCACAAATATGGATATGTCCAAACATACCAGGACATGCAGGGTGGTACTGACACGCAGGCACAAACCGCAGGCCGTTCCAAACCCAAACACAATGTACTGCCATCGAGTGGATGCTGACTCCTGGCAACCCGTAGCCCAGGGCAGAGCTGTCCTCCTCAGGACATAAACACGTGAGCACCCACTGGTAGGTACATATGAACATGCATGGACATGTGTTATGTGGACACATAACACACTGACCTGGACCCAGGCACACACAGAGAAGCACATGTGAACACGCACAGACACATACATGCAGGCCCATGTACGGAGATGCAGGTATGTGTGTAAGTTCACAGGTGGCACATATAAAACACTCACTCACACGCCCTCCTGCCGGACCACCGCACAGGCACCCAGGCACACACACAGGGGCACCTCCTCTTACATGGGCCCTGTGCACTCCGAGGAACTCAGGCTGCATAAGCACATGTGTGCACACACACACACAGGACACATATGCCGACCACAGGTCCTCACAAGAAGAAACGTGTATACAGCGGTGTGCAAACACTCTCCCTGCGACACCGTAGTGAATGACACAGGTCAAAGGGCACTGTCTGCAGGGTGGGGGCCTGTCTGCGGTACCTCGGGGCGCTCACATTTTTGCAGCTCAGGAAGGCAGCTGACATACCAGCCTGGCTGTGATGGTATTTTGCATAAATGCTAATGTATTAATTACCATGTACAGTACACAGAGCTGCCATTTAAGAGAAAAGAGTGAAGACTTTTTTCATTCGAAAGCCCCTTTCCCGGTGGCGGTGGGGGAGGGGACCGTCCCTGTGTGGGGTGGCAGTGGGCAGGCCAGCCAGGCCCCACTTCTGTCCCTGCACTGCACTGGTCCCAACAGCCTCCAGGCCCTCTGAGCTTGCTGGAGGCCAGGAAACACCTGGGAGGACAGGAGAGTGGTCGTCTGGGCCGGGCTGGGAGCAAGTTTCTTTGCCCCATTCAGTCCACCCTGCACTCTGCTGCCAGAGAAACCTGTGCACGCCTCTTAAAACGCAGGGAAAACTTGCAGAAAGGCCCCGCAGGTCACATTCACCTCACCAAGTCCTCCCCTGGCTGCCTCCTCACCGGTGGGCCAGGCCTCAGCCCCACTGTCCCATCCTGGAGAGAGGACCTCTAACCTCCCTTCTCCCCAGCTCCCAGGACCCTCCCCCCATCCCCATTTCTCCCCTGACTCTAGCCACCAGGAACACTCCTGGAAACTGGAGTGAAAGCAGCAGAAGGTCCCCAAGTGTTCCCCCCCTCCCCCAGCCCTCCTCCCAGGTGGACCTGCCAGCAGGTGGAGAGCGCACCCAGGAAGAAGCTCCTCACCAGACCCAGGGCAGAGTCCTCATCTCCACTGCCCCCTCTCGCCCATTCTGGACATTCTGCCCTTCCAAGCCTCTGGCCTCTCCTCTCTATGGCCACCCTAACCCCTAGCCTCTCCTGAGAGCCTCCCATCTGAACCCTCCAACCCCTGCCCTCCACACATCAGCCAGCGCCAAGCTCCAATCTCCAATCCCAGCTCCATCCCTGGTGACTTCCTGATGCCTCAGTCTACCTGCCAAGGCTCCTGCAGCCCACACCCCACCCAAGATGCCTCTGCTACTTCCCTTCTGCCTCACACCACCTGCCATCTGGGTTCAAATCCCAGCTCTGCCTCTCTCTACTCCACCAAGTCACCTAAACTCTCTGTGCCTTGACGGCCTGATCTGCGAAGCAGGGATATAAAAGCATCCGCCTCAGTGGGTTGTGGTGAGGACCAAATGAGTCAGAACAGTGCCTGAAACCTAACAAGAGAAAAGAAAGAAAGAAACCCAATGTGTAAAAATGTGTCAATATTCACAAGCTTTCTGTGATGATTCCATTTCTGTCTTTCTCCACATAGGCACATGCTCAGCCACTCCCTGGGAAGCACAGATGGATAGATAAGCCCTCCACTGCTAGGTGGAAGGTTGGCAGTTCAAGCCCGCTCAGAAGCACCTTGGGGGCCTACCTGGTGACCTGCTTCTGAAAGGCCACCAGCCTGGAAGCCCCAGGGAGCAGTTCCGCTCAGCCCACTGTGACTTGGCATGAACATCACGTAGCAGCCGCCACCCCAGGAGGGAGGGTTAGGCTGGAAGGGCTGCCCGGATGCCTCTTTGTCCACAGCTCAAGCCCCTTCCTGACTGCAGCCCTGGTCCTCTCTCCACCCGCCCCCTGTCCCCCCCTCACCCCATTCTGGTAGGGGCTGGGCCGGGAGGTAGGGTGGGCATACCCCCAGCAGGAAACACTGTTGGGGTCAGAGGAAAACGGCAGCCAGAGAGGGTCATCTCCGTGGAGGGCAGGGTAGGGGCTGTCCCCTGCAGAGTCCCAAGTCCTTCGGGAGCCCCCACAGAGCCAAAGCTCCCTTTGTCCAGAAGGGAGGAGCAGCTGGTCAGCGGGGGGCAGTTCCGCTGCCCACTCCAGTCAGCGCCCAGATGTGCCTGTTTGCACAGCCGACTGCCAGCTCTGAAGGAGCCTTGTGAGCGTCATGAAAGGGGACTTGTGACGAGACAGCCGGCCCCTATGCCCCGGCCACCCGCCTCCAAGACAGCACCCAGGAATGCAGCCCGCAGGAAGCCCTTCCGAGGGGGCCTGCCAAGGGTCCTGCACCCTGAGGAGTTGGGGACCCAGCATGGACTCGTGCCTGGGTCCGGCCCTCCCTCAGTTTCCTCTTGTGTAAAACCTCTGCCCAGCATGCGCAGGCATCGAGGAGAGGGCTCTGCCATCAGAGAGGTCTGTGAGCCTGTGAGTGGGGTTGTCCAGGGGGCGAAACAGCGTCACGGAGAGGAGGGCCTGGATGTGCCAGGCACGCACCAGGTGCTCAACAGCTCTGAGCTCCTGCTACCCTGCACATGGCCAGCTTCCTGGAATGGGAGCCAGTAGATTGCCTGTGGGGAGTGTGAGGACTCCCAGAGGCACTCACCCCAGGCGCCGTGCCACATCATTGGGCAGCCTGTATGCCAGACCCAGGGCTCTACTCCTAGGCAGAGTCTGTGTCCCTCGTTCCTGGCTGCCTGGTGCAACAGCACCGAGACTCAGTGCGCAGAGTTCTCCGGACACAGCCACACCTGGGCCCCGTCCCGCCATGGGCAGTCATCCCTGGGCTCTGCTGCTTTCCCAGGGACAGCTGTCCTCTGGCTGACTTGGTCACTTCACAATGTGGATCTTTCAAGATGGCTGGTCTCTAAGGACAGTCCCTAAGCACAGATAGTCCTGGGAACAGCCTGTCCCTGAATGGTCCTGCCAGGGCACAGTGACCACACCTGGGCACAGACAAACTGTGGACATGGTCAGTGCACCCTGCGTCCAGTCGGTCCTTGGGTACAGTTGGACAGTGGGAAAAGTTAGCGGCTGGGTATGGAAAGGCCAAGATTCAGTGAGTTGCAGAGGGTCTCTGAGGTCAGGCATTCCTGGACAAGGTCAGTCCTTGGGCACTTGGATCACTGGGTACGATCTGTCCTCAGGCCCCTGGCATGGTCATTCATAGGCACAGTCAGTCCCTGGTACTTTGATCTTGGGCAGTCCATGACCGAGCTCTGTCATTTCCCGGCATGGTTGTTTCTGGCCTTGACAGATCCTTCTAAGCACTGCTCTCCCCAGGTGCAATCAGTACTTGACCTTGACACTGAATGGATGCCTTAGCTCAGTCCACTGAGCCCTCCCTGCCAACTTGATTAACAAGCACTGACTCATCCCCGCCCTTCTCTGTGGCCCCAATATCTCCCCCCGCCCCCAAAGGACCTAGAACCCTGGGCTCCTACGAAGGCCTGTCTGCTGTGGTCCGGGACGCCTGGGCATGGCCTGCTTCACATCTGGGAGAGGAAGCAGGGCAGGAGAACTGCAGGAGCTGGCTAGGTAGCTAGGCCTGGCCCCTCTCAGGCCTCCTTGGGAGCAGAAGGTGCCTCCGGGAGAGGGGAGGATGTTGAAAAACATGGCAGAAGGGCTTGGTTTGGGAGGTAAAGATCTTCCTCTTGACCATCTACAGCTACTGAACAGATGCCATAGGTTTGTGACTGTGGGCTGCCCCCGCTCCTGAATCTCTACACGCCCACAGGTAAGTGTGCTGGACGAGTTCTTTGCAGCTCTAAAGATGTGCACTCCAGCTGGGGCTGTGTCTGTCCTCTAGCCAACACACCACACACACACACACACACACACACACACACATACACACACGCACACACACACATACACACACACACACATACACACACCACACACACACACCACACGCACACACACCACACACACACACACACACACACACACACACCCCGGGCCTTCATGGAGAAGAATGTAGCCGGCTCTGCGGGCCTGCCAACCTCCAGGAGAGACAGCTGACACCAGAGCTTGGCATTTCCTGGGTCTGATCACACTCACAGCAACATGGCCACCAGTCCAGTTGGGCAGAGCACAGCGAGCCCCAGTATGATGGTCATTCTCCCAAGTCTGTTGGGTGTTACCGCCCTCTGGCCCTTGGGATTCTCTGAAGGGGGCGTGGCTCCCACAGGATGATCATGCATTGTGGCAACCCATTAGGCAGCACCTGCCCCTTACACCCCGCCCACCTTCCCCTTCCCCCTCCCCTCCGCCCCCTTGCACATCAATGTTTAATTAAACCGCCAGTGCAGTGGTGCAAGTCACTTCTGTTGAGGGTCTGGGAGCAAAGTAACACCTGCCCCCCCACCCATCCCAGGGGGGAACCAGCCGCAAACTGGTTCTGCCTTCCCAGGAAAGCCCCCGTGCCTTGTGGCAGGGAGGGCTCTGGGCGCTGTTCATTCAGATCTTGGGAGAGAGAATGAAGAAGTCTCCCTCCAGGACAGGAAAGGTGGTGCTGTGGCAGTATTCTCACCTTCCAGGCAGGAGACCTGGGTTCGATTCCCAAGCAATCCACCTCAGCACAGCCACCACCACATCTGTCCCTGGAGGCTTGGGTGGCGCCATGACGCTGAGCCAGTTTCAGCAGAGCTTCCAGAAGGAGACAGCCTAGGAAGAAAGGTATGACAATCGACTCCCCCAAATCAGCCAGGGAAACCCCTATGGATCCCAAGTCTGAGCCCATGATTATGCACACTCTACTCAGGAAGAGAAGTCAGCCTGGGGAGCTAGAGGGACGAAAACTAGGTCGCTCCAGCTCAGACTGGTTCCAACCGGCTGTGACCAGCTCTAACTGATTCCGGCTGGCTCAGATCAAACCAGACATGCTGAGACCAGTTTGAAACATGTGGGGCTGGAGCAGGCTAGATCAAGCTGAACCCAACCCTGTCTGCTACCCCGACTTCCCTGATGTTCACTTTTGCCTGGTGTTTCTTCATCAACCCTTCCTCTGCACGCTCCGTGTGTCCTTGGGCTCGAGGGATGTCATTTGCAAATGGTGTTTGAATCCAAGCATCGCATGGCACTCAATGACATGCAACAGGCATGTCGGCTAATTGTAAGACTTGCCTCATAGAGGGCAGCTGATAAGTAGAAATAAACATATGCACTATAGAGAGAAAGGAAAAGATATGTGCACGTGTGTGTGTTGTGTAGTGCTGAGCACTGTGTCTGGCACATAATAATCACTCTGTGTGTGAGCGTGTGTGTGTGTGTGTGTGTTGCCATCAAGTTGGTCTGGTTCATAGCAACACTATATCCAACAGAGCAAAGTACCGGCCAATCCTACACCATCCTCACGAGTGTGATGTGTGAGTCCACGGTTGCAGCCACTGTGTCCATCCATCTCATCAAGGCTCTTGCTCTTTCTCGCCGTCACACTACTTTCCCAAGCACGGTGTCCTTTTCCAGGGACTGGTCTTTCCTGACAACATGTCCACAGTGCATGAGACAAAGTCTCCATCCACAGAAGGGCTCCATCCACAGAAATGAGTACTGTATCCCCATTTGTTACCCCGGCTCAGGTCCTATAGCGTGCCGGGGACAGTACCGACAGTTGGGAATCTGGCACAGCCAAGGGCGGTGTTTCACGCTGTTGCACGCCCGTGACTGGGAGTTGGAGCTGACCCAATGGCCCCGGACGCCCACGACGACGACTGGAATCACAACGGCAGGACCTGCACACCTGCACTTGGGGTGGGAGGTGGGGGCCAAAGCTACACTCAGTGTTGGTTGGTTTCGCAGGGAGCCACTAAAGGGGTGGCCAGCACCCTGCGTGGGGAAGGGGCTTCGGCAGGCTCCCTCCCTAAGAGCCCTGCCCAGTGTCTTCGCATCTCCACCCCAAGCCCCTGGCCTGTGGCTGTGAGCACCGTGGGCCTGAGGTGTCAGGTTTCCCAGGGGAGCACTCAGAATGTTTTCCTGATGGATGAACGGTAGTTCATCTTCACGTTGTGCCATCCTGGCTTACGAACGGGTTCCTAGGACCACTCTATAGACTTTGAGTGGCCGGGAAAACCTAGCTCCGAACTTTCAACCACCCCCAATGAAAATAGGGGGACTAACAATTGCACCTCAAGTTGTTTGGAGAATTTATTTAAAGTGAACCAAGCATGGCACTTTAGCAGTGGATCTGCAGCGTAGTAAATGCAGTGCTCGATAAATGTGAACGCAAACCCAAACCAAACATCCTGCCACTGAGCCAATTGCTGACCCACAGCGACCTTTCACGGACAGGGTAGAACTGCCCCCAAGGGGGTTGCAAGACTATAACTCTGTACAGGAGTCGAAAATCTCATCTCTATGCCGTGGTTACGAACTGCTGATCTATGGTTAGCAGTCGAATACTTAGCCACTACGCCCCAATAATACTTGACTAACAACACTCCTTGTTAATCCATCCCCCACCTGATAGATGCATACAGTGGCTGCACCATTAGCTCAGACACAGCACGGGTGAGCATGGCGCAGGGCCCGTGGGGTGGCGCACACCTGGGCACGATGAGTGTGAACTGATTCGGCAGCACCGAACAAGAGGGGCAGCACACTCTACCCAGCCACTGTGCTGACTGCACCTCAGGAGGTGGGTGCCAGCATTGCCGCATCCAGGGCAGGGAGCAGAGTCGCCGCTGGTAACGGGACCCGGGGGGGAAAGGGCATTTTCCACTCACCCGAGTGGCCAGGAGTGCAAGGCGGAGGTAGGGTGCGAGCCTCGGGAGCCAGCCGGTGCGCGAGAAAGGGCGCAGGCTTTGCAGTCGGGCAAACCTGCTCCCCAGGCCCCAGCTCAGATCGTCTGCAGGTCTCTCTTCTCTTCTCCCATATGGGAGTACAACGTCCTACCTCACAGGTCAACTCGGTTCCCAAGGAAGAAGCACACCAGCCCGTGTGCTCCAAAGGTGACAAATAACAAAATCCAAATATGACGAAGGGAAACATATCAGGGTTTAAACTGTCAACACTCAATTCGTGGACGGCTCCACAGGTCAGCGGGAGCCCAAAATCCATGTGCAGAGAACCAATTTGGATCAAGCCTCTGGCAGACCCTCTGGCCAGTCGGAGGACGAGAACAGCCTGACTATCAGACAGAGATTCTTGTAAACTTGATCGTGGTGGATGGTACCACGTACAATATGATACCTGGTCAGTTGACCTCTCCTTGACCAGTCCTCAGTTTGCTCTAGGTTTAAATCATTCTTGCTTGTTCCAAGACAAAAATTTTCTCTCTGGCTTATTTTAATATTGCCAGCGGCCTTTCCATTCTTCCTTTTTTTCTGTATGGTTTTGTGTTTGTTTGTTTGCTTGTTTTTCTGTGGTTTTCCAGTGTGTGGATCACAGAAGAGCTCATGCACAGAGATAGTAAGTGATGTGAGGCCTTATCGGGGAACGGACAGCAAAACATGCATGATTGAGTCTGGGAAGGGGAGTGAGTGCTAGCGCTGATCGTGATGATGCACATACAACTGAAGCAGGTCAGCTGTGAAACAGGTGATATGGGAATTTCATATCAATAAGACTATTTTTTTAAAGAAATCACACGCAAAATCCCTACGTCACAGACTTGTGAGAATTGAATTAGACGTCATTTACATAATCTGCTCGATAGGTGTTCCAAAAAGGTAAGCTCTCCCCTTTCCCTTCTTCCTCGATGTCGTCGTTGCTGTAAACTGCCCACAGGCTGGACCCTGACTCATGGTGACCCCTGCACAACAGAACAAGACACTGCCCAGTCCCAGGCTGTCGCCATGACTTGCTGCAGGTGGGACGAAGGATTGGCACTGCCTGATTGTCTGAAATCCATTGCCTGTCATCTTTCATCACCTTGGTCTGAAAGCTCTGCCAAAACCTGTGCATCATGGCAACCCAAATGCCTTTCGGGGCAAGTGCCCTGTGGGTGTGCAGATGATGCCCTGTGACTGTGCAAGAGACGATGCACTGTGAGTGTGTGGGAGACGATGCTCTGTGAGTGTGCGGGAGACGACGCCCTGTGAGTGTGCGGGAGACGACGCCCTGTGAGTGTGCGGGGGACGACGCCCTGTGAGTGTGCGGGGGACGACGCCCTGTGAGTGTGCGGGGGACGACGCCCTGTGAGTGTGCGGGAGACGACGCCCTGTGAGTGTGCGGGAGACGACGCCCTGTGAGTGTGCGGGGGACGACGCCCTGTGAGTGTGCGGGGGACGACGCCCTGTGAGTGTGCGGGGGACGACGCCCTGTGAGTGTGCGGGAGACGACGCCCTGTGAGTGTGCGGGAGACGATGCGCTGTGAGTGTGCGGGAGACAATGCCCTGTGAGTGTGCAGGAGACGATGCGCTGTGAGTGTGCAGGAAACGATGCCCTGTGAGTGTGTGGGAGATGATACCCTGTGAGTGTGCAGGAGATGATGCCCTGTGACTGTGCAGGAGATGATGCCCTGTGAGTGTGCAGGAGACGATGCCCTGTGACTGTGCAGGAGGTGATGCGCTGTGAGTGTGCAGGAGGCGATGCGCTGTGAGTGAACGGGAGACGATGCGCTGTGTGCAGGAGACGATGCCCTGTGAGTGTGCAGGAGACGATGCCCTGTGAGTGTGTAGGAGACGATGCCCTGTGAGTGTGCAGGAGATGATACCCTGTGAGTGTGCAGATGATGCCCTGTGACTGTGCAGGAGATGATGCCCTGTGAGTGTGCGGGAGACGATGCGCTGTGAGTGTGCGGGAGATGATGCCCTGTGAGTGTGCGGGAGACGATGCCCTGTGAGTTTGTAGGAGATGATGCCCTGTGAGTGTGCAGGAGACAATGCGCTGTGAATGTGCAGGAGATGATGCCTGTGAGTGTGCAGGAGACGATGCCCTGTGAGTGTGGAGATGATTCCTGGTGAGTGTGCAGGAGATGATGCCCTGTGAGTGTGCAGGAGATGATGCCTCGTGAGGGCAGGAGACGATGCCCTGTGAGTGTGCGGGAGACGATGCCCTGTGAGTGTGCGGGAGACGATGCCCTGTGAGTGTGCAGGAGATGATGCCCTGTGAGTGTGCAGGAAACGATGCCCTGTGAGTGTGCAGGAGACGATGCGCTGTGAATGTGCAGGAGACGATGCCCTGTGAGTGTGCAGGAGACGATGCCCTGTGACTGTGCAGGAGGCGATGCGCTGTGAGTGTGCAGGAGGCAATGCGCTGTGAGTGAGCGGGAGACGATGCCCTGTGACTGTGCGGGAGGCGATGCGCTGTGAGTGTACGGGAGGCGATGCGCTGTGTGCAGGAGACGATGCCCTGTGAGTGTGCAAGAGACGATGCCCTGTGAGTGTGTAGGAGACGATGCCCTGTGAGTGTGCAGGAGATGATACCCTGAGTGTGCAGATGATGCCCTGTGACTGTGCAGGAGATGATGCCCTGTGAGTGTGCGGGAGACGATGCGCTGTGAGTGTGCGGGAGATGATGCCCTGTGAGTGTGCGGGAGACGATGCCCTGTGAGTGTGCGGGAGACGATGCCCTGTGAGTGTGCGGGAGACGATGCGCTGTGAGTGTGCGGGAGACGATGCGCTGTGAGTGTGCGGGAGACGATGCACTGTGAGTGTGCGGGAGACGATGCCCTGTGAGTTTGTAGGAGATGATGCCCTGTGAGTGTGCAGGAGACGATGCGCTGTGAATGTGCAGGAGATGATGCCTGTGAGTGTGCAGGAGACGATGCCCTGTGAGTGTGGAGATGATTCCTGGTGAGTGTGCAGGAGATGATGCCCTGTGAGTGTGCAGGAGATGATGCCTCGTGAGGGCAGGAGACGATGCCCTGTGAGTGTGCGGGAGACGATGCCCTGTGAGTGTGCGGGAGACGATGCCCTGTGAGTGTGCAGATGATACCCTATGAGTGTGCAGATGATGCCCTGTGACTGTGCACGAGATGATGCCCTGTGAGTGTGCAGGAAACGATGCCCTGTGAGTGTGCAGGAGACGATGCGCTGTGAATGTGCAGGAGATGATGCCTGTGAGTGTGCAGGAGACGATGCCCTGTGAGTGTGGAAATGATTCCTGGTGAGTGTGCAGGAGATGATGCCCTGTGAGTGTGCGGGAGACGATGCCCTGTGAGTGTGCAGGAGATGATACCCTATGAGTGTGCAGGAGATGATGCCCTGTGACTGTGCAGGAGGCGATGCGCTGTGAGTGTGCAGGAGATGATTCCTGGTGAGTGTGCAGGAGGCGATGCGCTGTGAGTGTGCAGGAGGCGATGCGCTGTGAGTGTGCAGGAGATGATTCCTGGTGAGTGTGCAGGAGGCGATGCGCTGTGAGTGTGCAGGAGGCGATGCGCTGTGAGTGTGCAGGAGATGATTCCTGGTGAGTGTGCAGGAGGCGATGCCCTGTGAGTGTGCAGGAGACGATGCCCTGTGAGTGTGCAGGAGATGATGCCCTGTGTGCAGGAGATGATGCCCTGTGAGTGTGCAGGAGATGATGCCTCGTGAGGGCAGGAGACGATGCCCTGTGAGTGTGCAGGAGACGATGTGCTGTGAGTGTGCAGGAGACGATGCCCTGTGAGTGTGCGGGAGACGACGCCCTGTGAGTGTGCGGGAGATGATACCCTGTGAGTGTGCAGGAGATGATGCCCTGTGAGTGTGCAGGAGACGATGCCCTGTGAGTGTGTAGGAGATGATGCCCTCTGAGTGTGCAGGAGACGATGCCCTGTGAGTGTGCAGGAGATGATGCGCTGTGAGTGTGCAGGAGACGATGCTCTGTGAGTGTGTAGAAATTCAATGACCATGAATTGAGCCCAGGTCTCCCACATGGGAGGCGGGAATTCTACCACCGAGCCATCCATGCCTCTTATGACCATTCACATCAGCATCTGCTTGGGTGGCCCAGGCCTGATGCCCCTCTCCAACATGGCATCTGTCAAGAGGCCACCCTCCACCCCCTGCGGCGCGCCCCAGCAAGGAGAGTGTTAGGTCTCTTTAGTTTGAGCTGGGCCAAGCTGTACAGAAGCAACCATCTAAGTGGATGTGACAAGCGGCACCCCAGGCCAAACATGCCCTCAGTCAACGCCCAGTGAGCAAGGAAAGGGGGGGCCTAATGGACACCTGAACCAAGACTGATCCTACTTGATCTGGCCCCCTGGTAACTCTTCCACCTATGAATGCCTGAGGCCAAGACCTTTCCTGGGCCACCTTCTTCTCTGCTCCTACATGGGTGTAGAGGGCAACAGTGCTCCCTCATCCTGCTGCTGCTGTTACTGCTGAGGGTGATGGTGGTGACGATGACAAGGATGACAATGACAAGGGTGGGAGCTGCCATTTATTTACAATAGGACGCTTCTTTTCACAAAATAGATGACTATGATCCCGCTTTGGCAGATGAGGAAGCAGCAACTCAGAGAGAAGTAACTAGCCACGGGGCGCACAGCTGGTCCCGGGCGGAACAAGAGAGCTTGTTCTCCAGAGTGCCTCCTTCCAAGGAACTATCCTAGGGGGTGTTTGCTGCCTGTGTCTTGATGGATCCAGAGGTTCCTTGTCTTACTTCTTCCTTCTGCCAAGATGAATGTCCTCAGTGCATCAGGCTAGGCCCTGGGGAGGTGCAAAGAAGAATACAGCATGGCCACCAGAGTCCATACATCAGAGGGACTGCTTCCAGGCCCAGCCGGTGGAGCTAGCACTTAACAAGAGGTGGTGCACAGAGGGTGGAACAGATGGAAAGCCCACTCGAAGTGAGCAGCATGGTAGGCCCCTTGCCCAGGGCAGCCAGGCTGTGCCACTGTGACAACAGCAGCTCAGTGACCTGACACACAGAGACTTCTTTCTGCCCACACCAAGTCCACTGTGCGCCAGCAACTCTGCCAGGAGGCCCCTTTCCAGGGTTGACTTGAGTCAAGTACCCGGTCTTACAGCCATGCCTTCTGCAACACAGGGCTCCCAAGTCCCTATGGCAGGGGAAGGAGCGGGAATGCCACTCGCCGATTGTTAAATGTTTCACTCCAGATGTGTCACACATCCCCGCTGCTCACAGACCATGGGCCAGGATCAGTCATTGGGCCTCACCGGGCCACAGGAAGCTGGGCTGTGTGGGAAACACGTGAATTCAATAAGAAGTAGGTGTCTTTGCACCGAATTGAGGCGAATCGCCCAAACTGGCCTGCATCATCAAAGATCTAATGTACATTTGGAAGAAGGTGACGGCTCCATCCAGTACTACCACTCTCCGACCAGGCCAGACGTGGACAATGGTTTTCAGAGGCACTCAGACACAGTGGATTCCCAAGAAAAGAGGAAACCAAGTTGAGGAGAGGTCTGGAAATCGTCCTCTTCTGAGAAAGAGTGGGGAGGACGTTTCGCCTGGGAAAGAGACGCCTCCTCTGGCTAATTTCCGATTCTTGAAAAACTGTACAGGGGAAATGGAATTCATCTGTGGCTGCACAGGGGTAAGAGCCCAGACACAGTGGACATTACATGGGCAATGCCAGTGGGGCACCTGAGCTGAACACTTTTGAAAAGACTGCCTCATGAGAGCCATCTTACTGCTGATCATGGCATCCCGGCCCTCTGTAGCCAGAAGCCTACTGTTGGAAGCTGCTGATCTTGACGGCACTGGCCCCCGCGGCTCACGGATTTGGAACTTGCCCACCTCTCTACCTGTCGGAGCCATCTCCTTGGCAGGTGCCTCTCTGTTTATGTGTGTAAACTTCAGCGGTTTTGCTGAAGCCAGCCTAAGACACAGGAGTGGCAAACCCCATCTCATTCAGACTCAGAGCTTGGGATCGTGACCCAGAAAGAACCCAGCTTTCAGAGGCCCTGTTAGTCAGGGCAGGCTAGGTTTTGCTACAATAACAGCAGCTGCTGCAACAGCAAATCTCTGTGGCTTAACAAATATGACTGGCTATTTCTCTGGGGCAGGATGGGCTGTCCAGCCTGTCCTGTCTAGCCTGTAGCCCTCTCCCCCTGGCTCCGCTGGCATAAAGCCCTACCATCTAGGGACCTCTCGCTCTCAGGGACACTCGTGAAGGACACCCAATGTGAAAACAAATAAAAGGAAATCACCCCATCAGAGCTATAAGTAATAATCAATAATTCAAAGCCTTGATAAAGTCTTACTGGAGCGCTTCGGAGAGAAGGCACGGGCTGAGTTTCATGGTTAATTCAATGTCAATTAGCTGATTGCTAACTTCCCTCCAGCGAAATCGCATGCAGTGCAGGGGAGAGAAATCAAACGTGCTCACACTTTAACAAGCCTGGTGTTTCAATCATTCATCTCTGGCCGCAGGCGCAGAATCAATGTCAACAGACGTTCCCTCGCAGTTTCATCAACCATTTCTGCATGTCACTGTTTTCTCAGCTGCCCTTAATTGTCCCAGGACCATCCCTGGGAAGCAGGGATACTTGAAATCCAAAGTGAGGCGAGCCCCTTCCTGGACGGTATGGGACACTCACTCCGCAAACTCCGTTTCCCCGTCAGCCTCAGCTCTCCCTCTAGCGATACTGTGGTCAGGCTGTGTGGTGAGGGGGTGATTAGGGTCAATCCTACTGTGCCCCCTCAGGGGGGCTACGAAGCCCACCTTCCACCCCTAGAAGCGAGCGGTAAAACCCACGGCCACCTTCAGCACCATGGCCAGAGTCTCTCTGCCCACAGGTTGAAGATGGCAGGAACCAGGTGAGGTTGGAGCTGGGGACCCCATAGGGAGCATCAGTCTGGAAAGGGTTCCAGGAATCTCAGAGGTCAAGCGCAGCCCTGTGCCTATGAGGAAGCGGACTCAGCCAGGCCTCTGCTCTCAGGGACAGCCCCTCCACAGCTCGCGCTGATGGAGACGCCGTGGCGCTTTTGAGTCCTCTCCTGGGGTAGGAGAACATAGAGGGGACTTACTACTGGTGAGAGACAGCAAGAGGCAGGAAAGGGCTGCTGGGGATTACAGTGATGTCAGCAGGAGACCTGGGCTCTCCTGGAAAGTGACCTTTACCCCTGGCTTCCCCCACGCCTCTGATCTGGCGATTCAATCCATCATCCGCATGCCCCACTCAGTGCACATCACTGGGAGGACAGCGAGGGGCTCCCCGCAGCACCCAGCTCCTTCCCTGGGCGGGCAGACGTGTACCTCTCCCGTGTGTGCAGTGTGTGCAGGCTCTGTGCACTGTGCCCGGGTGGGTAGCAGAAGAAATATTCCTCCCACGGGTCCTCTGGGATGTCTTTCCCTTCCCTGGGGCACAGTGAGGAAGGCCACACACGCCAGTCAATCCTTACCCAGGTGTGAGCTAGGCTAGGGCTGGAGGACTTGGCAGCTGTGCCCACCAAGCCTACCTGTTACCCAGCCAGGGTGTTGAATCGTAGTGAGAATGACCGGGATGCCTGCTCCCTGGTAGGCAGGACAGCACAACGGTGAGGCGCTAGCGTCTTGCAGATGACGTTCAAATCCTGCCGTCACCACTAGCAGCTCTGGGAAACAAGAACTTTGGACCATCCTAGCGGGCCTGGTCTCCTCCTTCGAAAGTGGCGGTGATGACAGGACCGGCCTGGAACACTGTTGTGGTGGTTAAATGGGAGCATCCTTGCAAAGGGATTTGGGGGTGCTCAGCACACGCCTGTCTCGGGGAAAGTCTTTAGGAAAAGTTTCTTTGGAAAACACTTGGAGTCTCTGGGTGCTCTGGGAATCTGGTTGCAACAGAACTAGTATGAGCAAACTCAGCATAGGTACCCCAAGTCCTACAGGGCAAGAACGCCTCCTGGGGCCACGGGTGGACTGAGCACTGGGCATGTACAGGACTGTCTGGAGCCAGTCTGGGACTCAGGTGGGGGCTCAGTCCAGTCGGGGGCTATGTTCAAAGCTCCACCTTTGACTCTCACCACACCCTTACCGGAATAACTTCCTCCTGTGCCTCCCGTTCTCCATCTATGAAATGGGAACCAAAGACCCTGCCCAGCGGGAGAGCGCTGCCCTAGAATCCTGCAGTGAACTTTCTCTGCAGCGACCCTGGAGTCCCAGCTTTCCTTTCTCGGGGCTCACATCCCCTGGGCCTCAGATCTGCTAACTGAGAAAAAGCCCTCCCCGTTCCCAGAAGCATACAACAATTCCCTGAATGGAAGGAGCAAGGAGCCCCCAGAGGGAGGAGGGCAGACACGCCAGGGCTTTGCTCTCTTCCCAGGAGCTGGGAACAGAGGCTCAAGATTGTGTGCACCCAGCTGCTGACTTGTCTGCACTCTGCCCGCCTTGGGTGGGTGCTCACTACCCTGAAGTTTACTTGAGGACAGGCTGGCCAATTTGGGTTCCACACTTCCACACATACTCCCTCTACCCCCATCCCCAGACAAACCCCATCCCCAGACAAACTCCCATCCCCAGACAAACAGGCTGAGCCCTTTCCCACTGCATGGCCCAGCCTCAAGCTGATTCTCTTTGTCTGCGCCTGGCTCTCACAGGGAGCCCTGTCTCCGTGCTGTTCGCTTGGCCTTTGAGGCCTGCCCGGGTTCACTCACTGCCCTTCTGGCCCTGCTCTGGGCCCCAGGAGGCTGGCCCTGGAGGGCTCCCCACCCTGGGGCAGCTGAGCGGCCCAGCAGGAGATGGGAGGGAGGGAGAGGAGCAAGGTCAGGGTCCTTCCGAGCTCCTAGGCAAGTTTTAGCTGTGGCTGTGTTTCTCCATGACTACGAATGCCCACCCACCCACCCCCGCCCCTGGCAGCCCCTTGTCCAGTGGGCTCCGACACCACCATCCCCCTCCTAGCCTGAAAGGGAGGGGCAAGGGCTTTGGACTGTGGCTGGTCTGGTTGCTAAGGCCTGACCTCCTCCATCTCCTGTGGTGCCCTGCACGGCAACCCTCCGAGGGGGGGGTTCTGTGAGGACACTGAGCAGACACTCCTCAGCCCCTGCCCCTCCAGCGAATGAGCGCTCTGCCCCGTCTAACGGCCAGCTGCCATCCTGTCAGTTCCAACTCACAGTCACCCCACGTGTGTCCACAGAATTCTCACGGCTATTTTTCCAGAAGCACGTCTCCAAGACTTCTCTCAAGGTGCCTCAGGAGCCAAGGGGGGGCGCGGCTCAAACCTGCAACCCCTTTGGTTAGCATATGAGCCACACAAACCATGTGCACCCCCTAGAGCAGTGGTTCTCAACCTTCCTAATGCTGCGCCCCTTTAAGACAGTTCCTCATGTTGAGGTGACTCCACATATGGGCACATTTGCATGTGGCGGACCCTCCTGGAGACTGATAGAGGAGCCGGTTCCTAAGAACATTGGAAATATGGTCGTTGACTCCACAAAGAGGTCATGCCCCACAGGTTGAGAACCATTAACCTAGGGACTCTCTCTCTCTCTCTCTCTCTCTCTCTCTCTCTCTCTCTCTCCCTTCCAAGGTCTCTGGAACTCAGGAGAAATGCATGGAGACTGCTTCATCTGCCACATCCCTTGCTGGAGGCCCCTCCAGGTGCTGGGGGTAAGTGTCACTGCTGTTAGAGAGAGAACCAACAGCCTCTCTTCATCTTCCTCACAGATTGAGGTGAGCTAGTGGATGCCCTGAACTCAGAAGGAGCAGGGCTGGATGAGAGCAGCACCTGGCCACATGTCAGCCGAGGCGTTGAACCTCCGCGCCCCCAGGGTGATCCGAAGGAAGGTGAGCACGCGCACATGCATGCATCGCCCCCAGGTGTCAGAGGAGCTGGTGGGCTGGTGGATGTGGAGGTGCTTTGTAAGTTGCAACCACCATGCATGTCTGAAATAGTATCACTAAGCTCCCACAAAAAGACAGCCAGGCTTCTCTCCGCACTGAGCTGTGAGGCAGGGAGGAGCTTGGGGGGGGGGGGGGGGTGACAGGCCTACAGGACAGCCAATGTCTAGAGACCACAGCTATTCCCTGCCCTCAGGTGAAGAGCCCCTGCTTCCCCAGAACTATCTTATGACACTAGGGTTGAGCTGCCAGCTGGTCGCTGGGAGAAACTGGGAATGAGGTTACGGCTGAGGCTAGGTTTGGAGTTAGACTAGGGGTTGAAGCTGAGGTTAAGGTCTTGGCTAAAGCCAAACTGGGGCTGGAACTGGGGCTGGGTTCATCTTAAAGTTGGAGTTCAGGCTGGGTCTGGAGTTAAGGCTCACTGAATTGGAATCTCTGTCTGAGTCCTCCCCCAGCTTGCAGCTGATTTTGTCCGTGACGTACAGGGAGGGCTAAAGTTGAAGTTGAAGTTGAGGTTGGAATTGGGTTGAATCAGTGGCTGAGGTTGATCTGAGGTTGGGGCTAGGTTGAGATCGGAGCTGGAGATGGGTTAGGGCTTGAGCCTGAGATTGGCGTTTGAGTGGGGTCTGGAGCTAGAGGCTGAAGTTGGGGTGGAGGCTGACTGGCAGTAGATTGAGGCCTGAGCAGGAGGCTCCAGGACTCTTCCTTGCCACTCAGATGTCCACTCGGCCTTGGGAATAAAACTGACTGACACAGTGGACAGGCTGCTGTGCTGGCAACTCTTTCCACCACTCCATGGCCCCGCGGGATGACTTAATTTAGCCATTTATTACTTCATCTCGTCATTTAATAAGCACATACTCGTGGCCAAGTGTGTACTGTATACTGTACAAGACCGCTGGAAATGCAGTGGTACGCCAAGCAGGCATGACTGCCACCCACACCAAGGTCACATCTTAGAAGGGAAGGAAGAGACAATAGCCGGAGAGGCCCCGACGCAGATGTACAACGCACACATCTGCAAGGTGCTGTCGCTGAGAGGCGCGGGAGCCATCTGGGAGAGGGCGCAGCAGGAAGAGCCTCTGCAGACCGCTCCAAGGACAAAGGCCTCCCAAGTGGCTCATGGTTCATGCCGGGGGAACAGATGGCACAGGGACTGACCCCAGCTGGTAACCAAGGCAAGCTGCATGGAAGAGGTGGCATTGTTCTCAGCTCCCTGTGGCCCCTCTAACCACGAAGCGAGGAGGCAGGGAGGGCAGTGGATTTGGAGTCAAGGAAGCCTGGCCTCAAAACCAGACTCTGCCATGTGCAAAGCAGCTGAGCTGTGTGGTCGTGGATAAGCAGTGCGCCCTCTCTGAGCCACAGTCCCCGGATGATTCCCATTCACTGTGCCTGGCTCCACTTTCCCCCTGGGACACCGATCACTACACCTGCTAGTTTACTCCTTTAGCTGGTGTATTAGTTAAGATAGGAGTCTTGGTGGCTCCACGGTCACACGTTGGGCTGCGATCTGCAAGGTCAGCAGTCCCAAACCCCCAGCTTTCTACACTCCTAAACAGAGACAGTCCCAGAGGCCCCCAGGGGCTTGTCCCATCGGGTCGCTATGAGTCGGCACGGCCTCCATGGCAGTGTGATGTTGACCATTAGTGAGGATGGGCATCCGTCCCGCTCAGATGTGTGTCAAGCTCCTGGTACATACGAGGTCCTTGTGGCCCTTTCCCCCTCTCAGGGCAAGGAGAGCAGCCTGGGGCATCCTGGCAGGCCACCACCCCGGCCAGCTATCAGGCTTGAGCTGCCAGTGCCAGAGCCCAAACTGGACTCCTCCCTGGCACTCACTCCCCGGGACGCGGGCCTGATTTACACAGCCAGCCATCAGCGCAGCGCCAAGTTGGACTACAACCTAATGGCTGGAAACAAGACAAGTAATGAAAAATCTACGCAGAAAATTTATAGGGGAGATTTACTGAGTGGTCTTATTTATGATGCTGAGCACGGAGGAATCTGGGGTGCGGTGTGGCGTTGGACAAATAAATCCAGTCCACTCGCTCCTGGTCCAGACATCACCTGCACTGAGGTGAGAAGCTCCTGAGAGGCCCTGTACCCAGAAACTGCTATGGCTCCCCTCTACTCTCACAACCCCTGGTGCGCGCCCATCCCCTCCCCACCCCTGCACTTACTCTGGGTGAGAGGTGCTTCGCTCGTGGGCAGGCTGGGCCCAGAAGCTGGCCCTCAGAGCCTGGAGGGTGGGGCTGGAAAGCAGGCTCTTTCAGAGTGGCCGGCCCAGCGGTCAGCGCCTGGTGATCCAGAGGACCCTGAAGCCAGGGCTCGCTGACCAGTGAGGGGCGGCAGAAAGGGTAGCAGAAACCCAAGGGCAAGGTGGTGCCATTCCGGAGACTTCTTGGAGTCCGAGCAGAGGAGCAGCAGGGCAACAGTCCAGAGACCGAGCCCTGCAAGGAGTCAAAGACACGCTCATGCGCTGCAAGACTGTTTGCAGCTCCAGAAAGCGGGGCCGCTTCGGCCGCCTTCCCTCTCCTGCCTCTCCTCGGCACAGACAGGGGAAGCTGTTCCTCTGGGCACCCCCCTCTTGGCCTCTTGGCCTCATCGCTCCCACGACCCATGAGCCCAGAGGTCTGCAAACGTCGGCTCGTGACCCCCAGCTTCTTACGGTGCATCCACGTAGCTCTGAAGTAAAACCGGACATGTTAAAGGACATTCCTCAGCTATGGTGACTTCATTTGTTTGTAAAAAATATTTTCATGGCTCTCAAATAATTTTCAAATTGCTGGGTGGGACAGGATTGGCTCTCCCCCAGCTCAAAAGTGTGCCTCGCCCCCCCACCAGCCCCTTTCTTTCCTTCCCTCTGATCCCCTTGACTCTCATTATCCTTTGGCGTCATTCCTCCCTCCTTTGCCCTCCGCTCACTCCCCCTCCCTAGCCTGGAGGTGGCTGCTCAAACAGGCGCAGTAGACTCCAGCCTCAAGACCTTTGCACACACAGGGCACTCTGACCCCGAAGAGCAGCACAGTTGTTCCCTCATCTCAGTGAAGTTGGACGGGCTGCGGACCAACCTGCCCAAACTTCACCCTGCCCAGACGCTGTCTATGCCCCCTCCCGGCTGCTACCCCCACCCACCGCCCCGGCCACCTATCAAGATGGCTTCTATTCCCCTTCCTTAGTTTGTCTCCTGCACATCTCCCTGGCTAGAACAGAAGCCCCCAAAACACCGCCGTCGTTGTTTGGGTCACTGCTGCGGCCCCCAGCTTCTATTTGGCCCTGGCTGAGTCCGGCCCCTCGGAATCACTGTCACTGTCGTCACCGAGGTTGGGCGCCATAGAGGCCAGTCCAGCTCACAGCACCCCTGCGACAGAGCAGCGCCGCCCGGGGTTGCACTCCTCACAGGCTCGGTCGCCAGGCCTATCTCCCGCAGAGCCACAGGATGGATGCCAACCGCCAGCCTCTGGTTAGCGGCCAAACACAGCCATTTCGAGTCACCAGGGCCCCTTTCTAGTGTGCTCTAGCTGCTTTCATTGAGCACTGAGCTGTGGCGGGGCCTGTGCCAGCCGCCCCCCAGGACTTCCCCTGGCTAAGGGCTCACTGGCATAGTGCCCTGGACGCTGGGCTCCTGTGCCGGGCATGTGGACAACAGCTGGGTTGGACCCGAGCACTGTGCTCAAAGAGCTCACAGTCTGGGGGGGCACTTCCGAGTGCCCGGTGCCCAGCACTGGGAGAACACAGAGACCGACCAGGGATCCCACAGGCCAGGACAGCCAGAACGCCTCCCACAGGAGACCCCCACCAGTGGCCCTCACAGAGGTGTGACCTCAGGTGTTTCTTACCCGCTCTGTGCCTCAGTTGCCTCGTCTGGAAAAGGGCAGTGACCGTGGTGCCTCCTCTTGGAGGGGCTGTGAAGGAGGAAACAGATGGACACCTGAAAAGCACTGAGAACCCCCCCCCCCACCGGCTGTCATGGACAACCACCCCATCCGCGCCAGCTGCTCCTGGGTCTGCTTCCACTTTGGCTGTTGACCATTGGCAAGGAAAGTAAAGGGGGAAACGGAAGGGTTCCCGGGAGCAGGCCCGGCAGAGGTGAAAGGCAGGGTCAAGGTGAAAGCAGAGCCTCCCTGCCGGCCCCAGGGCTCTGCTCACTCCCTGCCATTGAGTCAACACGGACTCACAGGGGCCCTACAGGGCAGGGTAGACCGGCCAGTGAGCGTCCACGACTGTAAGGCTTCATCCCTCTCCAGCCGACAGGCTGGTGGTTTCGAGCTACTGACTGTGGTTAGAGGGCCAACGCATGGCCACTCCGCCACCAGGGCTGTGCTAGGAAAGGGCCGGCTCTGCAGTGTGACTGCTCCCACCGTGGTCAGGCGTGACATCACTCAACAAGAGGCTGGGAGGGATCCCCAGTTGACACTAGCGAGCACATTCAAAGGGGTGGGCTCAGCAGGGCCCTGCATCCCCGATGGACCAGCCCCCTGCGTGGCCTGTTCTGGGCCCCCACGCTCAGCTCTAGAGAGGAAGGAACCAGGTGAGGGGGAGAGGAAGGAGGGGGGAGGGGCAGCTCGGGTGTGGCCTGGGGTCCCCGTGTGGCTGGTCTTCAGCACCCTCTTGCCCAGAAAACCTGAGTGCCAACGTCAGACGCACACATGCACACATGCATACCATATGGACACATACCTGAGCCTCCTGCACACATTCCAGCCTCCTGCAGAGGGCCATCCCCCCCCTGGGGGCCCCTGTAGGGAGGCTCCAGAAACCAACTTCAGAGGCTTGGGGCTGGGCCAGCCCCCGCAGAGCTGCTCTGCTGGCGGGGGAGGGGCCCTACAAGCTCCAGGGCTTGCCACCTTGCTTCCTCCCTCCCACCCGCCCTCCCCAGCAGGTTATCAGCGTGAAAACAGGAAGGCTGGTAGTGCTATTAATAATACATGAAGTTGGCTCTGCCCTGATCAGGTGGGCAGGCAGAGGCGGAGCGGCAACTGCAGCCTCCCCCCAAGAGGCTGTTGGGGGCCTGCCTGACTGGGCCATGGGACAGGGGGCAAGGGGAAGGGGGAGACTTGCCTTCTCCCAATTGCTTTGTGCACATCCCACCGTCAAGGCCAGATACTGGGCCCCTCCATTCTGCTGTCTGATCGTGCCTAGCCACTGCTTGGGCCCCACAGAAGCTGCAAAAGAGAAACATCACCCAGCCTAAGAAGCAGGAAACCTGGAGCCGATGGCCAATTCCACACGGGAGCCCTGGTGCTGTAGGGGTTACGTGTCGGGGTACGTCTCGGCAGTTCTAAGCCACCAGCAGCTCCGTGGGATAAAGACTGAGCTTTCTACTCCCGTCAACAGTTTCAGGAATTCCCACGGGGTCGCTATGAGTCGGCACTGACTTGACGGCAGTGAGTTATGCGGTCACGTAAAGAAATAAGAGCAAGCTTTCGTGACAAACAGATCTGGGTTTGGGCCCTGGCCCCCCTCCTGTGTGTGCGACACCGAAGAAACCACTGCCTCTCTGAGCCTCAGATCCTGCTTCTGCAAAACCAGAGACTAAGGGATGGTCGGAATAAACAAGAGAAGAGATGAGGCGCCTCCGGCATAGAAGGTTCCGAAACGGCACCAGTGCACCACTCACTGGCCGGCTGTCAAGTCGACTCCAATGCCAGGAGACCCCATGTGCGTCCGGGCAGAGCTCTGCTCCAAAGGGTTTGCAGGTCGCCAGGCCTTTGTTCCAAGGCACTTGTGGGCAGACTCCAACCTTTTGGTGAGCAGCTGAGCACATGAACCCAATACGCCACGGCTGGCTACGATTCCTATCGCGGTATGCTTAAGCAACCAACTTCCTTCCCGGGCCTCGAGATTCCAACTACAAAATGTGGCTGGAGTGTGTGTGTGGGGGGGGGGGGGGGACAGCGCAGGTTTGAGCTGGGTGATCTCCACCAGCTCTTTAAGTGTCAATAGGATTATCAAAACAAGATGAGAACCCCCCCAGGCCAGCAATGGGATCCCAGGAGCTCCCCAGAAATGCTCTTACTCCGGACCTCTTCAGCACTGAGACCCAGGGTGTCCAGGCGACCCTCATCCTCCCTGGGCCTGGCTCCCTAGTTAGGACATAGGGGCTGTCAGCTCTTCCTGGCTTCTGGGATAAGCAATGGACAGGTGGAGAACAGGTGCGGGGAAAGCCAGAAGGCCCTGGGAGCAAGGAGGCGTCGTGGCCCCCAGCCTTCTGGGCCTGAGCTCTGCACGCCGTCTTTTCCACTTTCACTCATCCTTTCCTGCCTCCGCCCCTCAGGGTTCTGTGGCTGCCCTCGACCTGCTGCTCAGCCTCGGAAGCTTCTCTACCAGTTGCTCTTCCTGCCCCAGCCCGGTTCGCTCTAGAATCCCCAAAGTGCTTTTTCTTTCCTGACCTTCACAGAGGTTTACGGAGGAATCTGTTTCCACGTCTCCACAGTCCACACGGCTTGTTTCCTGTTGTTGACCGCAATGCCCAAAATGCAGCCTCTTTCCCTGCTTCCTCCCTGTTTCCTGTTGCCACTCTGCCACCTTCTCTAACTCTTCTGGACTTGGTCTTCGGATGCCCTTTGGATCTCAAACGGTTGACTGTTCTAAGGCATGCGTACCTCCCTGGTGTTCCCCTGATCCACCTGTCTATTATTCGGCTGAGCACTGAGCCACGGGCTGAGTTCATTTCCAGGCCTGGAAGTGACTAAGGGCCTGAGTCTCAGGGGTTCAACCAGTCTAGCCAACCGGTAAGCCTGGCCTTGGTGATTCTGAGTTTTGTTACCTGTCTTCCTCCCTCTCTCTCCAGGGGTGGGATCCTTTCAGAGCCGTTGGTAGTGGTAGCCGGGTACCACCCAGCTCTTCCCGTCTCACGGTTGTAGATGCTGATGTTCGCATGGTCCCCCTCAAGACAGAGAGACTCCCGTCGTGACACTTTGGATGGCTGCCCACAGCTTGTGAGATCCCAGCTGCTCTCACCAGAATAAGCTGTGGAGCACTGTCTTTGTGGGCTGTTGTGACAATGGACTTAGGGTCCCCCGAGACGCTGGTCCTCAGCACTCAGGCCTGTTGAGAATTCCATCCGTAACAATTTCCTCATTCGCCCTCCATCACACACGCCCTGGGCCTTCTCCCAATCTAACGGCTTTACTCATCCCCCTGCCAACAACCCCAGCAGCTCTCTCTCCTGCTCCGGGCCCATGGACATCCTGCCCATCCACAGGGCATCTCCACATGGATGCCTCACCAGCAATGCGATCTCTGACTGCTCCACCAGCCCCTCTCCCAGTCCTGCACTCCCTGTGTTCCGGTGCAATACTATCAGGCTCCCTTCGCCCTAAGGTACCTGTCACCCAGCTCTCCCGGGGTGCTCAAAACTCCCCTGGGTTGTCACCCACAGAGAAGCAAAGGAAATGCTGGCCTTTGGGTTCAAGTCCTAACTCTGGTAGCCGCACCCGGAGCCTCAGTTTCCTCGTCTGCAAAATAAGGCTGATAAAGCACCGACTCCTCACGGTCCCTGTGACAGTTCAATGAGACGGCTCAGGGACAGCACTGAGGGCGTTCCAGACACTCGTCCACAAGAAAGGCTGGTGACACTTTTAGTGGTGGTGGTGGTGGTGGTGGTGGTGGTGGTGGTGGTGGTGGTGGTGGTGGGTGGTGGAGGTGGGGTGGTGGAGGTGGTGGTGGTGGTGGTGGTGGTGGTGGTGGTGGTGGTGGTGGTGGTGGTGGTGGGTGGTGGAGGTGGGGTGGTGGAGGTGGTGGTGGTGGTAGGTGATGGCGGTGGTGGTGGTGGTGGAGGTGGAGGTGGTGATGGTGGTGGTGGAGGTGGTGGTGGTGATGGTGGTGGTGGTGATGGTGATGGTAGGTGGTGGTGGTGGTGGTGGAGGTGGAGGTGGTGATGGTGGTGGTGGAGGTGGTGGTGGTGGTGGTGGCGGTGGTGATGGTGATGGTAGGTGGTGGTGGTGGTGGTGATGATGGTGGTAGAGGTGATGGTCATGATGGTGGTGGTGGTGGTGGTGGTGATGGTGGTGGAGTTGGTAGTGGTGGTAGTGGTGATGGTGGTGGTGGTGGTGGAGGTGGTGAACAGACATGTAGTCATTACCAAGGCTTGGGATGGAAACACATCAGTGGATGAGATGGCCCTGCTCTTAGGAAGATCCAGTGCACTAGGATATAATCTTGCACAAGAAAATAACTAGGAAACAAGCCGTGGGTGTTTGCACACCTATGGGAACAAGGAGCCATTGGGTGATCAAAAGCAGGTGGAACTAGCTTCCTGGGAGGCAGGGAAGCGTGGCCCCATGAAGATACATTTGCGCTGGAAGATGAGGAGAGCGTCCCAGGTCCTGAAGGCCTGCTCCACGCTGACAAAGGTGCAGTCCAAGGAGCACAGCCGGAAAGGGCTGGAACCCAGCGAGCATGCTCTCTGAACAGGGCCTGGACTGCCCCCAATGCCAACACAGCAGAGACCCCCTAGGAGGTGGTCTGGTGGGCAGAGGGCTCTTTCATCATTTGCTCCCACCACCACGTCGGGTCTCCAGGAACCCTCTCACTCGCTTTTGCTATCTGCTGAGACCTGGATTCCAGGAGGTTTCTGTCCCCGTACTCCTGGCCCTGAGCGCCTCTCTGCTCCCCACGGCCTGCCTGAGCCCGAGGGGGCCTTTGCCTGAGCTCTAGGCAGCTCACGCTCCTACTTTACTAGAAGCCCCCTTTCCCCACACCTCCCGCGAGGTCAGGGAGCCTGGGTGCTCAGAAGAGAGAAGGGCCAACTGGCAGAAAAGTCAGAGATGTGAGCAAAGCAGAAGCTGCCACCTCTCTGCAGTAGTCAGAAAGTCAACAACTGGATCTGTCGTGTGTTGGGACATGAAGATAAATGCGCCCCCTAAGGAAGTCGAGAGGAGCGGAAGGGAAGATAGAAAAGGGTGGAAACGGTCACGGGTTTTCACTTTACCTGGACCTCCATCAACGCCCACAGGAGCTATGGTCAGGAACCCAGCGACATGTTGCCTTGCACAAAGCTGCTGCCCAAGACCTTTCCAGGGTGCTGAAGAGCAAGCGCGTCCCTGTGAAAGCTAAGGCAAGCTGGACCCAAGCCATGGAGTTGCCCATCACCTCATGAGCATGCGAGCCCTGGACAGGGAGTGAGGGAGACCACGGAAGCACAGCATTGACAGGGAGTGGACAGGGAATGAGGGAGACCACGGAAGCATGGCATTGACAGGGAATGAGGGAGACCACGGAAGCACGGTGTTGACAGGGAGTGGACAGGGAGTGAGGGAGACCACGGAAGCATGGCATTGACAGGGAGTGGACAGGGAGTGAGAGAGACCACGGAAGCATGGCGTTGACAGGGAATGAGGGAGACCATGGAATCATGGCGTTGACAGGGAATGAGGGAGACCATGGAATCATGGGGTTGGCAGGGAATGAGGGAGACCACGGAAGTATGGCATTGTCAGGGAATGAGGGAGACCATGGAATCATGGCGTTGACAGGGAATGAGGGAGACCACGGAAGTATGGCATTGACAGGGAATGGACAGGGAATGAGGGAGACCACAGAAGCATGGCGTTGACCGGAAATGGACAGGGAATGAGGGAGACCACGGAAGTATGGTGTTGACAGGGAATGGACAGGGAATGAGGGAGACCACGGAAGTATGGCGTTGACCGGAAATGGACAGGGAATGAGGGAGACCACGGAAGCATGGCGTTGACAGGGAGTGTTGAAAGCACTGTGGCTGTCAGAAGAACAAACAAATCTCGTCTTGGAAAAGCAGACAGCCCAAAGCCTCGTTAGAATTGAGGATACTATTGGACATGTGATGAGGAGAGAAAAGGAAGGCTCTCGGTGAGATGGATTGGCACCGTGGGCTCAAACGTAACAACCATTCTCTTCTGGTGCGCACAGAGTGGCTACAGCAGTCCATGACTCAACAGCACCTAATACAGCACCAACCACAAGGGACATGTAAGCAGAGGTCTGCACCAAGGACAGACATGAACAGCTTATGAAAAGAATGACCCTCGAGTTGATTCCAGTCCCAGAAACTCTATACCATGAGAGCAGGTGGAGAAACCCCCAGCAAAGGCCCTGAGGTGGCAACAAAGTCAGTGAGTGTACAGAGCTGCGGGATGGCCAGTGTGCTGCACCCTGGGAGCACGAGAGAAGCAAGACCACCACTCACTGTCCATCTCTCCTCCTCCTGCCATGGCTTGTGTGTTGCTGTGGTGCTGGAAGCTATGTCCCCAGCATGTCAAACATCAGCAGGTCACTCGGAGGGAACACGTCTCAGTGGAGCTTCCAGGTCACGACAGACTGGGGTCCCCACCCCTGTTCTAGAGGGTCATCTCTCTGGCTGCTCTGTGACTAAAGACTCCAGGCAGCACCGTCCACTGGAAAGACATTTTCTAGTGGCCACAGCAAAAGAGAGGAGCCATGGTGGCAACTGACTGCAAGGTCAGCAGTTCAACACCACCAGCTGCTCCAAAGGAGAAAAACCGAGTTTTCCAATCCCGTAAATCGTTAGTCTCAGAAACTCGCAGGGGCAGTTCTACCCTGGCCTCTGACTCAGGTCTCCCTGAGTCGGTATCCACTCAATGCGAGTGAGTTTGGGATTTTTTATAGCAAAAGAACCCACTGGAGGGAATTATAATCGCATCTTTGATTAGACCTAACATTTCCAGAGCATTATCATTTCAGTGTGTCATCTAAGAGAAGAATTGGTGAGCTCGCTCACATTTTTTCTATACCGAGTCTTCCAACTCCAGTGTAGAAAGTGCACATTATAATCCAGACAGGTCAACCGCTACACACAGCCCTGTTGTTGTGTGTGGCTACAGTACTGGGCACACAGGGTCCTGAGAGGTGGGAGTGGAAGCAAGGTGGCCAGGTAAGAGGCGACTGCCAGGTACGGGAAGGTGGGACCACAGCTGGGTGGAAGCATCAGAAGGACCGCTGCTTGCATCGCAGGTTCTCTGCGAGGGGTGAATGAGGTAGGATTATAAGGGGGCGGGGGTGTCAGTGACTGATCGCTGTTAATGCTCAGCACGAATGTCCACACTGCGGACCCAACCTGTGCAGCAAGAGACTGGGCTGTAGACCTCACCCAGAGAACTGGAGCCTGGGGGAGGAATGATCTGGAAGCGCAGGAAGAGAGGCTGCAGGCCATGACCTCTGACGCCAAGGACAGCCCCCAGCACTGCAATGCCACCAGGAATGCTGAGACACAGCCTACTCTCTGGTCCCGCTGGCCCCCAGGACAAGGGAGAGAACAAGCCTGCCCAAGGGGCAGCTGAGGGCAGAGCCTTGAGCCCCGCGTGGGAGCAGCTGTCCCTCCAGCCCTGCTGAAAGTGAGTGGCTTGTACTGCACTAGGTAACAGGGACTCAGCGCAACATGAGAGAGGAGACTCCTTGCTCACCTAAGGCAAGAGCCCCTCACCCCTGTGGGTGTCTGTTAGGTAGTACAGTCCCACCAGCCAGTAGGCTCAGGTGTTTGTCGATAAAGAACCAAAAAGATCATAGCTAGGTCATCGGCTAACCCATCTTATCCCGATGGGCCAAGATCATGCTGCTTATGAACAGGAGGGCGGCCAGGTTCCAGAGCCCTAACCTCCGCACCCCCACCATCACCATGCCACGGAGCTGCTGGGCGCCCGACCGCATGCCAGGCTACCTGCTTCCTGATCGATCCCGCACTGGGCCCTAAGTTCCCTGCGGAGAGCCTCCCGGGAGGGGGGACGGAGGCTCTGCCCAGGGTGCAGGTGGCTGGATGGGCATCTCCTCCTTCTACTGCCCCCCGCCACCCCGGTACTTAGAGAGAGCTCTGTGCAGAACCACACCATGGCGGTGGCTAAGGGCAGGGTGGAGGCAGTGCTGAGAGTAGTGGCCATTGGTTAGGGTGAGTGCGACAGGTCTGAGTGTGCACGCAGGCTTGTTGTGGCAGAGAGGAGGAGGGCAGGGCACCCTCAGGAGCAACAGGAAGCAAGGGAAGCAGAAGTGGACAAAAGCAGAAACTGATCTGCGCGGCAGTCACGACTGACCTCAGTCATCTTAGGAGCTCCGGACCTGAGATGGCCTTTGGGAAATGTTCCAGGTGGAAGCAAGGAGCTTGACCCTGGTGCCTGCCTGGCCATTGCGAGTAGGCTGCCTGGGCAGGAAGCCTAACTTGGGGCAGGTAGTAGGTCCCTGCACAGTCCACAGCCAAGGGGCAGGGGGCTCTGTCTTGGAAGGAGCTCTGTGTACCACACGACAGCCTCCACCACAGCCCAGCCAGGCCATCAGGGGACGGACAGCAGACAAGAAGCACCTAGACTCAGACCCTGCTCCACAGGAAGAGCACCCACCCAGGGCAGCTCCCTACCGGCCTCGGGAACACTGCTTGGCCACTGGAGAGACGCTGCTCCAGCAGGGGAGGCTGTCTCTGACCCACTCCCCAACCCCCTAGAGCTCCCATCCTGTGAGGCCCCCCTTACAGCCTGTCCTTGGGGTCCCATGTTTACCCACTCCATCCTCCCTGCCCCTGTCCTACCCCCATCTCTGCCACCCTGCTGTGAGGCTTGATTGAATTGAGTGGAGTAAAAATGCTTTGTTCAGTGTAAGGTGATGTAGCCAGATACTTAAAAATAAAAAGCTAAAGCCACTTCCTTTGAGTCCATCCCAACTCCCAGTGCCCTACAAGCAGAGTAGGGCTGGTCCATATCGCTCCTCCTCCTTTTCCTGCAGGGACCAACTGCTGGCTTCGGACTGTCAACTTGTCAGGCAGCATCCTAGTGCTTAGCCCCCTGCTCCACCGGGGCCCTTATTGTCCAGAGAGGTTATGTTAGGTGACATGAGTCGGTTCTGTCTCGTACAAGAGCGGCGCGCTCCTGGTCCTGCTCCAGCCTCGCGTTGATCTGTCGGAGCCCGTTGTTGGGGCCCCGGTGTCACTCCATCTCGTTGAGAGCCGCCCCTCCACTTTACCAAGCGTGATGCCCTTCTCCAGGGATTGGTCTATCCTAATAACATGTCCAGCTAGGAGTCCTGGGGGAGGGGGTTCTTATTAAGCTAGCAGATAAAAAACCAAACCCAAGCCGTGGCCACTGGTTCAGTTCCGACTCACAGTGACCCTGTGTGTGGTTTCGAATGTCTCTATGGGTTAGCCTCATCCTCAGCCCGGAGTTCGCAGTCGGATGCCTGTCCCGCAGCCCCACCAGCGCTACTGCTAGTCAGACAGGAGGGGCTCTTCCTTCATCCCAGTCCATGCACTCATCCTCTCTCCTGACTCCCACCTGACTCCGTCTGTCTTTCTGAGGCTACATTCCCCCTCCCCCTCTCTCTCTAGATCCCTCTGCCCCCGGGTGTAGGTCTCACTAACGTGTGTGTGTGTGTGTGTGTGTGTGTGTCTAGCCTGGTTTCTCTGCGTCTCCCTGCCCCTCTCTGCTCTCTAGCTCCGCCTTGCTTTGTATCTTTGCCTATGGCCCCTCCTCCTGCAGCTGCACCTCCACGTGGAACTCCTCCAGGGCAGGGCAGGGTGCAGCCCCTGTCTGCTGCCCCACATCTGCTGTCCAGGTCAGACCAGGTAGGGTGGAGGGACACACAGGGCAGCTTGGTTTAAGGCTCAGGCAGCCCACCCTCCCTTCTGAGCCCCCACTTGGCTCCCACTCTTGCCAAGACGGCAGCCCCTACCCCCACCCGCAGGTCCCGGCCCGGAGTCACCGCCGGTTTGTTTACTGCAGAAGTGTGGAGAGGTTCCACACCAACCTGACTCCACCGCTCCAGAAGCCTGGTGCTGGCCGGGGGCCAACAGCCCCTGCAGCAGCATGGGCAGGCTGCCAGGCAGCAAGGCCCCACCCTGGATTAGCACTGAGCCCTGGGCCCTGCCCACCTGGCGACCACCCTGTGGTCCTCCACAGCTGGAAGTGGGGGTCAGAGCAGGCATGGCCCAGCAGGGGTAGGAGCAGCATGCAAGACTGCCCCAAGGAACCCAAGCTGGGTAGCCGCTGCCAACTCCATTGCCGACTGCATCCTTTCCCCTCTGCACTAGAGCGGGAGACTCTGGTTCTCACGGAGCTTTCGTAAAAAGCAGGTGGAAGAAGAAATACACAGGAGGGTCACCAAAGTGTGAAAACTGACTGGCTCTCGAAACACAGTACTGCAATCAGTGTGAAGGTGCTGGTGGGATGTACGAGGTTTTCCATCAGCAATATGTTGGGTGGATAGACGGATGGATGGGCAAGTGTGTGGATAGAAGGAAAGAAAATGGGCAAGTGGGTAGAGGGTTATGGGTGCATGGAAATAGGGGGAAAGGAAGAATGGGATAGGAGGATGAATGGGATGGATGGATGAAGTGGTAGACAGGTAGGTAGGTGGATGGATGGATGGATGGATGGATGGATGGATGGATGGATAGATAGGTAGGGTGGATGGATGGATGCACAGGTAGGTAGGTAGGTAGGTAGGTAGGTAGGTAGGTAGGTAGGTAGGTAGATGGATGGATGGATTGGTAGATAGGTAGGGGGTGGATGGATGGATGCACAGGTAGGTAGGTAGGTAGGTAGGTAGGTAGGTAGGTAGATGGATGGATGGATGGGTAGATAGGTAGGGGGTGGATGGATGGATGCACAGGTAGGTAGGTAGGTAGGTAGGTAGGTAGGTAGGTAGGTAGGTAGGTGGATGGATGCACAGGTAGGTAGGTAGGTAGATGGATGGATGGATGGATTGGTAGACAGGTAGGTAGGTGGATGGATGGATGGATTGGTAGATAGGTAGGGGGTGGATGGATGGATGCACAGGTAGGTAGGTAGGTGGGTGGGTGGATGGATGGGTGTATAGATAGGTAATCAGATGGATGGGTGAATGAGCAGAACTATTGGTGGAATGGATGAAAGAAGCCTGCTCCCCCACTTAGCCCTCCCTCATGGCACAGTGAGTTACCTCAAGGTGATCAGTTCAAATCCGGAAGCTGCCCCAAGGGCGAAAGAGGAAGCTGTCTGCTCCTGTAAAGATCTACAGCCTCGGAAACCCCTGGGGCAGTTCCACTCTGCCCGAGAGGGTCCCTAGGAGTTGAAATCCACTTGATGGCAGTGGGCTTTTTAGTTACCGCCAACACTGGGAGACAGGAGCTGAGACTGTTGAGACCGCCACTGTGGGAGATGTGTACATCAGCTCATTCCCACCCCAGGGCCTTTGCACTTACTCTGTTCTCTGCCAGGAGACGTGTGATCCTCACACCTCTGCACAGGGCTCACTCCCTCACTTGCTCCAGGTCTCTGGGGCTGGAAGTGAGACAGGGCCCTGCCTCCTGGGCTGCTGGTAGAGCTCCCGCCCTTCCCCAAAGCCCTGCCTGTCTCCTTCCCAAGTCCATACCCACCCACATCCAAGCAGTTCTAATAAGACACTCTCCATGCCTGCCCTATGCCCAGGTCCAGGGCTCAGAGGGCCCAAGTGTCTATGCAGGGCAAGGGCTCGTCCAACCTGTAGGGAACTGGGGAGAGCAGGCTCTGTCCCCATTCACCACCACCTCTGCCCCAACCATCCAAAATCTAAACCCAGCGCCATCAAGTCGATCCTGATTCACAGGGACTCCACGTAGGGCTTCTGAGACCCCATCTTTATGGGAGCCGGCAGTCTCGTCTTCCTCCGGATGAGCAGCTGGTGAGTTTGAATCACAGACCTGACGGTTAGCAGCCCACCGCCAAGCCCACAGCACCGCCATGGCTTCTTAAGCAGGAGCCACTGTGCCACGCAGGCCACGTTGCTGTCCGGTGCAGTCGAGTCAGCTCCGACTCATAGCGACCTTACGTACAAGAGAAGGAAACACGGCCCAGTCCGGCACCAGCCTCACAATGGTTGCTGTGTTTGAGCACGCTGCTGTGGTACTGGGTCGATCCGCCTCAGGGGTCTTCCTCATTAAGCACTAAAGGCAGAAGAGCCGAAATGGTGTGGGGTGACCTCGAAAACACGCGTGAAGTTATTCAAAAGACAGGAAAGAAAGACCTTTGATGGAGCACCACCTGTGCTTAGCCCTGGTGCTAAGCTGTCTACCCACCTGCGCTCATTTGACGCTCACAAGTTAACAAGAGGCCAGGTGTTGTCCTCACTTCATGCCTTGCCAAGACAGAAGAAACTAGCCGCGTGCGCGAGCTCAGGAGTGAGACAGAGCTGGGTTCAAATCCTGACTGTCCCACTCACTCTCTGGGTGACCTTGGGCAAGTTACCGCAGCTCAGTCTCTGAGCTTCCACGTCTGCAATGAGGAGCGAAGCCTCTCTGGGCCTTCGTGAGGATCACCAGAGATCATGGATAAAGGTGCCACGGGGTGCCAGGCATGAAGCTCCCCATCAAGGTCAGGGCCTGCCCTTCCCCGCTTATCTCACCAGCCCCCTGCCAAGGTGAGCAGGCTGCGACTGGTCTTTCCCACAGCGCCAGGCACTGGGCTGGGCACTGCCAGCACGCACTCATTCTTGCTGATTGGCAGAGTCTTCCGATTCCCGACCCAGGTCTTGATCGCAGAAAGCACTCCCTCTCTGGAACCATCAATCCAGTGGGGCATTCCTGCCCTGGGCCGTTCCTGGGGCTCCAGGGGGTCCTTCTCTGCCTCTGAGCTCCTGTCTTGTCTCCATGCCCTCACCACCACCGTGTGACCTACCTGGGACCCCAGGTCTGCGCTTCTAGCCAGAAAGCTAGACCGGCCTCCACAAGAATGATCACCTCTGGGCCCCTCGAGTCGCTTGCCCCAGTGCCCTCCCTCCCAGCCCCTTAGCTAGACGCTGCCATGAGCTGTCAGACAGCCCCATTCACATGACCTGCCCGTGGGCCCCACTCCAAAATCCCAGGAGCTTGTCTGCCCACTCCCCCACGCTGTGGCCACCATCACCTCCCCAGCAACTGACGCTCACCCACTCGGTACCTACTGGCCACACCCTCCACAGGGCCTGAAGCATGGCAGAAAAATCACAGAGGCACTCTGACATTAATCAAAGACGCTCATAAATAAATATGTGTAAATCGTATGCAAACCAAGGGAGGGATTGACATCGCTCGGTGCTGACTCAGCATCTCGAGGCAGCGGGCGGCCGCCTGCAGCCCAGGAGGTCTGGGACTTAGGGGCTCGGTGTCTGAGGGTGTGCTGCCCATCCCAAAGTAATCGTCTGAGCTACAAGAGCCTACAAGGTGGGCATATCAGCCCCCCTTTATTGACTGCCTCTGACATGTCAGACATCAGAAATACACTGGTTAACTAGAGGCACTAAATGCGGTAACATATAAAGTGCTTAGAAGAGCACTTGGTACTTAATAAATACTCAAGATATGCGAGCTGTTGATATCCTCTAATTTAACCCTCACAGATAACTATAACTGCTGTTAATGATAACGGCATTTCCACGTACAGCAGATGGTGCCCCACCCCACCCTCCCCCACCAGGCCTTACCATTTCTTTCTTTCTTTTTTTGTCTCGCCATTTCTGACCTCCTGCAACTGAATCTTTCCCAGAGGGTTTGACCTGGCTTCCCGACGCCAACTTGCAGTCCCTGGGTGGCACAAAGGGTTAAGTGCTTGCTGACGAACTAAAATTGGTGGCTTGAACCTACCCAGAAGCGCCGTGGAAGAAAGAGCTGGCTGTCTGCTTCCAAAGTTGTCCGTCACGAAATCCTTGGGGAGGTATTCTGGCAGCATACACGGGGTCACCATGAGTCAGGGCTGATTCCACAGCAAGTGGCTGAGCTTTGGGTTTTTCAGGAGCCTGCTCTGCACTCTCCCCTCCCTCCCGTGGCTGGTCAGACTGAGGTTGGTGGGGGGGGGCGGTTACAGCGCCACATCCCCGCCCTGCAGAGCCCTGGTGACACAGTGGTGACGAGTTGGGCTGCTAACTGCAGTCAGCAGTTCATAAAGCTCCGGTGCTCCTCAGGAGAAAGACGGGGCTCTCTGCTCCCCGTAAACAGTGACCGTCTCAGAAACTCACAGGCACAGTTCTGCCCTGTCCTAGCGGGCCGCCATGAGTGCCATCCACTCGATGGCAGTGAGTCTGGTTTGTTGTCCTGAGAACCAACTGCCCGGCCGTGGCTGTAGAAACGGCTCAGCCCGCTCACCCAGAAGCGGGCTCACTCTCACACATGCGCTCACTGCACGACGCCCAAGTGCTCGGTGGGTTTAAGCGCCAATTGCCCCCAAGGTTGATGCGCAGCCAGCTTGCTCTCCTGGGCTCACTCGGCCACAGCCACACTGGGCCCTTCTGCTCCCAGACCTCTGGCACACATGGGGCCCTGGGTCTGCCTCGCAGCCTGACTGCCCGTGTCCTCCTGCAGGGCTCGGCTAAAACATCACTGCTCCAAGACCCTCCCAGCCAGTAAGGGGGTTCCTCTATGAGACGCCTGGGCCCATCTGTGGTTCTGTTTGTTATCTGCTTCCCTTCCCGATGGGACGGGGACCAGTCTTCCCTTCTCACGGTTGCGTTCCCAGGGCCTATCCCACAACAGCTGTTCAAAGCCATGCGCTCAATGGAATGAAGGATTCTTTTCATGCCAGGCTACCCTTGAGGAAACTGCAGCTCAGGAAGTTTAAGCAAACGGCTTCAATTGGTAAGGGGTAGTGCCTCTGCTGATCCGCAGGGCTCCAGAGGCCTTGACCGTAACTAGGTGCTCGTCTACTTCCATTTTACAGATGGGAGAGCTGAGGCTCCCCGAAGCTTGCCAAGGGAGAGTAGGAACTTGAACCCAGCCCTCCTTACTGTAAGACCTGTGCTCCTTCTACTCTGGCACAGCCCCACCCCGTCTCCAAGTCACTGCCCAGTGCAAAATCCTCTGGTGGCACTTCTGAGAGGTGGCCTTTGGGTAAATCACTCAGTGGCAGGAAGCTCATTCTTTGGCAAGATGACCGCTTAGAAAGCTGAACTCAAACCCCGGCTCCCCAGCCCTCCCTGGGTTGGTCTAAGGCCCTCTCCTCCTGCAGGCCAGCCCTACAGACCTTCAGGGACTGGAGCTGTGGCCTAACAGGTTTATGACTAGTGGGCTGGTTCAATAAGTTACAGGTCTACAATCGAATAGAATACTGCCATTAAAGGGATACGGTGATGACACAGATTTTACAAAACTACATCTGAGCTGTGAGCGTCCACTGAAAAGCACTCGGCGAGGCTTCCAGGTTATGCGTGCACAGGCTTAGTCTGAACAAAAGACGTGTGGACACGTCTCTGTGATCAGGGATGGTGCGGGCACGCCCTCGGTGCTGCACTTGTCTTGCGTCCACTTGTCTTGCGGCGGGCAGCGGAACTCAAGGTTGAGAGTCGACTCAGAAGGTTATGGGGAGCATTTTGATGGAATCTTGATGGTCCCAAAGGGCATGGGACAACCATGGGACTTATGGGTAAGACGTGCTAGCTCATTCTTCATGGGTAGCGAGGGCTGTCCTATGAGCATTTGGTTGGGAACCCTGCCCCCATGCACCACCCTGCAGGCCTGATCTTGCCCCTTCAGACTTCCCTCTGTTCCCAAACTCAAAGAAGGTTGAAAGGAACAGGACGGGAGGCTCTGGAAGTGGCCAGAGCTGCCTCGGCAGCGGTGTAAGTGAGAGAGTGCAGGGTTCCTCCAGCCAGGGTGGGCGCCGTGGAAACGCTGCTTCAGAAGCACACACCCAGAAACAATGGCTGCACCCCCGGACAGCCGCGTTTAACAGAAGTTCTCATTCTTCTGTAGCAAAATTCTTTCACTTACCCTCATACACACACCTCCACAGAATACGGCTAACAAAAACCAGATTACAAAACACTGTGTACTGTGGTTCCATCTTCAGTCCAAAAAAAAATTCATAAATGGAGAGAGAGGGTGTGTGTGTGCGCGCGCTCTCCAGCACGCGCACTGCCGGATGGGGCAAGCAGTTAAGCATTGGGCTGCTAACTAAAAATGCTGGCAATTAAAATTCACCCAGAGGTGCCTCAGAAGAAAGGCCTGGTGGTCTACTTCTGAGAGACCACAACCCTTGGAACCCCTATTGGGCAGTTCCCTTCTGAAACATGGGGTCACCATGGGTCAGAACTGGTGTGACGGCAGCTAGCTGACTCTATTCTGAGTTACCTTGGCAAACTGACTCCTCTTGCCAAGTCTCAGCCTCTGCATTTGAAAACCAGTTGGAGCTGGTGGCGTGGTGGGGTTCACGTTGGGGCTGCTAACTACAAGGTCAGAGGTTCTAACCCACCAGCCACTCCGTGGGAGAAAGATGAGGCTTTCTACTCCTATAAGGTTACAGTCTCAGAACTGCCCCACAGGGGCAATTCTGCCCTGTCCTACTGGGGTCACTAAGAAACGTCAGCATCAACGTGATGGCAGTGAGTGAGTTGGGCCTAACCCGTAGTATTTCCGTGAGGACAAAATATGCAAATTCAGGCAGCTCAGACACATAGTAAGGGCTCAATACATCGAAACTGTTACTATTACACGCATAAGCTGAGGAGGAGAGCTGAACCCCAAATAGGACTAGTTATGGGGGGCACACAGAGGAATAGAGGTGACACATTTGTACAAATAAGTGGAAGTGGCTTTTATTATCTGCCTTTGTCAATGTGGGTTTGATCCGCCATCTGTGAGGTTAGCAGCCCAACGCTTAGCCATTCCATTCCCGTTTAGTGAAATAAAAACCACGTGCCCGGAGCATTGGCCTCTCCTCAACTTGTCCACACGAGCTAAAAGGCCTCTTTCCCAGATGCCCTTGAGGAATTGCGTGTAGACCCAGGTGAAGGTCCTGACATTTGCCTCTGGCAGTGCCCTTGCCGGGTTTAGTCCCAGCCCCACAGCCCATCAGGGCTGTGACATCAGGATCTGTTACAAGCCGCTGGCCTTTGCGCTCCTCCCTGCTCCTGTCAGCGCCAGGGACCCAGACCTCTGGAACCTGCAGGTCATCTTCGTGGTTGTTGATCAAGAATGGAGCCACACTGGAGGGCCTCCAAAAGGCCCTCATCCAAGCACCGTAGGGGGCCCCTAACCAGCCCCCCTTGGGCTTCAGTTGGCCAGTCCGATGTGACTAAGCAGATGTCTTCTTCTCTGAGCCCCCTCTGTTCTCCTGAAGCTGAAACTGACTATCTTCAGTCTCCCCGTCGGCGCTCCGTAAGGAGGAACTAAGGCAGGAGTGGGATCGCGTGGCTTGGCCCTGTGGGTGCTCAATAGGCATCTGCAGACCAGGAAGGGGTCCAGGTGCTTGGAAGTCGGAGGTGGAAAAGAGCCAGTCCCTGCCCCCAAGGCGCTCACAGTCCAGCCGGGAAGACAGCCCACAGATCGCTCAGAAGGAAACAGCCCGTTACTGCTAACACCCACCGGGTCTGCGGAGTCCCAGACAGGACTGAGTCTAGAGAGAGAGCCAAGACGCAGCCCGAGCTGGGACTAGGAGGGGGGGAAGGGAGGGAGGACATAACAAGGAGAGGGAGCAGCATGTGCAGAGGGAGATGTCACAGAGCACCGAGGTGTCTGAGCGGAGGGTTACTGGATACGTCCGGCACAGAGAGTGGCGGACACCAGGGCAGAGGGCTGGTGGGGGCAGCAGCCTCGGGGGCTTTGACCTGAGGACACGCACATTAGGCAGCAGTGGAAGGCTTCTCAGGAGGCAAGGAGAGCTGTGAAGTAGGAAGTGCTCTGGCTCAACAGAGGGATCAGGGAAAGAGAACTCTCCTACACCAACTCCTAGATTTGATAACGGGCCCACTCGCCATAAGCATCCTTTAAACTTTGCATCCCTGGAGGCATCTCTCGGGGTTCCTGGAGCTACCGGGCCAATGGGCCTGCAACGGAAGGTAAACTAAGGCATTCTACCTGAGAGCTCTTCCCTAACACAAAGGAGGGCAGAGAAGTGAATCTTACACACACACACCACACTCAGCCATACACCAAAGTGGAGACCCACGCATGATTTCATCCGCAAGGAGAAGTCCATCCCAGGCTCAGACAGGTATTGTTCTGGGCTCAGCAGACATCCCCGAGTCAGACAGATGTCCAGAGCCCAAATAGACACTGCCCCCAGGCCAGGAAGATGTTGCACCAGGCCCAGACAGATGTTCTGCCAGGTTCAGACACATGTTCTGGGCTCAGACTGAAGCTATCCCGGGGCCAGACAATGTGCTGGGCTCAGCCAGGTGCCCCAGCCTCAAACAGATGTTGTCTCCAGCCCAGGCAGATGCTACCCTAAGCTCAGACAGATGTCTGCCACCAGAGATATATAAAGATGCAGAAAGGTCCCTGGGAAAACATAATTCCTAAATCCTCCTTCTGCCACTTCCACCCTCCACCTGCTACCCCTGAGAAAGCTGAGGAAGGGCAGCATTGATCCCTGCCAACTCTTCCCAGACCCTCCTTACCTGTAAAAGCCAGGGAGGCGGCACGCCCTGACTCCAGGCTAGAGGGAGAAGCGGACACCCAGTGGGGGGCACAGGAGGCACATTCCAGGAGCACAGG